>NC_060950.1:59415180-59423750 GCF_022045245.1 Lucilia cuprina | reverse complement strand
CGGGTGCATTGTGGGACGAAGTCCCAGGCATGAAGACAAAATTCGACGCTCCCATATCCTAAGCCTGTCCATTTGGTGAGATGAAATCCCAAACCAAACTGGAAAGGCGTAGGCCATGAGAGGTCTTATAATTTGCCTATATATCAGAAGTCTGACCCTAGTGCCAAGTCCAGTCCTACGACGGAGTAAACTGTGGTACAAAAAGTAAACCTTCTTCACCTTTTCTAAAACCGAGTCCATATGCCTATAGAATTCGAAGTTCTCATGGAAAACTACACCCAAGTACTTCAACCGGTCCGATGTTCTTATGGTCTCACTGCCAATGTTCAGATGCGGAATATATCCCCTCGCATTGGGATAAAGGCGGCCACGCCTACCCTTCACCAAGACACTATTACATTTACCGACATTCAGCTTTAAGCCCCATTTGCCGAAGTACTCATTGAGATCAACCAAGTAGTTGTTAACCCTTCGATTCAAAGTCGACGCTCTCGGCCCTTTTGCCGCAATCAGAATATCATCAGCGTATGTCAGAGTCAGATCACCGTCAGGTGGTCTTGGGAGATCAGATACAAAAATGTTATATAAAACGGGACCTAACAAAGAGCCCTGTGGTACACCAGCTACCACGTCCCTAGACTCAGAAAGCTCAGAGCCAACCCGAACCATAAATATTCGACCATTCAAAAAATTCGCAACCATACGACATGTATTCCGGTTAAAACCATATTCCATCATTTTGAATACTATTCCCTTCTGCCATGCAGTGTCAAAGGCCTTTGCCAGATCCAAACTAACTACCAAAGTTGCACTTCTATTATTCAACCCCCTGGCCACATAATTCCCAAACACCGTAAGTGCATGGGAAGTAGAATGACCACTTCTGAAACCAAATTGACTGTCATGTAATACGCCACCGTCTAATATCCTATCGTTAATACTAGCCAAGATAAACGATTCAAATAGTTTGCCAAATGCCGACAGCATAGATATCGGTCTATAACTATCCACTTGAGCTGGGTCACACCCAGGTTTCAGAATTGGTACCACCATTGCCATTTTCCAGTTCGCAGGAAAATACCCGATGTTCTGACAATGATTAAAAAGAATCGAAAGACATCTCCACGTTACTATGTCCGTTTTCCTGAGAACATAGTCAGGGATTCCGTCCTGATTACTGGTCTTCTTGTTCCTTCTAGACTTGAGAGCACTGCCAATTCGACCTGGGCCAATCAGGTCAATCTGGGTTGAATCATAATCATTGACCATAGAACCATCTGCCATTACATTCCGTCCAAAGGTCAATACTGGTCTGTGATGAGTCAGAGTCGAAACTGTCCGATCAACTCTATGTACAAAAGAAGGTGAACGTAAGTCATTATCGCCTTGGTGGATTTCAAGAAAACCGTCCGCCAGCAGTTCAGCTTTATCAGCATCAATGGGCACACTAATTCCATCAGCGTCCCTTAAGTCTGGAATGTCCGTATGTTTCCTAATACCAGCACCTCTTCTTACCTGGTGAAAGGTTCTATTGTTCAACTTAATCTTCCGTAAATAATTACACCAATAGTCTTCCTCAAAAACGGAGATAGCTCCTTGTATGATCCTATCAAGATTGCGAATATCAGCTCTTAAAGTTGAACATCTTGTCGGGTCAATAGTCCTCCATAATGTCCGTCTTAGTCTTTTCTTTTCGGATATGAAGTTAAGGATATTAGGTGGTAGTTGCAATAATCCCTTGTTACCGGAAGGTATTTTAGGAATAGCCTCGTCCATTGCATTCCAGAAGACGGTATTCATAGCACAAATGCTGTCATCAATCTCCTGTATGGTCACATTTCTGTCTGTCGGAAGTTGGCAGTCCGGTAGGTCCCTAGCTAGGATTCTGTTAAAATGTCTTATGTCCATTCTGTTGAAATTATAGTAGATTGGTTCCGTACGTTGTCGAAGGTCTCCTGATTCCACAACAATCTCAACAGCATTATGGTCAGATTCAAAATCAAAAGTCCTAAGTCCATTCATAGAAGTAGGAGAAAGTCTAATATCAGATGACGCTAAGAAGTAGTCCAAATAAGAAGATGAGTTACCAGAAACTCTTGTCGGATCAGCAGTTCGATGTATGTCTAAGTCCGGGCAAGACAACAGAAATTCCCTTAGATTATGTCCGCTGCGATTACAGACATCGCCACCAAAGTAAGTGTGTTTAGCATTAAGGTCCATCCCAATCAAAAGACCACCCCTAGAGGAAAGATCAACAATAGGATCAAGATCCGAAATCGATAACAAAATCTGTGGTCTCAAATAAGCAGATATAACAGTATATAGCCTACCATCAGCCCTAGTAATCCTCACAGCAGTACACTCAATCACACCTAAATCAAGAATGAACCTCTCAGAGCATAAATTATCCTTTACAAGTATAGCAGTCCCTCCTCCGCGTTCGTTTTGTCGATTTTGTCTGTATGTTCTATATCCCCGCAAGTCAAGAGTATGTCTGGGGGATAGTTTATGCTCTGCCAGTAAAAGAACATCCGGACGATGTTCCCTCAAAAATAATTCAACGAAATATCTCTTGTGCCTTGACACAATGGAATTAACATTCACAAAAATACACTTAAGAGAATTATCCATCATACTGTAAAGAAATTAACATTCCAAGTAGAGCCCTGGATTTTTCAGCATCATCACCTAAAGAACGATATTCCCTAGCAAATCCCTTAAGCTTACCTAAGCAATTTAACAGATCGCCACCAAACAAGCGTCTGCAGTCAGCATCAATGACGTCAAAGTCAGCCCTAGCCGAAGACAATGTAACATTATTACCTACACGAGGACCCCCAGGAGCAATTGTTGGGACAGGTACAACGCGTTGAACAGAGTTTGGGTGTACTGCAGATCTTGCAGCAGCAGCATACGAAAGTCCACTTCCCCGTGCCGGTGAAGCTCCAGTAGTAGCACCTGCTGATCTCTTGGCAGCAATTTTACGAAGTAGGTCCAGACGTTTTGGACAATCTTTGGCACTAGCTGCGTGACCCTCTGTCTCACAGTTTGCGCATTTAACGGGCAATCCAACTTTCCTGATGGCCTGACCCGTTACGGGATCTGTCGTTAAAGTTTCGGCAGTATTCACATCCTTAGCCGGCACCAGGCAATTACCCGGTCCGTGAGAATCCCCACATTTCACACATCTATAAGGCATGTTGCAATTTACAGCAACATGTCCAAAACGTTGGCAATTGTAGCACTGAACTACGTCCCGTCGAGCATGTTTCTCCATATAGACCCGGCAATGTAAAATATACCTAATGTCCCTGAAGCCTCTAAGGTCAGACTCCCTACCAAGCTGAAATAGCCATCTATCATTCCCCAATTTATGCAGACCCATAATTCTAACCTTAACCTGGAGACCCTGCATGTAATCTGTTACCTCTTCCTTCTCAAAGGAGTCAGAAAGACCCCTTACTATAGTCGAAAAAGGCCTTTGAGCCTTTGGTGTGTGGGTAAAAAAATGAACCCCTTCCTCATTCAACATGACCTTCAATTTGTCAAAATCTTCAAGGGTGCAGACCCCTATATTGGTAACATGTTTACCTAAAATCTTAATATTGTAGTCCTTATGACCTAATATATTTTCCAATTTACTAGTTATATATTTAACATTAATATTATAAGTGGTCACAATAGGTACTGACTTACTCTTAGACTTCACTTCCTTTGTTGATTTGGTAGTTTCCTTTGACACCTTACTGGAACGAGGAACATCCTTCAAGAGAACTTTTTGTTTTGGCTCCACATTAATCGGCACCTTAACAGCTGATGAGCCAGCTACCGCATTAGCCTGGCCTTCCTTCAATGTATCAACTGAATCATTGGATTCCGAAACTGAATCTGCAATCTCCATGTCATCTTCATTGGAGGAACTTTCGGATGCATTATCCGTATCAAATCTCTTTCGAACTAGAACATCAAGATTGTTTTGCAATCGTTCGTTTTCACTCAAAACACTCTCAAGCCTTTTGTTGACGAGTGCCAATTGTTCAGTCAACTGAGCAATGATCTTCTGCGGGTCATCATCCGACCCTGGGCCCCTGGGCCTTTTATTAG
The DNA here is from genome assembly GCF_022045245.1 of Lucilia cuprina. Classification (NCBI taxonomy): domain Eukaryota; kingdom Metazoa; phylum Arthropoda; class Insecta; order Diptera; family Calliphoridae; genus Lucilia; species Lucilia cuprina. The sequence continues at coordinate 59,419,646 of NC_060950.1, read as the reverse complement.
GGTTAAGACTTTCGTCTTTCCCCATTTTAAATGTTCACAATCACAATAAGAAGGGCAGTATCTATCCGCGTTGGTAACGGAGTCATAGAAATTTACCCTGTAATTTGCACTGATCAACTCAAATTCAATAGAATTGTCCTCTTTCAATTCAAAATTATCAATAAAACACTAAAAGTCGATTAATTCACACTTTATTGCCTCCTATGGGCTTCTCATTCAATCTAATGAGCTTAATTTAAGGCAAGATGCCTACTATTTCAACCACGCTTCTCAAAAAGTCAATGGATCACTTTCACACTTCGAAAATTCCCAATGCCTACTATTTTCGGCTCGCTTCACAAAATTTCTTATAACCTTATATAAAAAAAAATTTTTTCCGTTCACTGATAAGTCAAGACAATTCACTTGTTTACACTTCACAATCACTATGTTTTCGTCATCATTCGTGAGTTTTTATGGTGATATGTGCGCATTATATACCTTTTTGAAATCCAACAAATACTATAGTATCTACAAAATGTATCTACACAAACCACCCCATTGTGTGTGTGTTCTTCTCAGACAAAAAAGTATAAATACCCATAGTAACAAAAAAATATTTTATCAGTTTGTGTTTACAGTGCTCTAGTGAAGTGTAACTAAATAACTAAAAAGTGAAAAATGTCTGGTCGTGGTAAAGGTGGCAAAGTTAAGGGAAAGGCAAAGTCCCGTTCAAACCGTGCTGGTTTGCAATTCCCCGTCGGTCGTATCCATCGTTTGTTGCGTAAAGGCAATTATGCCGAACGTGTTGGTGCCGGCGCTCCCGTATATTTAGCTGCCGTTATGGAATATTTGGCCGCTGAAGTTCTTGAATTGGCTGGTAACGCTGCTCGTGACAACAAAAAGACCAGAATTATTCCCCGTCATTTACAATTGGCCATCCGTAATGATGAAGAATTGAACAAATTGTTGTCTGGCGTAACAATTGCTCAAGGTGGTGTTTTGCCCAACATTCAAGCTGTACTTTTGCCCAAGAAAACAGAAAAGAAAGCCTAAATTATTTTACACAACGACAACAACAAAATGTAAAAATATTATACAGACCATCGTATTTAGAAAAAAACCAACCGTCCTTTTCAGGACGACAAATTTATTTCAAAAATGAGTAAAATTTTTTCAAAACTAACTTAAAACAACAAATTAATAAGTATTTTTCCATAAAAACAAATTTAAAATTAAACTAAATTTATCTTTTTATCAGTAAAAGCCATCAATTTTACTTATTTTCATTCAAAATATAAAAAAAAAAAACAAACATCTGCCGTACATAATCATCCCTCGTTTTATTTTTTCACAATCATCCCTCGTATTAGTTTTTTTTATACATACAATAATAATGGTATCCATAAAATACAACAAACTAAAGAAATACACATATACAACTATACAAATGCCTTTACTTTTCAACAAACTTCATCATATAAGCATTTCTTGTGATTTTACAAATACAAAATCCACAGTATAAACGAACTAACTAAAAAAAACGCACTCACACAACTATACAAATGCCTTTACATTTTAACAATCTGTTTCTTTTTTTCCACAAACAAAAACAACGATATACACAAAACTTAACAAACTAAAGAAAAACACACAGACACAACTATACAAATTCCATAATATTTCTTGTTTTAGTGAAAAAACCAACAACAAATACATTAAGCTGATGTTCACAGAATAATCATGCAGTCGCGATTCTTACGAAGTATTTTTCTACATACGATTTGTTTGTGTTTGACAGTATGTGACCATTTTAACTATAGTAAAAAAAAAGCAACAACAAACACATTAAGCTGATGTTCACAGAATAATCATACAGTCGGGATTCCTACGAAAATTTTTTGCCTACATAGAATTTGTTTGTGTTTGTCAGTATGTGGTCGTTTTAAGAAAAAAGTGACTTGTTTCTTCTTTATTTTGTATGCCTTGGAAATTTTTTGTAAATTGTTGTTGCGTACAGTTAGACGGAAAAGTTATTTGTTCATTTCAACTTTGAATATTGAATATTTTAATTTTCTATCAACTAATATAAACAAAATTTTACTCTATGAAGTTTTTTCTTTAATTTTAAATTTATTTTTTAGAAATTTTAAAACAAAAATATATATATATATATTTTTTTTTTCTAAAAAAAAAAAGAAAAAACCCAACAAATTTTCTCAATGCCGTCGGCAAAACACTTTTTCGTCATGTGAATATCTTCTAAAAGTTACAAAAATATTATTTTTATTATTAATTTTTTTATAGATATTCATATCTGATTATCATATTTTTTTAAGAATTAATATATTAATAATAAAGAATTTTTGTTTTAAAAAAAAATCATACATTTATTTGAAAATATATATTTATATATATTTGAAAATATATATAAATAAATTTCCTCAAACATTCCTATTTATTATTTTAGTTTTGAAATTACTTTTTCTGAATAAACAAACAAAAATACACACAGTAGAAGAAATAAACTTTCATGCCCAAACAAACCACTATATGAATGCCTTTGCATTGTTATTATTCTCACATATTCTTGTTTTGTTTGTTCTCTTCGTTTTTGTTGCTCTCGTTTAAATGCAGTCGTCTTTGCGTAGAATTTGTTTGTCTTTTGTATGAAACTGGTTTCTTCTTGTTTGTTTATATTTTTTTCATATGCGTACAGTTTGATTAAAGAATTTTTTCATTTTGAAATTGTAATATGTAAACAACAACTCATAATGATGATTTTGTTTCTAAATACATAAAAGTATGAAAAATTTGATTATGCCGACGGTAAAATGTTTTGCTAACCCGTCGGCCGTTGTATTTCTTAATAAAAATACTAAATATTTCAAAATTTTGTTTAAAAAAAGTAATATTTGAACAATTAATAGAAATAAATATTGTTTACATAAATAAAAAAAAAAATAAAAAAAATTTTTTAACCTATCCTAGTATATTTTCAATCAAAAAATGCACTATCTCTTTTTAAATTTTATTTTGTGGTCCTGAAAAGGACCGATTGTTTGTTTTGTTAATAAACACATATGATGATGTCTGTGTAGTAATTTTGTCAATCAATTTAAGCACGTTCGCCACGAATACGTCTGGCCAATTGAATATCTTTTGGCATAATGGTGACACGTTTAGCATGGATGGCACACAAGTTGGTATCTTCGAAGAGACCAACCAAATAAGCTTCACTGGCTTCTTGCAAAGCCATAACAGCAGAGCTCTGGAAACGCAAATCAGTTTTGAAATCTTGAGCAATTTCACGAACCAAACGTTGGAAGGGCAATTTGCGGATCAACAATTCAGTACTCTTTTGATAACGACGAATTTCACGCAAAGCTACTGTACCAGGGCGATAACGATGAGGTTTCTTAACACCACCGGTAGCTGGTGCACTTTTACGAGCAGCCTTAGTAGCCAATTGTTTACGAGGTGCTTTGCCACCAGTCGATTTACGGGCAGTTTGCTTAGTACGAGCCATTATTTTTCACTTCACTTTTTAAAAATCACTTTAACACTGTTCACACACGAATATTTTTTTTCGCCGATGGTACCGGGTTTATATAGAAAAATTTTGTATTGGAAATATAAGGGTGAGTGTGTGTGTATTGTATTAAGTGGTGGTTGATTATACTAAAATATAGACGCACACAAAAAAGAATAGTATAGCATGATATATCTGTTACATTCTAATTTTAGTTCAATTTGGTATAAATACCAGTGGTTAGGAGGCAAAAATTATTAGTTCTTGTGAATCTTTAGTGAAGTGTGTTTAGAAGAAAAAAGTGATTAAAAATGACTGGTCGTGGTAAAGGTGGTAAAGGCTTGGGAAAAGGTGGCGCTAAACGTCATCGTAAAGTGTTGCGTGATAACATCCAAGGTATTACCAAGCCAGCTATTAGACGTTTGGCTCGTCGTGGTGGTGTAAAACGTATTTCTGGTTTGATTTACGAAGAAACCCGTGGTGTCTTGAAGGTGTTTTTGGAAAATGTCATCCGTGATGCCGTCACCTATACCGAACATGCCAAGAGGAAAACCGTCACCGCTATGGATGTTGTCTATGCTTTGAAGAGACAAGGTCGCACTTTGTACGGTTTCGGCGGTTAAATGATAGTATATTGAGAAAAAAGTATAAATCAACAATATCGACAAAATTTATCAAACAACAAAACAAACAATCGGTCCTTTTCAGGACCACGAAATGAAATTTAAAAAGAGATAGTGCATTTTTTGATTGAAAATATACTAGGATAGGTTAAATTTTTTTTTTTTTAATTTTTATTTATGTAAACAATATTTATTTCTATTTATTGTTTAAATATTAAGTACTTTTTTTTAACATTTTACCGTCGGCATAATCAAATTTTTCATACTTTTATGTATTTAGAAACAAAATCATCATTATGAATTCTTGTTTACATATTAAAATTTCAAAAAGA
>NC_060950.1:59411091-59415080 GCF_022045245.1 Lucilia cuprina | reverse complement strand
TTTTCTTTCATAGCAAAAGCTTTACTATGTAAGTAAACAAGTGTCAAGGTTTTGCCTTGAACTTGAAATTAAAATTTTTGAGGGGAATGAATCCTAAACATCAAATTTTTCAAACGTTGTGAAAAATAAATACAATTATACTTCATATAAAAATCGTAACAATATTTATTGGTACAGGTTTAGAAATGCGGTAATTTAAGGCTCCGATATGGTTGCAAATATCATTTATAGTTTTCATGTTATTGCAGTCGTTTATATATCTTTTTATTGCATTATAGTTGCCATTTGTTTTGGTATATAATTTATTGCATAATATATTTTGAGAAAATGGCCAATTGGATAGATCGGTAGAATAATTTTCACAGCTTTAAAAATGCGGTAATTTGAGGTTCCGATATGACTGCAAATAACATTGACAGTTTTCCCGCTATGATAGTCATTTAGACGTCATTTTAAAGCATTATAATTGCACTTTAATATGGTATATCATTTGTAGCATAATGTGTGTTTTTACAAATTGGTCAACTTGATAGATCGGTAGAATTATTGTTCTATGTATCAAATTTTTCAACTCTAACTGCCCAAGTAAGTGAATTGTGTCAAAGCAACAAGGAAAAAGAACAACAAATACAGGTAATGGGTAAACGTATAAACGATTTGGAACAGATTGTAATAAACAAGAACATCGAAACAAAAAATGTTACAAACGATAATATACAACCAAATGATATTATTAAAACGATTGCAAACTCTTTAAAAATGGCAATAAACGATAGCGATATTAGAAACTCGTATAGTATGAAAAAGTCACATAAAGTTATTGTTGAATTTACATCTCTTAACAAAAAAAGAGAATTATTAAAAAAAATTAATCGTCATAGAGTAGATGCAAGCTTAATAAATAACGAAACAAATAACAACAAATACATCTATACAAATGAACTCCTAACCCCATTTAAACGGCGTTTGCTCTGGCTTGCCAAAACAAAAGCCAAGGGGTCTAAATGGAAATTTGTCTGGATACGTAATGGTAACATCTACGTGAAGAAAAACGAAAACCAATAATAATAATAAATGCTGCTGATATTGAGCTAATCACATCGTCAACTTAAATAAATCAAATTTTAATAAAAATAAACCACATATTTTATTCTACAATTTATTTATGTCTTTTAGTTCTATATGCTATTAAAATATTTATTAAAAACAATTATGCAAAATCCTATGAAAACAGTTGATAATTTTCAACAAATTAATAAAAACCTCCTAAGTTATCCCACAACTATCTTATTCATGAACATTTGGTCACTTCGATTAAATTTTACACCACTATTAGCTAGTCTTCATAACATCATAAACAATATAAACTTCTTATTGTTAGTTGAAACTAACATCACAGATGATGAACAACAAGCCTTCAATATAAATGGTTTTAATTCGTACTTCTTTAACAGAGATGGTAGAGGTGGAGGTGTAGCTGTATATGTAAGAGAACACATAATTCATACAAACATTCAACTAAACACATAATCTTTTGAATCAAATAAATATCACAAACAATAGGAAAACATTCTCTCTCATTACAATATATCGACCACGAAAAAATAATGTAAATGAGTTCATAATAGAACTCGATAATATTATTAATACAATGAAAAACAAACAAGACATAATCATCGTTGGCGATATAAATATAAATATTCTGAACCAAAGTGTCACAACAACAAAATATACAGAAATGATATCGTCAAACGGCTTACAATGTATAATAAACGAAACTACAAGAGAAGACATAAACAAGAAAACACGCTCTTGCATAGACCACATACACATCAGAACAAATGAACGAACTACACAAACACACGCTGCTGTAATAAGATCAAATATATCTGACCACTATGCACTATTTTGTTGTATGAAAGAAGAAAAAGAAAAACAAGTAAGCCAGGGTATGGATAAAACACTTTTAAATGAGGGTACGAAAAACAAACAGGGTTCAACAACAATAAGTAATTACAAAGTAAATAAAAATATTAAAAAAACAAATTGGAATAATTTAATATATCAAAATATGAATGCTAATGAAATATTTAATAAAATACATGAAACATTCAATAATATATATCAAATATCTAAATCCACTAATAGAAATAATACTAAGAAAAGAAAAAATAATCCGTGGATGAGTGATGAATTAATAAAATACTTTGAAGTTCGGGATAAACTTTATACCAAATGGTTAAACAACAAAAACAACAAATATTATGAATACGAATACAAAAAATTTCGAAATATATTAAATAAAAAACTAATCTATGCAAAAAACAATTATTTTAAACGAAAATTTGCCGAAAATAAAAACAATATGCGAGCTACGTGGCAACTCATAAATGAAATAACAGGTAAAGTGATAAATAATATCGATACTACAATTAAAAACAACTTTAAACACGAAAATTCCTTGAACATAGCTAATACGTTTGCAAAAAACTTTAATGAAAATGTTTATAAAATACTACACAAATGTAACATAAAGACTTTTACAAACCAACCAAAAACAATACCAAATTCAATGTACGTGTCTCCTACCACAGAAGAAGAGATATATGGTATATTAAGTACTTTACAAACTAATAAAGGTGCAGGAATAGATGGAATAAGGCCGAAGGATCTAAAATATAATGCTAGTCAAATTACTCCTATAATAACCCAATTTATAAACCAAAGTATTTACACATCAACTATACCCAAAGTACTAAAAACTTCAATAATCCGTCCAATATATAAATCAGGTGCTAAAAATGATTACAACAACTATAGGCCAATTGCAATATTACCGGTCATAGAGAAAGTGTTGGAGGAAATATTAGTTCGGAGACTCAATGATTTCCTAAGAAAATATAAAATATTAAACGCAAACCAATATGGATTTCAGAAAGGAAAGAATATTAATAAACTTCTGGGAAACTTTTCAAACCATATAAATAGCCATCTAGAGAATAGTTCTCACTGCCTAGCACTGTTTATTGACTTTAGCAAAGCCTTTGACACTCTTTCGCATAGCAATTTGCTAAACATATTAGAACGGAATGGAGTCAGAGGTAACTGCCTATTATGGTTTCAAAACTATCTAGAACTCAGGTCATATCATGTTAAAATCGGAAACACTTTAAGTACGGAAACATCCATCGAAAATGGTGTTCCCCAAGGATCAAAGCTAGGACCCATACTGTACTTAATTTACGCAAATGAATTGATCGATATGCTAAAAGAATGCGCTGTGTTTGCTTACGCAGACGATACAGCGATAGTAGTGACACATAAAAATATTGAAATCGCAAAAGAGCTAATGCAAATGCAACTTAACCAAGTTACAAAATGGTGCCATGACAATGGACTTGTTATAAATGCAAACAAAACAAAGCTCATGCATATAAAGCCAGTTCATCTCAGTAACAGTGAAATCAAAATATACTTCCACGATTTTCAATGTCTTCACAACATCAACAACTACAACTCTAATGACACGTGCACAACTACTATAGAGATAGTGAAATCATATAAATACCTCGGGGTATATGTGGACGAAAATTTTAAATGGCTAACACACGTACAGCACCTCAGGAAAAAGTTACGAAAAGTTGCGTACAGCCTTCTACCACCTAAGTAACTGTTCAACGCTTGATGTACTTAAACAAGCATATTTTTCCCTAGCTGAATCATACATTAGGCATGGCATTACAGCATGGGGCAATTCAACTTATTGCAAATCTCTACAACAAACTCAAAACCAAATTTTGAGAATATTATTAAAAAACAAGCTCCACAACAAACAACAATTAGAACCTGCGTTAATTTACGGTATAACAAACAACCACAATATAATCCAAAGCAACATTTTAAACACAACACAAAATACAAACATCACCAACAACACAAACGTCTCAAATTCAAATAATACTATACAACCAAACACTGCTTCTAATAAT
>NC_060950.1:59409481-59410991 GCF_022045245.1 Lucilia cuprina | reverse complement strand
TCCTTCAGGTTTATGTTGTATAAAATCTTAAAAAAAAATTAATTTTAATGTATTTTAATCGAATTTAATAGTAGATTACTATGAAGTTGTACAACTATAGCCCTTTAAGCAAAGAGCTTTAAGAATAAATAATAAACCAAATGGGTAGCCATTAACCCAGAAAACATGATTTGAATTTGACCAGTTTCATCTTTTTTCTATTTTTATAAAACACTTTACATTAATATTTCATAAACCGTCTTTTTCCTAATTGGTTAGAATAACACAAAAGAGTCTTCCCTTCAAATCCTCACAGTGGGAATTCGGAATTAGTTGATAATTGACTCAATTGCTAATTAAAGACCCTCTTCAAAAAATCTTCCGGATGTTCATATTTTGGTTTTAAATGTTATAAATTTATTACTTTTAATCAGAAATGCGTTTTTCAAACGAACAAAGTTCGGTTTCGGCCAAACTTTTAAATTTACCGAAGTTCGGTGTTCGGTACCGAGCGTAATTTTGACTTCGGTAGAACTCTAGATTCTAATTTAAATTAAATAATCCTATCATGGAGGTGACGGATGATAGGATACCTTCAAAACCATTATGTCGCCTATCTATTTATGGTAGACATAATAAAATAATTTTTTTAATTGATACTGGTGCTTGTGTATCAGAAATTCCAATTACAAAATTCGAAAAATTTACAGGCAAGTCGAACTTAATCTTGTCAACAGCAAATGGTTGGAATATTGAAACATTTGGGAACAAACATCTAAAACTAGTTCTCGGTTTATGAAGAGAATTTAACTACCCATTTATTTTGGCAGATATTAACACACCAATAATAGGATCAAATTTTTTGGAAAAGTTTGAGTTTTTAGTTGATATGAAGAACAAAACAATACACGATTCTATATGATAGGTGCGGTTTTGCAACAATCAGATGGTAGTTATTGAAAACCAATAGCATATTATGTAATACATTATGTAATACAGAAAAGCGATATTCTACATTTGATAAGGAACTACTTGGAATTTACTTTTCAGTTAAACATTTTAAATATTTTTTGGAAGGACAAACTTTTACAATTTTTAACGATCATAAACCATAGACATACATTCATGAATCGAAGACCGACAGATCACCTCGACAAAAAAGACATATGAAATACATAGGTTTCTGAAAGCATTGAATGTCAAAAATCCAAAATAAATAGATATACTAAATCACCTAATGTTGAAATTCTAATTCCCAAATGTAGATTTCAACATATGGATATTGTAGGACCATTACCAGTTCCAATAAGTTATAAATATGTTTTAACATGCATCGACAGAACTACGAGATGGTCAGAAGCTTATACATTATACAACATTACGTCTGAGGAAATTGTTAAAACTTTTATTAAAATTATATTTCTCGTTTTGGTATTCCATTAAAAATTACTGTACTGTATTATTAATTATAGATCGTGGTTCACAATTTACATCTAGTTTGTTTTCGAATTTAGTATACTTACTTGGTATC
>NC_060950.1:59406648-59409381 GCF_022045245.1 Lucilia cuprina | reverse complement strand
ATCGGTATACTTTAAGGTGGGTATTGGACCAATATTTTTGTATGTTACAAACATCAGCACAAACGTATAATACCCTCCCCACTATAGTGGTGTAGGGTATAATAAATAGAACTGAGAATAAGAAATATTACTCTCTCATATGTACAGGTTCTGTGTGAATTTAATACAATTGTATTAGTATTTTTATTTTTGTTTACATAAAATAACAAAAATATGAAAGTACAAAATGTATCCGAATACATCATACCCTACCACATTGCGAGTAAGTAGCAATAAGTTATTTAGTATTTTTTAATGTAGAAGTTATATTCAAGAGATTGATGTTTGCTTAATTAATGAATGTACTACTAATTATAACAATATATAGTCAAAATTTCGTATATATAAAATTTGTTGAGTAGAATTTTATAAATACCCTATTCTTGTATAGCATGTACCGCTTACAAAAAGTTCAATAGGCTAATTTATGGACGGATTACATCATTACATCGACGCAGGTGTAACAAACTTTAAGACATAAACAAAATGCCGTTCCCATTAGTGTGGTGTAGGGTGTATTTTGACAGCATTTGGGCTGCTTTAAAATTAACAATAATCGTTCATATCAAGCGCTAATTTTAGCATTAGCACAATTCCTTTGGCAAAATAGCCCCTGCTGCTGCAATAAACACTGCTAAAAGTTATGTTTTTCCTATAAAATTATTGAAAACATTTTCAGAAAAAAACAAATTTTTTAATCGTTTTTATTTTTTAATATAATTTTCAAGTGTCAATATTGACTTAACCCAGCAAACACAAGGAGTTTATTTAAAATTAAGAATAATTTTTAATTTCTTTTTTCTTACATTGGTCAACTGATATTGAATAAAAATGGCAATTCAAAACATTATTTCATAAAATATCGAAATATAATATCAAACAAAAATATAAAAACTTTTTAAACGAAAGAGTTTATGTTTGTTGGGTTACATATTTTTCAACTAATACATTCTCACGACTTAGGTTTTTGACAGCAGACTTAGGTTTTGTCGTACTCAGTTTCAGTTCTATGTATACCTTTTCTATGCCCTACACCTTTTAAAAAAAATTAAATGTGATTTAGTTCTCAGAATAAAGCATTTAAGTTGAATTGTACCTTGCCTCAGATATAATTGTGGATTTTCATAGGGGCCATATGATAACCTATTTTTATGAAACTGGTGAGAGTCGTCGAGTCTAGTATAGAACATGGTTTTGCAGCTTTTTGTCGAGATATGAGTACATTAAATACATTAAACATAATTATGAAGTAATGAACCGATGTCAACCATTTTCAATAGGCTTCGTCTACGGTACCATAAAATATCATGATTACAAGGTTTACATGGACCGCTAATGTGATGTAGGGTATAATTATTAACTCTTTCACGTATACGGGACACCGATGTCCCAAGATTTTTTTAAAATTTTTCATTATTTAGTGTTCACAGCTACAGTAAATGATTATTTCCAAAGAAAAATACGTATTTTTTTAGATTTTTATGTCATTACATGCTTAAAACGATAATATCCTGCGATATCCTTCGAAAACAGTTTATCCATTTGTCATTAAAAATTATCAATATACGTCAAAATAAAGTGTGTGGTGAAGTGATATTCATAAAAAGTCCAGCGGTTTAGTTTTGTGCGTGAAAGGGTTAATAGAAATATAGTAAAAGAGATATATGATAAAAGTTGTATGAACGTTTTAGTTAAATGTAATATATTTTTACTAATAAATGGTGATGCTTGTTAAGATAGTAAAAGATAAATAAAATCAAATGTATGCAAATCAGTCTTTAAAGGACGAAATAGTATTGTCAGGAGCTTAAAATCTAGATTTTATAGAATAGCTTCACCTTTCAATTTTTCGGAACTTTTAAGGGAATTTTAGCGTTTTTATACCCTACACCACTTTAGTATGGATGGTATATTGGGTTTGTGCTGATGTTTGTAACGCACAATAATATTGGTCCTCTAACCACCTTAAAGTATACCAATCGGTCTGAGTCGTTCATGTAAACCTTGTAATAAAACTACAAGTCGCAATTTTGGAGATAATTCAAATTTGGCACAGATCTTCTATTGTACCATAGACGAAGCCTATTGAAAGTGGTTAACATCGGTCCATTATTTCACCTTGGCCCTATACAACTGAACCCGCCAAATAGGGATTTTAGGTTCATAATTATGTTTAATATACTTGTATCTGCAAAACCATGTTCTATACTTGCCTTGATGAACTTGGGCCTCATTTGACCCTAGCCCCTATAAAAAGCTATTCTTTAATAACAATAAATGGCTTAAGTATATCTGAGGCAAGGTACTATTAACTTAAATACTTTTTATTAAAACTAAATCACATTTTATTCGTATATAGGTGTATGGTATTATATGGTCGTCCTCGCCCGACTATAACTTTTTACTTGTTTTAAATACATAACTGTGTAATTGTTATTTCGTTATAACATTTATTGATTTAAATTGCAAGATTCCACTTAGTTTCTTATATAATAATTCCTTATTAAAGTGATGCATAAAAAATCCTTTTTAAAAATGGGTAAAAACTAAATTATGATACCTCCCTTCAAACATTTAGAAGACAAAACTATTGCGCATCACCCCAGACGCCACGTCATAAACACTTCTGGACAATTATCAGACGAGAACGCACATTTTACAAAAAAAAAAAAAATACATTGATTTCGAATTTTC
>NC_060950.1:59358630-59406548 GCF_022045245.1 Lucilia cuprina | reverse complement strand
TGGGTAGTCAGGTGGCTAGGGGCCACCACAAGTGGTAGGTTAAGTTCGGGACTGTCCCATCGAACTGCTGGGTACATGTGCATTTATGTATATGCGTGTGTTAACTTTAAAGAGTTATGTTTGCCTGTAGACGTTCGTAAATTTTTAAAATGTGGTCAATTTCCAGAAATTTCATTTTGATTTTATGGTTTTTTACGATCTTTGTGCACGTGTGCAAATAGAAATATCAATTGTTATTGTAATTGAAGTAAAAAATAGGATATACGATGTGTCAATTAGGTTTTTGTATTAAAAACATTTGTTGATGCAATTAATTTGTTTTTTTCATAAAAATTTTCAGGTCAATAATATTTTTAATTTTTTGGAATTCCAGTTATTTAAATTGGGTTTTTTAAATTTTTTGGATTTAATTATTTATTTGTTAAATGGGCATTTTAATATTAGCATTTTTTTCTAGTGTAACATCATAATAATATGTAATTTAATAAAATATTTTAGAGTATTTGAATAATAATATCAATACTTCGACAGCTATTTAATTATCCCCGTACTCATACAATTATCCCCGTTTCCATACAAAATTCCTACAATAACCCATTAATATATTTATTAAATATTTATAAATTAGTGTTTAACCCAAATAAAATGCTTAGAAATTCCTATATGCAAGTTTTTGTTTTGCAAATAAACATTATTTTTTAAAACATTTGTTCGTCGCCATAAAACCTTTTTCTCCGCACACACATCCATCTTTCACTTACATCCTTTTTACTAAATTTATTTTTTACCACCGTCATTAAACCGGTTTTCGTGCACACATTTTCTGTGTGCGAGGTTTATTCAAATGAGAGAAATTAAAAAAACATAAATTTGTGGAATACCCATGAGGGGTGCGGCACCTCCAATATTAATTAAATAAAAAAATTGTTTATCTTGAGATAATATAACTATTAGAGACCTCAAATTTTATCGGAGCCACTTTAGTGTCAATATGATTATTTAGGATAAAAAGTAGGCAGATTAGCGTTAGGGGGCGTGGCACCTCCTATATAAATTAAATATAAAAATTATTTTATCTGGGAAACTATTACAATTAAAATCTTAGAATTTTGCACGAATAACTTTAGCATTCATGTAAGCATTTTGGGTAATAAATTGGCGAACTACCCATGAGGGGAGCGGCACCTCCCATATTAATTAAAAAATGGTTTATTTTGAAATAATATAACAATTAGAGTCCTAAAATTTTGTCGGAGGAAAGTTAGTGTCAATATGATTTTTTGGATAAAAAGTTGGAGAACTAGCGTTAGGGGGCGTGGCTCCTCCCATATAATTTATATACAAATATTCGTATATGTTGGACTATTTACAGTTATTATCTTTAGTTACAGTTAGAATCTTAAAATTTTGCAAGAATAACTTAAACATCCATGTAAACATTTTTGGTATTAAATTGGCGGACTACTATGGAGGCTTAGAGCCCCCATATAAATAAAATAGAAAAATTCGTATATCTGAGAATCTATTAGAGCTAGAATCTTCAAATTTTATATGAACAACTTTGACATTCATGTGAACATTTAGAAAATAACGGGCGGACTCTTAATGGGGTGCTTGTCACCACATATATGAAAATAATCAATTTCGTATATCTTGAAAACTGTTAGATAACTCCAATTTTTCATAGATAGATAGAAACTGGCGAACTTGCAATAATTTTCTTGGCATTTCTCATATGTAACATATTGTTAATCTGGAAAACTATTGTGGTTAAAATTTTCAAAATTTTTAAGCTGGTTTTTTATTTATACTAAGGGTAGAACAAAAAATATTGTATGTCCCAAAGCAAAAAAATATGAATTATTTTTTAAGAATAAAAGTATATATTTAATTTAATCATATATAAAATAAATAGATCATTACTCTATTATTTACCACTTGTGGTGGCCCCTAGCCACCTGACTACCTAGGTGACCAACAATTTCAACAAAGGCTTGTCCTACGAGGACGTCAATCGTCACTCTACACCCTACAGAGAGAGAGAGAGAGTAAAGAGATGATTGCCTCCGCTCTCGCTTACAAAGGGGACACTAAAGTGACGACTGTCTTCATTCTCGATTACAAAGAGTTTATTTGTGACGAACGATCAAAAACATACGAATTGGACAGTAGTTTCCCGATTTAACGAACCCATATGCTGTCAGGCCTGTTCGTAAATTTGAAAAGTTCGTTATATGCAGTACTAAGTAAAACGTGGGTTTTTGGTAGGAAAATAATTAAAAATAGGTACATAAAATATTTTTTAAATGTATTTTATAAAAATTAATTCTTTTTTAATAAAAATAGCACAAAACACAAAATTCCGAATCTTATATACCACCTTCAAACCATATTTGTGTCGAATTTAATTGCTGTATTTTTAATTCTGTCATGAGCTTTAAAGTTATTTCTCGAAGTTCATCTCTATACTCGTATTTTTAAGCGAGTAATGAGCGTTGATGTAATTTTCTTAAGGGGGCCTGATATGGAAGGTAAGGTCAATTATGGACCGATTCCCATAAAATTTGTTAGAGATATCAGTTAGTACTCGGCGTACTCGTATTGTTAAGCGAGTATTGAGCGTTAAAGTCATTATCTGAAGGACGGACATAGCCACATCGAACTAAAATTTAATAAGAACCCAGAATGAGTTACAGTTTTGGGCATAAAAGCACCGCTTGCTACAACTTAGGTTATTTGTTATTTTTGATAAATGTCATTTTATCTTAATTTAAATAATAATATTTATATTAGTTCGTTTAACAGAGTACAAAAAACAAGTTTTGTTCGTTATTTAAGGTAGTCAATAGGAAAAATTAGCTTGTTCGTTAAATGCGATGTTCGTAGAATTGAATGGTCGTTAAATCGGAAAACTAGTGTATCTTGAAAACTGTTAGATAACTCCAATTTTTCATAGATAGATAGAAATTGGCGAACTTGCAATCATTTTCTTGGCATTTCTCATATGTAACATATTGTTAATCTGGAAAACTATTGTGGTTAAAATTTTCAAAAATTTTAAGCTGGTTTTTTTTTTACTAAAAAGTAGAACAAAAAATATTGTATGTCCCAAATCAAAAAAATATGAATTATTTTTTAAGAATAAAAGTATATATTTAATTTAAGCATATATAAAATAAATAGATCATTACTCTATTATTTAAGATTTTTAAATAAAATATATTATCATCAAAAGAAATTATAATAAACCTTTAAAAAATTTTTATTATTTAGTAACTAAATAAAATTTTTTTTGTTATTATGTATTTGTTTTGGTTGGGGTAGCGATTCACCGGGTATTAGCTAGTTCTTAATAAATTCGACAATATCATAGGTTTTGCTGATGATGTTGTAATCCAAATTCAGAAAATTAATGAGAAACTACAATATTCTTTTCATATTATAGAGAAATATGCAATAAATTGGTACATGAAAATAAACATCAACAAATGCGAAACTATTCTTTAACGTCCTTCAGTAGGAAAATGTAATAGAGATATTAGAAATAATTGGAAAAGTTTCGGTATAAAATCAGAGTATAATATCAAAATTCTAAATAAACAACTGGTGAATTATTTAGGAATTTACCTAAACAAGTTTCTATATTTCAATGAGCATATAAAATTACAATTAAAAGAAGTAAGAGTGTTATATTCGGCTATGCCGAATCTTATATACCTACCATCAAATCACTGTCATATAAATAAACTTTGATATTTTGAATATTTTATTATTATATATCGATACTTATGTGAACATCAGGGAAATATTTGAAATAGTTCTCTTAATGGGGGATCAACTATATTGCTTTAAAAATCTTAAATAATAGACTAATGATCTATTTATTTCTTATATGCTAAAATTTAATATATACTTTTATTCTTAAAAAATAATTCATATTCTTATGCCTTGGGATATACAATATTTTTTGTTCTACCCTTTAGTATAAATAAAAAACCAACTTAAAAATTTTGAAAATTCTAACTAAAATAGTTTTCCAGATTATAAATATGTTACATATGAGAAATGCCAAGAAAATTATTGTAAGTTCGCCAATTTCTATCTATCTATGAAAAATACTCTAAACGACTTATTAGATAACATATTTTTAATAAGAATTACTAAGTATAAAGGAAATTTATATTTTAACAATTTGTATATCAGAACGGATATCCAAATATTATTAAACGTTTTTTTTTTTCAAAATCAACAAGACAAGTGCCTGTGCATAATGGGCGCTTTAAATTCCAGTTAATATTTGATACATGAAGGTTAATTGCATGAATTGTCGAATGTTTGTATTTGAAGCCAAATTGTCTATGATTGATTAAATTTTCCTTTTGGCAGTGATTCATAATGATACACATTTCAAACACTTTACTAATATTTGGTAATAAGCTCATGGCATGCAAATTTTTTGGATCGCTAATGTCTTTATCATTCTTTGGTAAAATTATATTAATTATTAATGTGCAGTATTGCAAAATAATTTCCTCAGGTAAGTTTTTCAAAATAATGTTAGGTATATCATCTATACCTTATGATAATTTATTTTTTAAGTTTTTGAAAATACAACATATTGCATTTTCCGTTATAAAGATATTTTCTGTATGAAATTTATTTAAGTTATTTGCTTTCCTATTTGAATTGAATAATTGATGATTGGTTGTACTCATATTCATTTTTATTCTAATTTTAGTTTAGTTTTTAACAAGTTTATTTCTGTATGTGATAGCAAAATCTCCAACCTATTATGTTTCTTAATTATGTGTAAGTTCTTATTTTTATACCCACCATCAAAAAAGATGATCCGGTTGTAATACATCGAAATATTAGTCATAGACCCACAAAAGTATATATATTCTGGATCCTCATTAAATTCTAAGACGATCTAGCCATGTCTGTCTGTTGAAAGCACGATAGAGTCCGAATGGAAAGAGCTAGAGTGTTGAAATTTCATACAAATATTTCTTATAGGTAAGGTTTGTTTGGTATTGAAAATGGACAATATAGGTCCACGTTTTTGGATAGTCCCCATACAAGTGGTCCCTTGAAAAGCAGCTTTAACAGTCATAACTTGTTTAAAAATACGAATATAGCTATGAAATTTGACGTATGTGTGTTTCTTATGATCCAAACTCACTATGCAAAATTTTATGAGAATCAGTTCATAATTACCCTACCCCCCAAATAAGCTCCCCTTCAGTAAATGACTTTAACAATCATTACTGGCTCAAAAATATTAGTATATAGATGAAATTCGACATAAGTAAGTTTCATACGAGTCTAAAACTATCTAAAAAATTTTATGAGGTTCGGTCCATGATTGACCCTACCCCCCATATAATGTCTCTTTCAGAAAATGACTGCAGCGCTCATTAATGGCTTAAAAATACGAGAGTAGCGATATAATTCGACACAAATAAATTTAATACGAACCAAAATCTGTCTACCAAATTTTATGAGGATCGACCCATAAGGTTCCCTTCAGAAAATTACTTTTTCGCTTATAACTGGCCCAAAAATACGAATATATAGATGAAATTCGGCATAAGTAAGTTTCATTAGAGTCAAACGGGGTTTGATGGTGGGTATATAAGATTCGCATAGCCGAATATAACACTCTTACTTGTTTCATTTTGTTATTTTTTATGAGTGTATTTTCGAACTTGAATTTGAACAAATGGCTTTAGGGACGGTTTTTTTCTGTAGAATTTTGAATAATTTCCTTTAATTTGCACAAACAAAAATCAATTTCGGCATTAGAAAGGTTTTTGTTATTTAGTATTGGTGTTTTTATTATTACTTCTAAATTTAAACCAATTTGTTTTCTTAAAATTGTATTTAGAGTTTGTGTACTCTTTGAAGAATGTTAAAGGATTATCTATTTTGTCGTTTGCAAGAGTTATTTCTATGGCATTATGATCACTATCGTAATCGATCGTCCTAAGGCAATTAAACGTTCGATTTTCCCTATGTATCGGCAAACGAGAGTCAAATAAACAGATATCTATATATGAGTTCCATCAAGGATATGATGGTGAAACAGAAGCATATAAACTGCACCTGAATGTTATTTCATTAACGGTGAAACGGAAGCATATAAACTGCACCTGAAAGTTATTTCATTACATTGTAACCAATTTCCTTTAAGAATATATTAAGAATATTTCCTTTTGTGTTATTTGAAGAATTTCCCCAATCAATGTACTTGCAGTTTAGATCACCAGAAATTACATAAAAAATTGTTTGGATTTTGTAAGTTTAGGGATTGAAAAAGATGATGTAGTTCTGGTTTAAATTTATTGTTGTTGTTACCTGACGGATAATAAACAAATACTACAAAGAGCATTTGTGGCCTCCGGTAGGTTAGTGATTAGTGTTCTAGTCTGGTAGACCGGAGGTGGTGGGTTCGATTCCCACCCGTGGCACTGGTTAAGGAGCACACAACAGGCCCGATAGAAGCCTAGGTGTATTTCTTCGGATTTGAACTAACTATAAAGAGCAGTTTATTTGATAAAAGGGGTATTTTAATAATACATGTCTCCAGACTTTTGAATGAGTTTACAGTATTGTTATTGAAATTATTGTATTTAATACCATTTTTATTAGAGCCGCGGGGCAGCCACAGAGAAGCAAGCCGACTACAATATTTCGGCGGCGGCTGAAAACCAATTTTTTTCGGCGGCGGCGGCTATCCGGCTTGAAGCCGAGTTTTCTACCGGCTTAAGAAAATATTCGGCTGCGCCGAATTCTTATAATAAAAAATAACGTTTTTGTTTACAAAAAATTGTCACACGACATTTAAGCTATAATTTTATATTTTCTAAAAAAAAAAACAAATTCAATTCACTTAAAAATAAACTAGTTATTAATGAGATCGAAATTAATATACTGAAAAGATTACTTAGAATTTAAAATGGGATCCACTAAGTGGTAGTTGTCATGTACAAATAATTGCCGTTTTACGGTAGAAGGATTTAATCTACTTCTTTTTGCCGTAATGCAGGCACCAGCAACTGAAAATGCCTCTTCTGAAGAGGCGGAAGTTGCAGGTATTCCAAAACAAAAGTTCGCTAATAATGCGATATTTGGAAACATCTAAGAAGAAAAAATATAAATAAAACTAAATATATATGTTACGTACATTTAATTGTAAATACCTCTTCGTTTTTCTGCCACCATTCCAAGCATTCTGCGTCTTCGTTTGGGACATCGAAGTACGATTTTATTTCCTTTTGAAGGTCTGAATTTGGTGGTCTTCCTGGTTTGATGTGGCCAAAAAACTCAAGCATTTCTTTTCTTGTGTTTGAAAGTTTCTTGAAATTAAATTAAATTAAATTATAAAAAGGCTTCCGAAATATTAAGAAATTAAAGTAACTTACCACTTTTTTTTTAGAAGGTCCCGGTTCATTTCTGATATGTAAAACTTTCTTGTGAACTATTTATTAATTTTAAAAGTTCATTGTAAATAAGTTTTTCTTTTGTAATTGGTTGATCAAAATTACAGTCTAAAACATCATTTAATTCCAGGCTATTCGTTGCTGGAACTTTTTTCAACCAATTATGTAAAAGTGGCCAGTTTCGCTGACAGGGATCCATTATAGCAGCTACTAGATGGATTTTCTTAATTTTGAAGCGCTTTTTAAAATTTTTTTTTGCAAAATTATAAAGCTCAATTGATATACCGAATTCCGACATTTCTTCATTTTTATTTAGTTTGTCTATTATATTTTCATAAAAGAAAATGACCGAACATATAGTCGGATAATTCCGTCCTTGTAGGTAGCATGTTGCATTTTCGAATATAGATAAGAAATCTGCAAATTCTTTTATTATTTTCTTCCATTTCACGGAATATAAAGGTCTTTTTTTGCTTTTATTAGTGCAATATTTATTGCATCAAAATTTGTTGCAAAGCTTTTTAAACATTGTTTGCTAAGGTATTCCACCTTGTATCATTTGCAACTTTAATTGTAGTTGCAGTTTGATTTTGAAGAGTTTCTCTTGGCAAATCCATTTCCTCTTCTAAAGAAACTCCGAATTCCTCCTCTAATTGCAGAGATTCGGCAATGTCATTACTTTGCAGTAATATTTCTATAATTCCATCTTGGAGATGGGCCTTTTGTATAGCCATTAAATCTTCGGAACAATACGATAATTTCGTATAAGTAGCCTTTAGTTTTTTTACTACAGCTTTGATTTCATTAAATTCTGGATTGTCCAAAACATCATGCACTATAAATCTGTGCAATGAGTGTGCCATACATTCATAACGCAGCATTTTTGACATTCTTAATCCAGCTATGATATTGGCTCCACCATCGCTAACTGCGTGTATTTCACGACTCTCTAAATTAAACGATTTTACAGTGGATGTGATACAATCGGCAATTCGACTTCCAGTGTGTGGATGAGCAAAGTGCTCAGTTGTTAAACTGGCTGTTGTTATCTTAAAATTGACGCAGTAGTGAACTTTTATGTTTACATATGATATTTTTTTAAAATTGTCCGTCCCACAAATCCAAAACCAGAGCAATTTTTGTAGGCGCACTTTTTAAAACGTCTTTTACCGTGGACATATATACATTATACACATCTTGCAATGCTGTTGTAGCAATTGTGCGACTAGTGGGAAATTCCAACCGGGTTTTACAAGAGCCATGTATTTTAAAAATCCCTTCCTTTCCACAACGTTGAAAGCCTGGAGATCAACACAGCACATTTCTGCCACTCTTCTACCATTAACAAACTTCGTATCTTTATCTTTAGATGAAGACGATAGTGCTTCATTTGTTTTTTTCAAGGAAGCCTCCGAATTTTTGCTCTTGAGCTCTATGTCGTGAACGTTGCGCAAGTGCGTTAAAAGATTTGAAGTTGACGTTACTTGGCTAAATCTACCCAAAATTTAACGTTGTATACGATTTAATTTAATACGAGATTTATTAAATTATTTATGAAACACTTTATTTACTTACCCTTTTAATGTTGTAAGCTCCATCTCAAAGCAAATTTTACAAAAATGAAGTTTTTTGAGCACGGACTTACCGCGGAGCATAAGTGTTCCAAAGTAGTCCCAAACAACCGAACCAGTTCCTTTTCGTTCATTTAAAACTATCTTTGCCACAGATTTTGCGGCTTTATTTTTACGAAGAATAGCCTCATAGTCACTTATCTGGCGATCTGAGTGATTTCTTATGAATGAATCTTCATCAAACTCTCCTGATTCATCAGATTCAATATCTTCATTTTCCAAAACTTCAGTAGTGCTCCTTTCATTTTCGTTGGTATTCGTCTTAAAAAATGATGTTATTTTTCTGTTCATTTTGCTTAAATCGATCACAAAACTTTTTAAAGACACCAAAATGTTACGACCGTTTTTTAAAAATTTTAAATTCAAAGTGGGTACTGAGTACCGAGTACCAAAAATTTCTATATACGTATATGATGAACAGGTTGGTAACTCAATAACAATTAAATTCATATTAAACTACTCAATATTACGAATGGTAACTCAACTACAATTTATATTCAAAATTAAAATACAAAAAATATAAAATTTTTGTAAATTTTTTATTATAAAAATAATACATATATTTTAATAGAATTAATTTCATAAAAATGGCTTAGTCGACAACATTGACTGGAATCTAAGCCGCCGACAAGCCGGTTAATTCGGCGGCGGCGCGACTCTTTAAAAAAAATCAGCTTAGCGGCTAGCCGACAGCCGAGCCGATACGGCTTGCTTCTCTGGGCAGCCACCCCTTGAGGAGTCCATTCTATCTGTTCATAGTATTTGGTATCCTTTAAAATGTATTTTATTTAATAAAACAATATCTGGCTTGTAAATGTCTAAAAATTACACAATTCGTATCTTCTACTTATATTTATTAAGGAATTTACATTAATTTGTATTATATTGAGGTATTTTACAATTGTTTCCTCCATTTTGACAACTTATTGTTTTTATTAAAATTTAAGATTTGAGCAGATAGGATTTCCATAGAGTTATTAAGCTCTTGAAGAACTTGTTGAATGGGATTAGTATTGTTTGTAGTGTGATCATTATTAATTTTTAGAACATGTTCAAAGCTTAAATTAGGGTTAGTATTATTAAATGTGTAATTTGTGTTTTTATTTTCCGCTAAAGTTTGTCTTTTCGCTCGTAGTTTTTGTTGCAACTCCTTGTACTTCTCGCAACCTCTATAAGAAGCCGGATAACCATATTTTTTACATAGTACACAGAATAACTTTAATTCCTTTTATTTATAGAGACCTTTTATTGAGCACATTTGCTAATTTCATGATCATTGCATTTGACACATCTAGGTTGCAAGCTTTGACATTTTCTGCATTGTGTGATGTTGCTTTTCTTAAGGGGCTCTTAAAGTATACATCTATGAAACAGTCCCTTATTTGATTTAAGAACGTTGAATTGGTGGTTATTCGTTTGCTTTATCACTCTCTACACTTGATGTAGGAATTTGTGATCTTGTTGCTTTTTCATGTTGTTTTATATGATTTTTGAATTTCTTTAAGAATATCATAATAGTTGTTCTTTAATTGTTTATTAGACATGGTGTTTTGAATTTCTCATTTTCTTTAATTTTTTACATAGTTGTTATCAGTGTTAACCCAATTGATTTTTTCAGAGTTTTGAGCATTAAGATCACTCATATTTTTATATGTATTAACAAGAGTCTATTTCTCTTAATTTTTGCAAGTGAGAAAATAATAAATAAAATTCAACAAATGCGAAGAACACATGCGTAGTAAAAAACCCCATAGAAAAATATGAAAAAATGCAGATCTCCGTTATACATCCGTCCTTGTTGACAAAAAGATCGAACTGTATATTTATGCCATTTATTTTTGAATAAAGTCAAATTTTGAAGGGGGCTTTTTATAGAGGCTAGGGCCAAATGGAGCCCTATAATTATAGAGTTAATCAAGGCTAGTATAGAACTTGGTTTTGCAGCTGTTTGTCGATATGCGGGTATATTAAACATAACTTAAAAGCCCTATTTGGCGGGTTCAGTAGTATGGGGCCTAGGTGAAATAATACACCGATGTTAACCATTTTCAATATGCTTGGTCTACGGCACAATAGAAGATCTGTGCCAAATTTCATTGAATTATCATTGATTACAGGTTTACAAGCTCTATTCGAGGGTACAATCGACTAAATCGACTAAGAAAATGATTCTGATTGGTATACTTTAAGGTGGTTAGAGGACCAATATATTTGTGCGTTATAAACATCAGCACAAACCCAATATACTCTGCCCACTAAAGTGGTGTACGGTATAAAAACTGAAGACATTTTAAATTCCTGAATGTCTGGAAAATTTTACACAGAAAGCGGATTAAATTAAAGTTTTTGCATATTTTACCGTATATTAAAATCGTGTCATTTCACATTTTGTCGAAACCTTCAAAAGAAACCACTATTGATTAGAATCTTAAAGCTCAGGGCGTTCAATATACATACAGCGAATACAATGACTTGAAGGAAAAATATCCATATCTACTAACAAAAACGATTGAAGCATAGTACAAGAGGATATTAAGATACGCGTTTTCATAATTTGAAAACTTATTTGGACCCATACTGTAGCTCTACTAACAACCAAAGATGGGCAATTTGCCCATCTAGTAAATTTTACTGGTTACTGCAAAAAATTGCAATAAATTTACTGGTTACTGCAAAAAGTGCAGTATTTTACTGAAATTGCGTACAATCTAATAATTTACTAAAAATTCTATTTTCAACATATTTTTATAATACTTTAATATACTTTAATATAATACTTATCATCGCAGTAGCTATAGTGACATTAATTTTAATTTGTGGGATAAATCTTTTCAGAAGGCAAGAACTTAGCTATGTACAAAATTATATAAGGGAGTTAAAATTATATAATTTTGTCGGCCAATAAAAAGTTGTCGGAAGCATTTATTATATTTTATATTAGACAAGTAATAAATTATAGTAAATTATATATAATACCCTACACCATAGAAAAACAAGTAGGAAAGTATAGTCGGTCATGGCCGACCATATAATACCCTACACCATGAGTATATTTTTAAAATTTTTACTTTTATAAAATTTTTATTTTTTGTAAAGAAACTTTTATGTTGAATATTACCATAAATCCAAAATATTTAAGCAATTTATTGATAAAAAACTAATATTTCTAAATGAGGCTTTATATAGGTCAAATATGGGCCGATCCTCGGTAAATTTGGGAAAAGGATATATTTCTAAATAACAGTTAGTTTTGTTGAGTTTCATTGCGATACAAATGGTTACAAGTCAATTTTAGACGTTTAAGTCATTTTTTGAAGGGGGGTTTGTATGGGGGCTAGGGTCAAATATAGGCCGATCCTTACGAAAATCTGCAGTATCATTTATACTTATATAAAACTTATTTGTGCCAATTTTTAGAGAGATAGCAGAATATTTGACGTAATTATAGCATAAAAAGTTCAAATCGGGAGGTACGGTTGTATGGGGGCTAGGTGAAATAATGGACCGATTTCAACCATTTTCAAAAGGCTTCGTCCTTGTGCCAAAAAACATGCTTGGTCCAAATTTCATCAAATTATCTTGAAAATTGCGGCCTGTACCTTGCGCACAAGGTTTACATGGACAGCCAGCCAGCCAGCCAGCCGGACAGACGGACGGACGGACGGACATGTCTTAATCGACTCAAAAAATGATTCTGAATCGATCGGTATACTTTAAGGTGGGTATTGGACCAATATTTTTGTATGTTACAAACATCAGCACAAACGTATAATACCCTCCCCACTATAGTGGTGTAGGGTATAATAAATAGAACTGAGAATAAGAAATATTACTCTCTCATATGTACAGGTTCTGTGTGAATTTAATACAATTGTATTAGTATTTTTATTTTTGTTTACATAAAATAACAAAAATATGAAAGTACAAAATGTATCCGAATACATCATACCCTACCACATTGCGAGTAAGTAGCAATAAGTTATTTAGTATTTTTTAATGTAGAAGTTATATTCAAGAGATTGATGTTTGCTTAATTAATGAATGTACTACTAATTATAACAATATATAGTCAAAATTTCGTATATATAAAATTTGTTGAGTAGAATTTTATAAATACCCTATTCTTGTATAGCATGTACCGCTTACAAAAAGTTCAATAGGCTAATTTATGGACGGATTACATCATTACATCGACGCAGGTGTAACAAACTTTAAGACATAAACAAAATGCCGTTCCCATTAGTGTGTGTAGGGTGTATTTTGACAGCATTTGGGCTGCTTTAAAATTAACAATAATCGTTCATATCAAGCGCTAATTTTAGCATTAGCACAATTCCTTTGGCAAAATAGCCCCTGCTGCTGCAATAAACACTGCTAAAAGTTATGTTTTTCCTATAAAATTATTGAAAACATTTTCAGAAAAAAACAAATTTTTTAATCGTTTTTATTTTTTAATATAATTTTCAAGTGTCAATATTGACTTAACCCAGCAAACACAAGGAGTTTATTTAAAATTAAGAATAATTTTTAATTTCTTTTTTCTTACATTGGTCAACTGATATTGAATAAAAATGGCAATTCAAAACATTATTTCATAAAATATCGAAATATAATATCAAAAAAAATATAAAAACTTTTTAAACGAAAGAGTTTATGTTTGTTGGGTTACATATTTTTCAACTAATACATTCTCACGACTTAGGTTTTTGACAGCAGACTTAGGTTTTGTCGTACTCAGTTTCAGTTCTATGTATACCTTTTCTATGCCCTACACCTTTTAAAAAAAATTAAATGTGATTTAGTTCTCAGAATAAAGCATTTAAGTTGAATTGTACCTTGCCTCAGATATAATTGTGGATTTTCATAGGGGCCATATGATAACCTATTTTTATGAAACTGGTGAGAGTCGTCGAGTCTAGTATAGAACATGGTTTTGCAGCTTTTTGTCGAGATATGAGTACATTAAATACATTAAACATAATTATGAAGTAATGAACCGATGTCAACCATTTTCAATAGGCTTCGTCTACGGTACCATAAAATATCATGATTACAAGGTTTACATGGACCGCTAATGTGATGTAGGGTATAATTATTAACTCTTTCACGTATACGGGACACCGATGTCCAAGATTTTTTAAAATTTTCATTATTTAGTGTTCACAGCTACAGTAAATGATTATTTCCAAAGAAAAATACGTATTTTTTTAGATTTTTATGTCATTACATGCTTAAAACGATAATATCCTGCGATATCCTTCGAAAACAGTTTATCCATTTGTCATTAAAAATTATCAATATACGTCAAAATAAAGTGTGTGGTGAAGTGATATTCATAAAAAGTCCAGCGGTTTAGTTTTGTGCGTGAAAGGGTTAATAGAAATATAGTAAAAGAGATATATGATAAAAGTTGTATGAACGTTTTAGTTAAATGTAATATATTTTTACTAATAAATGGTGATGCTTGTTAAGATAGTAAAGATAAATAAAATCAAATGTATGCAAATCAGTCTTTAAAGGACGAAATAGTATTGTCAGGAGCTTAAAATCTAGATTTTATAGAATAGCTTCACCTTTCAATTTTTCGGAACTTTTAAGGGAATTTTAGCGTTTTTATACCCTACACCACTTTAGTATGGATGGTATATTGGGTTTGTGCTGATGTTTGTAACGCACAATAATATTGGTCCTCTAACCACCTTAAAGTATACCAATCGGTCTGAGTCGTTCATGTAAACCTTGTAATAAAACTACAAGTCGCAATTTTGGAGATAATTCAAATTTGGCACAGATCTTCTATTGTACCATAGACGAAGCCTATTGAAAGTGGTTAACATCGGTCCATTATTTCACCTTGGCCCTATACAACTGAACCGCCAAATAGGGATTTTAGGTTCATAATTATGTTTAATATACTTGTATCTGCAAAACCATGTTCTATACTTGCCTTGATGAACTTGGGCCTCATTTGACCCTAGCCCCTATAAAAAGCTATTCTTTAATAACAATAAATGGCTTAAGTATATCTGAGGCAAGGTACTATTAACTTAAATACTTTTTATTAAAACTAAATCACATTTTATTCGTATATAGGTGTATGGTATTATATGGTCGTCCTCGCCCGACTATAACTTTTTACTTGTTTTAAATACATAACTGTGTAATTGTTATTTCGTTATAACATTTATTGATTTAAATTGCAAGATTCCACTTAGTTTCTTATATAATAATTCCTTATTAAAGTGATGCATAAAAAATCCTTTTTAAAAATGGGTAAAAACTAAATTATGATACCTCCCTTCAAACATTTAGAAGACAAAACTATTGCGCATCACCCCAGACGCCACGTCATAAACACTTCTGGACAATTATCAGACGAGAACGCACATTTTACAAAAAAAAAAAAAATACATTGATTTCGAATTTTCGTCTTCTAGAAATATACTTTTAAGTTAGGTTAGGTTGATAGGAGGATGTATACTACATCAAATCCGAAGAAATACACCTAGGCCACTATCGGGCCTGTTGTGCGCTCCTTATCATGAAAAAAAAAAACGGAACTGACTGAATTATTTTTCAGTGTTCAGGAACTCAGTTTCCTGAACGTAATTCTTAAGAATCTTCCAATCAGTGTTAGTTAGGAATGTTATTTCCGGAATAACATCACTTCCAAAATACTTGGATCTAACTTCGACGAATGCCTGACAGTGGCAAAAAAAGTGCTCCAGAGTTTCACTGTCCTCTCCACATGCTCTACATTCGTCTGAATCCGCACGTCCAATTTTGTATAGATGTGCACGTAATCCTATGTGTCCACTCAGAATACGTACCATCATACTAACCTCAGACTTGCTCATTTTGAGGAGATTTCTCGTCTTGCTCTCATCAGGGTCACCCATAGAATCTTCGTGGTTCTACCCACTGTTTCATTATTCCAAGAGGCCTTATGGGTTTCTCTCCCATACTTTTAGATCAGTTTTTGTTGCGTCGAATGGTTTTGCGTTTGTCAGGTTAACTGCCTCGAGCTCCCTTCCTTTTAAAGCTACTACATTCGCCCTTTCGTTACCGACTACCGAGTGTGGTACCCATATAATGTGAACCTTACCTCTGGAAGAGTATTCAGTTAAAGTTTTCTTACAATCCATTACTGTCTTAGATTTGGTTCTATCACCTGATATCGCCCTAATTGCCTTCTGGCTGTCGGTAAATATATTAAGCGCTGTGGGCGCCATGTTTATTCTAATCCAATTTACGCATTCCGTTATTGCTCGTACTTCTGCCTGGAAGCTTGTGTTATGATTTGGTAAGCGGTGGTATATTTCCGTTTCTGGGTCTTCAATATAGAACCCCAGCCCCACTTTGTCCTCCAATTTAGAGCCATCCGTGTAACAACGGACTCCTACTGGTACTTGCTCCAATGTTCCGCTTGACCAAGACATTCTATCTGGGATCAGCGTTTCAAAGTTTCCGACATATTCTGTGTCTGGTATACGATCTGGCATGTCCGATGATTGTGTATAACCTTCCAATGTGTCCAGTATACATTGATGACGTGTCCTATAACCGCTTTTGGCCAGTTCGCCTAAAGTATAGAGCCGTTCGGCTGTAAGCGCCGCCTCATATCTTAAATATGTTTCAATGGGTGGAATATCTAGCAACGTTTCCAGAGCCTTGGTTGAAGTAGTACACATGGCACCACTTATACCCAAGCAGCATGTACGCTGAACTCCCTGTAGAAGTTTGATATTGCACTTTTTGCCTAAAGCAGTCCACCAGATTATTGAAGCATAAGCTAGAATTGGTCTAATTACACTTTTATAAAGCCAGTTTATCATAGTAGGACTAAGACCCCATATCATGCCTATAGCTTTCCTACATATCGCCCAGCACCGATGTGCCTTGTTGATTCTATCCTCTATGTGGTATTTCCATTTTAATTTCCTGTCGAGGATTACACCTAAGTACTTAACTTTATCTGTCACCGGTATCTTCTTATCCAGGAAGCAAGGTTCAGTATATGTAGAAATTTTTGTCTTTCTTGTGAAAAGACAGATTTCCGTTTTTGCCGGGTTAACATTGAGGCCTCTCGGTTGAGCCCAGCCCAAGGCCGTATTCAGAGCCTCCTCAGCTCTTCTACACAAGTAATTTGGATCCTTTCCCTTTAAAAGTATTACGACATCGTCTGCATAGCAGACGGGTCTAAGTCCTTTCTCAGTTAGGGTCCTTAGAAGGCTATTAATCGTGGTAACCCAGAGTAAAGGTGATAAAATGCCACCCTGTGGTATACGCGAAATACCCTTTTCCTGATAGTTATATCGTACATCTCGCAACTTATCCATCTGTTCCTTAGCATGTGGTTGATCTAGTTACGGAGCACCCGGTCAACATAAAACTGGTCTATGGATTGGATAAGAGTATCAGTGTGCACGTTATTGAAGGCGCCTTCGATGTCAATGCATACCGCCAGTGTATATAGTTTGCTATCAAAGGATGCACCTATGTAGTGGACAACTTCGTTTAAAGCGGTTTCCACCGATCGTCCCTTTACATAAGCATGCTGCTTAAATTTTAGGTCTTTGTCGGGTATACTGCTTTTAACCATACTATCGACAATCCGTTCCAAGGTTTTAAGTAGGAAGGACGTAAGACTTATCGATCGATAAGACTTAGGTGTCGCATAGCTAGGTTTCCCTGGTTTAGGTATAAATATTACCCTTGCATACTGCCATTTAATGGGGGTATATGTGAATTGCAAGCATGCAGTGAATATCAGAGGCAGATGTACGGAGACCAGTTCCGCCTCCATCTGTAAGAGTGCCGGGAAAATGCCATCCGGCCCTGCAGCTTTATAGGGAGCGAAGCTCTTGATTGCCCCTTTAACCATATCAGGTGTAATTACAATTTTCGTGTTTGCCTCCTCTTCCTCCAATATCGGTTCGTCTATGTTATTCGATATACCTGGTGGGAAATGAGAGTCTATTAGGAGTTTCATTGTCTCCTCCATATCCTCCAGCCTCTTGCCCGTGTCATCGACCATAG
Organism: Lucilia cuprina; assembly: GCF_022045245.1. Classification (NCBI taxonomy): domain Eukaryota; kingdom Metazoa; phylum Arthropoda; class Insecta; order Diptera; family Calliphoridae; genus Lucilia; species Lucilia cuprina. Next base: position 59,388,436 of record NC_060950.1, on the reverse strand, counting down.
ATTCCGGTTGGACATGAGTTTTGGATAGGAATTTTTTTATCTTCGATACGTCATTTACGCTGTCTACCTGTTCACAGAAAAGTTTCCAGGAGTCTCGTTTGGCTTTACGAACAACTTTTTTATATTCACCAAGTTTACTACGATACTCATCCCAGTATACTGCGGTCTTTTTACGCCGTGCCCGGTTAAATAGTTTGCGAAGAGTCTTACCAAGGTTCCGGATCTCCCCGGTTACCCAGGGTTTCTCCTGGGCAGATCTCCGCTCTCGCAGAGGGCAGCTGTCCTCGAACGATTCAACCAAGGCACTTGTGAGCATTTCTACTTTGGCGTCTATGTCCTCTTTATTTCGACATTGAACAGTGTCCTAACATAAACGGTTCTTTAGTAAGGAACCGAACATTGTCCAATTAGTTTTAGACTTATTCCGAAAATTTATCGGCTTTGGTGGCGGCCGTAGTATTTTGAATCTTATGTACCGATGGTCAGAAAAGGAGTGCTCGTCGGAAACCCTCCAATCCTGAATTTCGTTTATAAGCTCTTCTGAACATAAAGTTATATCTAATACTTCTTATCTGATTCTATTGACGAAGGTAGCTTTATTACCTAAGTTCGATGTTATCAAGTCTTTAGTATTAAGGAAATCCATGAGGGCTTGTCCTCTGCGATTGGTGTTTGTACTACCCCAAGCTACATGGTGGGAGTTCGCATCACAACCTATTACAATTTTCTTATTTTTCCTTTGTGCCTCTTCGACCAGTTTCATCAGCTCCGACGTTGGTGGTAATGTCGGAGAATCGAAAGGCAGGTAAACAGATGCAAGGTATATGTTGCCACGACCTTGCTTCAGCACCGTTGCATCCGATGTAGATAATCCTGTTGAGAGAAGAAAACATAAGTTCTTGTGGCATAAGATACATGTTCTCGGGCGAGACCCTGTATCAGCGTAGAAAAGTTGGAAATTTATGTGATTTAATCCAGAAACCTTGTTGCGAATCGTCCAAGGCTCCTGGATTAAAGCTATATGTATCTTACCTGTGTTAATTTTAGCCATCAGAGCGTTTGTGGCCGTCTCGCTCCGATGGAGGTTTATTTGGATAACTTCAATCATTGTCATCCACTTAAACTGTCTTCCAGCGAGTTAGTGATCACCTCCTCGACCGTTGGATTTGGCTCCTCCGGGTAACCTGAAGTGGCTATTGATGGCACTGCGGTGTCCCTATCAGGCATAGGAAGAGCAGTCTTTTTAATCGACACTTTCCCAATTTTGGAGAGCTCTGCTGTTCTGTCTTCTGGCGAGTGAGTGATTTCCTCCTCGCCTTTAGGATTTAACTCCTCCACATTGCCAGTACTTGCTAATGATGCTTTGGTTACTGTCTTAGGTGTTTTAGTGTCCTTATCGGGAGCGGTTTTAACAGCCCTTTCAATCGGCGCCTCTCCGATTTTGGAAATGGCAGCTGTACCTTCTTTTGGCGAGTTAGTGGTAACTTCCTCGCTTTTAGGATTTGACTTCTCAACGTTATCAGTAGTTGCTACTGATGCTGTGTTCTTAGGTTTTTTAGTGTTCTTTTCGAGGCTTGTTGTAACAGCCCTTCCAATCGGCACCTTCCCAATTTTGAATATGACAGCTTTAGAGGCGAAGTAAGCCCTACCTTTATTCTTGGCAAGACTAGCCATAGATTTCTGGTCGATACCTATTACAAATAAAGTTCCCTCAGGTTCTTCTTTCCTGTAAAAGACTTCCCATTTTTCCACGGCCAGCTCAGCATTTTGACCACCAAGAATTTCCAGTATACGTTCACTTGTCAGTTTACTGCCCCATCCTTTTATGTATACAGTGGACTTTAAGAGCACCGGAAGCTCGCTCTTCTTTACCAGCCCAGCTTAGCGCCGTCCCAGGGAGGAGGGATACTTTCCACCAAGTTCTTTAGGGTGCTAACACATTGGTGAGATGCCAATCTCGTCAACATCGCGCCCATGCTGAACTCGCAGCTCACGCTCTCTATTGGTTGTCTGCCTTTGAAGCGATTGCGTGGTCCACTATCTTATTGTTCACCAGATCTTCTACCTTACTCTGTTGGTCTATTGGAATTTTGCCTGTCGGGTTACGGCATCGTAAACTGCATAGCAGAGATCGTCCCGGTGTCTTCTTCTGGCAACTTTGGCGTAAGATGGCGGCTCTTTTCCTTTTCCACTGTCTAGCCTCTCTTTCCTCTCTTTTCGGGCCTTCTTTTGAGATACTCGTGCCTTCGAGATTGATTTCGCCGACGTGGTCGCCTTCGGAATATCTATCTTGGCGTTGTCACCCTTACTCGCAGGATTCTGACTTGAGGTTCCTTTGAGTGAAGTATGGCTTGGCTTCGACTGTATATAAGAAGACGGGGAGCTCTTTTTCTTCTTCGGTTTATTCTCATTTGTCAACTCCTCGGGAGACCTGATCCTCTTTGCCTCAGATCTTGTAAGAGAGTCCAATTTTTCTTTTGGAGTGTCGTTGGATTGACTAGCTATGATTTCCTGAAACATCTTTTTCAACTTCCTCCTCTGTGCTCCAGATAGTCTTTTCTTAGTAATAGGTAGTTTAGCTATGCTATCACTCACCTGTTTCACCATTTGCTCTACTTCATCCTTTTTGGAATTTGCTATAATGGTGTTGTTATTATCATCTGAGGATTCAGAGTCGGAACTCTCACCTATATTGAAAGGCTGAGGTAGCTTAGAGCTCTCTCCGAGTACATCATTCTCTTTCACTCCTATGTTTTTGCCAGTGGCATGCTGTACACTTGACGCATTGTCCGCCACGGAGGCCAAGGTACCCACCTCCGTAGTAGTATTTTGCTCACGATTGCAGGATGACGACGACACGTGACTCGCCAGTAGATCAACACTTGCCGCCGGTACTGGGTTATTTAAGCCCTGCACCGTAACTTTTATCTTTTTATTTTTCTTTTCCATGTTGTTTTTTCCAGTTTTTTGGTCCGCGGGGAATATAATATTCCCAAGTGGTGGACAATCTGCCTTCCCTCAGCTTGAGTCAAACTAAAACTGGGGGAGGACAGATGGTCCATCACCACCCCCTATCCGCCACCCGGGGACGCGCTCGGTAGGAAAAACGGGAAAACTCCCCCGAGTTAAGTTTAAGTTACTTTCGGATGATAGTTAGAAGAGTGTATCCATTTTGCTTAAACAAAAAACCATGACTGTTGAATTTTTTTCATCTGTATACGTTTTAGTGAATTCATTTTACAATAACAAAATACATTGTTTCCTAATTTGTATCTTCTTGATTTGTATGTTTATGTCACTTCTGAAAGACAGTTTGAAAAGTTTTCACATTAATGTTGTATTTTATTCATCTGGACGTGTGGATTGTAGTCACTCCTGGATGATAGTCAGACGAGAGCATACATTTTACAAAAACAAAATACATTGATTTCTGAAAGTATACTTTTAGGTTACTTCCGGATGATAGTAAGAAGAGTACAAAAACAAAAAATATAAATATTCCATTTTTTGCGTGAACGCGAAAAAATAAAAATAAATAATGCAGAAATTTGGCTAAGTTCAGTGATGTTTTGTGTTTTGTCCAGTCATGTTCAATTTTAATTATTCATTGTAAAACTTAAATGAGTTATTGAATTTAATATTCATAGAAAAATAGTGTAATTAATATATTGTGAATATTAAGCAATAAGAAATAATATGACAGTGTTTTGTTAAAAGTCAACTGTTAAAAACATTTAAGAAGGTTTTGTTAATTAGTGAAGTTTATTATATATATACCAAAAAGTAAGATAATTACTTTTACAAGGTAATTACAAGGATTATATAAATAAAATTAAAAAGTAAGTTGTCATATTTTACATTAAAATACTATATTAGGAATAAGTTAACAACTCTAAACGGCATCCATTTCCATTATTTTTAAACGAAGTCAACATATTAGTCTTCGTTTTTAAATATTTTTTATTAAATTTCGTCTCTCTCTTAATTGTTTTAGGAGTTATAAGCATTTAAAGACTTTTCCAAGTTATACGTTTCGGCTTTCATTTGATGAACATTGCATTTTTAACCTATTTAGATTTATTTGAGTTAAATCTTAACTTTCAATGTTTTTTATTTGCGCGTTTCAATTTAATTTTTATTTGCGGGTTTATGTCCTGTTTCTAGATTACGTATGATCACTTTGAGCTAAAATTTTATTTGTATTTCATTATCGTAACAAAAAAAATACATTAAATTTTACTTAAAGTATTTAAACGTTAGCTTGAATTATTATATTCAAATTAATACTACTGTTTTATACATAATTTATTTTTTGACTTGGTCAGGTCACTTGAAACGAAAATGCCCATATAAGATATTTAATATTAAAATCAAATACTTTAAAAACACCTTTTTTAAATACAATTTTATTAATTTTCATATAGCTTTGGATTTAATTATTCTAATTATAGGTACTTTTTTAAATATCAACACCAGGTCTGTCAATGACCTTTATATGATACTAATATTCTTAAGTTTTTGAAAGTATATAACTCCTTAATTAGAGGAAAGCGAACAAAAAATAGTATAGGGTCGTTAAGATGTTTCTATCGTTAGTGACTGTAAATAATTTAAAAAAAATCCATGACTTAGTAATTTCAGATCTTTATAGACGGTTTAATTCCAAGTTATTTAAAAAATGTTCATGAAAGGTAACGTTTTATTGATTCAAAACAATAAATAAATAAATTGATTAATTTTTAATTATTTTATTTTTTTAGAAAGCAGTAACCTATATTAAAATACTTCTAACAGAATAAAAATATAAAAAAGGGATCTGGTAAGTTATATATGTCTTATTTTATCACGCGGTTTCATTAATAATATCGATTATTTGCAGAAAATGTAAAAAATAGATCTGACCGTTTATACTTTGGTGGGAAATGTATTGATCATAAGAGAATTTTATTGCTTCCTAAAGTATAAAATGTAATTTCAATAAATACAAAAGTATGTATATTCAATATTAATTATAACATTATTTTTGTTTTTTTCGTTGAAGGATTAATACGTTCCGAAATATAACTCTTACAATTTGATGGACTAATCATAAAATTTATGAAAAACTAAAAAATAAATTAAGTACAACATTTTAAAATTTTTGGAAGTATACCAGCCAACAGTTAGAATATAAATACAGATTTCCTGAAAATTATCTTATTATAAGGTAATAATTCTAATTTTTTGATACATATGTATGTACGTTAGACATCATATTACATAACAGCAAATATTTTGAGGGGTTAACTCATGCACCATCTTTTGTGTGTCGTCTAATGTATGTACATATATCACTTTTTTAGATTAGTTGTTAAATCAATTATTTTTTCTACTATTTTAATTTCAATTATTTCAATAAAACTAAGTATAAGTAGTCACTACTAAGTAGTCACATCTAGAAGAGTCTTTGGCAATACCTTACTTCCAAGAGTCATTTAGAAGTTTCTTCTGCGGGTCTTCCACGTTGCTCTTAGACGTTCCCCAGCTCGGTATCAGTTCTTCCCGACTGGTGACAAGAATTCTTATACTTCCGCAACATCGCTGGCGAGCTTTTAGCACGTTTGGAAGTTTTACACAGGTAACTTCCGCAATAGAAAATGTTTGTAAGGGCTATTTCAACCAACACTAATAAATGCATACATTTTAATAGTGCACATAAAAACAAGAAGAGTGCAATATTCGGCTGTGTCGAATCTAATATACCCTTCACCATAGTGTATTTTAAACTTATTAGTTTTATAAATTTTAAATTTTTTCCCGACTACAACAACAACAACGCTAAACGAAATAAAAAACAAAATACACAAGGCAATTAAACCAACATACATCTAAACATACAACACGAAAGACACAGAAAAACAAAATAAACAACGCAATAAAACCAACCTACATCCAAACAGAATTCACAAAAAAAGAAAATCAAAATACATACATAACTCAATGAAGCCAACAGCATCCAAACATACAAAACCAAAAACACAGCGTAATAAAACTACCCACTAAACAATTTTTGCCGAATTCGTAACAAATTCGTACCGACAGTCTGCACAAGTTGCCGATTTCGTATCCGAATTCCTTCAAAATTTGTTACGAAAATTTTATGGAAGGTTGCTTGGAATTCGGAAATCTTTGTCTGAGGAAATTCGGAAAATGTGCAGCGTTAGCGGTCAGAATTCGTTACAAAATCTGATGTATATTCCTAAGGACATTCTGAAGGAATTTTTGACAAATCTGATTAGAATCGGACAAATGTCTGATACCATACCTGACATTCTTTCGACATTTCGTACGAAAGTCTGATCAAATATAGGAAAGTCTGATAAATGTATAATGATAAAATAACAGACAGTTCGTAAAAAAAGTCTGATTAAATATAAGAGAAGTCAAATAAATGTCTGATAAAATGTCCGACAGTTGGTACAAAAGTCAGATCAAGTAAAAGAAAATGGCCTGACTAAGGGTGTATAAATAAATAATAGAAACTTATAGATTATTTTTAAAATTAATAAAATTAAATAATAATACTTACGCATTATATACGAAAATAGAGTTCATTGTAAAGATATAGGTATTTAGGTTAGGTTGATAGGAGGATGTATACTACATCAAATCCGAAGAATTACGCATAGGCCACTATCAGGCCTGTTGTGCGCTCCAATTCATGAAAAAATTGTTTACTAATTGCCTTCTGGCTGTCGTATTTATTCTATTCAAATTTATTTGAATTTGAGTATTTATTCTAATCAAATTTACACATTCCGTTATTGCTCGTACTTCTGCCTGAAAGCTTGTGTTATGATTTTTAAAACGGTGGTATATTTCTGCTTCTGGATTATCAATATAGAATCTCAGCCCCATTTTATCCCCCAATTTAGAGCCATCCGTGTAACAACGGATTCCTACTGGTATTTGATCGAATGTTTCGCTTCACCAAGACATTTTATCTGCGATCAGTCATTCAACGTTTCCGATATATTCGGTGTCTGGTATACGATCAGGCACGTCCGATGATTGTGTATAACCTTCCAATGTGTCCAGTATACATTGATGAAGTGTCCTATAACCGCTTTTGGCCAGTTCACCTAAAGTAAAGAGTAAGTAAAGAGTTAAATATGTTTCAATGGCTGGAATATCTAACGTTTCCAGAGCCTTAGTTGAAGTATTACACATGGCACCACTTATACCCAAGCATGTGCGCTGAACTCCCTGTAGTAGTTTGATAGTGAACTTTTTGTCTAAAGCATTCCACTAGATTATTGAAGCATAAGCTAGATATGGTCTAATTACACTTTTATAAAGCCAATTTGTCATGGTAGGACTAAGACTCCCTGTCTATAGTTCTCCTACATAACGCCCGGCACCTATGTGCTTTGTTGATCCTATCCTTTATGTGGTGTCCTTAAGTACTTAACATTGTCTGTCACCGGTATCTTCTCGCCCAGGAAGCAAGGTTCAGTATATGTAAAAATGTTTGTCTTTCTTGTGAAAACACAGATTTCCGTCTTCGCCGGGTTAATATTGAGGCCTCATGGTTGAGCCCAGCTCAAAGCCGTATTCAGAACCTCCACAGCTCTTCTACACAAGTAATTTGGATCCTTTCCCTTTAAAAGTATTACGACATCGTCTGCATAGCAGAGAGGTCTAAGTCTTTTCTCGTTTAGAGTACTTAAGAAGATATTAATCGTGGTAACCCAGAGTAAAGGTAATACCACGAAATATCTTTTTCCTGATAGTTATATCATACATCTAGTAGCTTATCCATCTGTTCCTTAGCATTTAGTTGATCCAGTTACGGAGCACCCGGTCAACATAAAACTGTTATTGAAAGCGCCTTTGATGTCAATGCATACCGCCAGTGTATACAGATTGCTATGGAAAGATTCACCTATGTAGTGGACGACTTTGTTTAAAGCGGTTTCCACCTATCGTCCCTTTACATAAACATGCTGTTTATATTTAAGGTCTTTGTATGGTGTACTACTTTTAACCATGCTATTGACTATCCGCTCCAAGGTTTTAGGTAGGAAGGTCGTAAAACTTATCGGTCGATAGGACTTAGGTGTCGCATAGCTAGGATTCCCTGGTTTGGGAATAAATATTACCCTTCCATCTTGCTATTTAACTGGGGTTTATGCCATTTTTAAGCATGCAATGAATATCTCAGATGTACGAAAACCAGTCCCGCCTCAGCCTGCAAAAGTGCCTAGAAATTGCCATCCAGCCCTGCAGCTTTATAGGGAGCAAAGCTCTTGATTGCCCCTGTAACAATGTTAGATATAATAACCATTAACGTGTTACCTTCCCCTTTCTACAATATCGGTTCATCTATGTTATTCGATACTGGGTGGGATATTATAGTCCAATAAGAGTTTCATTGTATCCTCCATATTCTCAAGCCTCCAGCCCGTGTCATCGATCATAGATTCCGGTTGGACATGAGTTTTGGATAGGAACTTTTTTATTTTCGATACGTCATTTACGCTACCTACCTGTTTATAGAAAACTTTCCAGGAGTCTCGTTTGGCTTTTCGAACGATTTTCTTATATTAACCAAGTTTATTATGATACTCATCCTACTATACTGCGGTCATTTTACGCCGTGTCCGGTTAAATAGTTTGCAAAGAGTCTTCCCAAGGTTCCGGATCTCGCCAGTTACCCAGGGTTTTTACTGGGCAGATCTCCGCTCTCGCAGAGGGCAGCTGTCCTCGAACGATTCAACCAGGGCCCTTGAACGTTTCCACTTTGGCATCTATATCCTCTTTATTTCGACATTGAAAAGTGTCCTGACCTAAACGGTTTTTTAGTATGGTCCCGAACATTGTCCAATTAGTATTAGACTTATTCCGAAACTTTATCGGCTTTGGTGATGGCCTTAGTAATTTGAATCTTATGATGATCAGAAAAGTAGTACTCGTCCAAGACTCTCCAATACTGAATTTCGTTTCTTTTTCTCTGATTCTATTGACGAATATAGCTTTACTACCTAAGGTCAATGTTATCAAGTCTTTAGTATTAAGGAAGTCTATGAGAGCTTGTCCTCTGCGATTGGTGTTTGTGCTACCCCAAGCTACATGGTGCGGGTTGGCATCACAACCTATTACAATTTTCTTATTTTTCCTTTGTGCATCTTCAACCAGTTTTATCAGATCCGACGTTGGTGGAAGTGTCGGAGTATCGAAAGGCAGGTAAACAGATGCAAGGAATATGTTGCCACGACCTTGCTTCAGCACCGTTGCATCCGATGTTGATAATCCTGTTGATAGGAGATAACATAAGCTATTGTGACATATTCTCTGGCGAGACCGTGTATCAGCGTAGAAAAGTAGGAAATTTACGTGATTTAATCCAGAAACCTTGTTGCGAATCGTCCAAGGTTTCTGGATTAATGCTGTATGTATTTTACCTGTTTGCCTTCAGAGCGTTGGTAGCTGTCTCGCTTCGATGAAGGTTCATTTGGGTAACCTCAATCATGGTCATCCATTACATATATAGGTATTTAAAATTATAAAATTAAACCATAAAAAATTATGTAATTTTTTGCTAATTTTTGTATATTAATAAATTTTTAAAAAATTTAAACAATAATCATCATTTTGTTTATTTGATTTCCAAAGACCAACTGAGAAAATAAAAATTCTCTTTTAAAGTATAGTTGACGAGTTTCAAAATATAAACAGGTTTGTGAATGAGTTTTATAAAAAAACAAAATTTCCATCATATAATGTGCAGAGTTGTCGCAACCAAACAACCAAAAAATTGAAAATCGACTTTTTGATTGAAAATTACTTATTGCATTAAAATACATGTTGTCGCAAATTTTAAGAATTCTGTCAAAAACACCGACATTATTAACATGAAATTCAAAACAAAAAAATTTTAACAAGTCAGAATGTTCTAAAAAGCAACATAATAGACAATGTCTTGGCGGCACACTTATATGCAAAGGTGTTTTTTGATATTGGGATATAATACATGTATGAAAATGTCATTTTTATAACAGTTATAGTTTTTATTTTATTAAGTTTTTTGTCTATCCTGTAAATTTTTAAAAGTGTTGTTACGTTCTTTTGCATTTTAGGTGACGATATATTGTTAAATATGCATACAAATCAAAACATTTTATTTTTAAGCTCCTCATAAATAATTTTTTGGAAAAATTATTTTAATACTTTAAGTTTGTATATTTCAAGCAGGCATTTTAAACTTAGATACATCTTTTGTTTATAAATTGCGTTAAAATAAATATTTATAGTTTTTATATTAATAGACAAATAGTTTTAGGTACATCTTGTTTTATGGGCCATTTTTTTGCAATTTATTTACAACTCTTCTTGTTAAAAATTTTTATAATTTTTTTCAAGTTTTAATTTTATATAAATATATTATAGTTTAAATATTATTATAGGAATATATATGTTAAAGAAATTAAACTTTCTCCTATTTAAATTAAAAACAATAAAGAGAATTTTGACTTATAATTTAGAAAAGCTCAATTAAAATTGAGATTTTTCATGTAAACTTCAGAAAAGGACAATTGAAAATGAGATTTTTTATTTTGAATTCAGAAAAAATAAATTGAAAATAAGATTTTTTAATTTGAAATTCAGAAATAATCAATTGAAAATGAGATTTTAAATTTTCAATTAGGAAATGAACAATTACATTATTAGTTTATACATTCATTTAAAATTAAACATAAATTGTATTATTATCAATACCATTTGTTATTTTCTCATTTTCAATTGTTATTTTCCGAATTTCAAATGAAAAATCTTATTTCATTTGTTCTTTACCGAATTCAAAATGAAAAACTCCGAATTTCAATTGAGCTTTTCTGGATTTGAACTGAAAATTCGCTTTAACAATTGAGTTTTTCTGAATATGAAATGAACATCTTAAAATTTTAAACCCATATTGAAACTTTAAAAGAAAAAGTGATCCGATATCGAAAAACTACAAACCCAGTTTTACTCTGAATAGTGTCTAATTTCACGTACATACTATCGATTTTTCCATGTTTACATATATACCGAATAAAATATGTATTAACATATTAGCTTTTAATTCATTTTGAATTCAACAAGTTGAGTTCTTTAATGGAAAAATGATGATCCTATATTTGAAAAATAAAATTCATTAATACGATATATTAAAGTACTTACTTAAGTACTTACCTTTAATTTAAACTTATATTTATTGTTCTATATCAACTGCAGGTCATTCATAATTTCATCAACTATATGATCTTCTGCTTCATTTTCATATGTCTGATATTTTTCCGATTTGCCAATTTTATCAAGAATTTCCTTTGGAATGTTATATGATTTGCAGCATGTTTTATCTATGGCCATTCCCTGCTTGATGTATATTAAGCTACAAAGAAGCTGTGTCCTAATTCTGTTTTTTATTAACCCCATCATACTGAAAAGTCGCTCAACATCATAATTTGAAAACAGTAGTACAAGAAGGGACAATACAAATTCTGATATTTCATTAAACGTATTTTCATTGATTGAATTTCGAAAATTATGAACTTCTATCAAATAATCAACTATACTAGTTTTAGAGTTCCATTTGTGGTCTGCTATAAGTCTCCATTGTTTTTGTATAGTATCGATTTCTGAAGATTTCTTTTTCATGATTTTTAAAATGTCATATATGGGCTCTTTAATTGAATTTGATGTGTTGTTTATGGAAAATATAGATATTTGTTGGAGAGCTCTGATGTTTTGGGGAAGGCGATTTTTTTATTCTGAAACCAAAACTTTAGTGCACGAAAATCTCACATTCTGTTTTTCTTTTTGTTATTAAATTTTCTTTTACTTTCTCTTCCAACAAAGTCTCAAATACTTTTTGAAGTCCGTTTCCTCACTAGGTTCAATAATTTCATTAATTTTATCATTGATGTATATCATACCTGCTAAGGTTTTAATTGTGAATATGACATCATTAAAGATTTTTGATGGGTATACATTTTTTACCTGTAAAGCCTTAATTAGTGATTGAGTTTCCTTTAAAACATTTTTTAAAAATATCGATATTAAGGAAAGTGATTCATTCTTGTACAGTCCATACAGAACTTTTGCAGAAAAACATTTTTTTTGATACCGAAACAATCCCGAAATGTGTTTTTAACTCGATCCATTGCTCACTTATTCTTTTAATTACAACTTTAATCGACATGCTTTCGTAATTTTTAAGGGTATTGCTCCATCACCACAAATATTCTTGTACATTATAGTCCTTTTAGGCGATTTGGAAAACCAATTATGCGTTTCGTTGCAAATATACTCTTTGTCAGGTGGGAAATTTTTAGACACAGCTTCAGTAACCGACATTTGTAGGCAATGGCAAGCACAAGATATTAGCGTTTACTTCTTTTAAGTTCTTTCAATTTATTATACAATCCATTTTCCGATCCCAACATCACGGCGGCGTTATCAGTACCAATTCCGGACATATCTATACTTAAATTAATTTTTTTTAAAACATGTATTTTATGGTTTTTAGTGTTGGAATGTGTTTTTAAAACAGACACTTTTGCCTGTAGTTCACAGGAACAGAATTTGCATGTTACGAAGTTTTTGTTATTTTCATTGCATTCGGGTTCTGCAACCATTCTGATCTCACCTTCTGTACATACATACTTTTTCTATAAATAAATTATAAAATATTTATGAACAATTCTAGATATGTATTTCCCTATGTACAGTGCGACAATTAAAAATAAATTATAATATTCAGAACGCCTTATTAACAAAGGTACATTTCAACGTTTTAAGAATTTTTTAAAAGAATTAAAAGGAAAATTTTATTCTTTTAATTCCGTTATTCGTTAAGTGTCAATTTTTTAATCAGCGTTGTAAATAAGTTTAGTATTTGTATATTTTGACAGAGTTGTAAACAAAAAGCAAATACACTTATAGAAGTAATGTAAAAAATAATTTTTTAAATAATATATATTAATAATTTTAAAAATTATCAGATAAAAAAGTGGAAAATTTAAGAATATATGCTAAAAATGCACTTTTAATCCTAAAAAATACAGCAAATGACAAAAAATGCTAAAAAGCATTTAGGATTTTTTTCAGAAAAAAGTGCAGCAGCCAAAAAAAGTGCTAGAATTTCACTTTAAATGCCGTTATGTCAACACTGATCGTAACACTAAAATTCTGACATCAGACATCTGAAAAAACTGTTTACTGGACATATACATCTACACACACATGCACATCTTTTTCCAATTCACAGTGTTGTTTTGCTTATTTATCAACGCATGAAAAAAATTTATTTTTTTGATAAAATTTTCACAGGTTTTCTCGGATTTTTGCTCATATCTCCGTTATTTATAGACCGATTTTGCTGATTTTTAGCGAAATATCTGGGGTCCTCTTAAAACTGATTTCAACATAGCTAAATCGACTTTATAGGGTCGGAAAATTATATTATAGAAATTACAAACGGAATGACGAATGTCAATTTCTTATAATATCCGAGTTATAGGCATTTAAAAATTTAGTGATACAAAATTTACCATACCTTGGTCCGCCTTTTTTTGAATACCGGGCGTAATTTTGGACCAAATGGACTCAAATTTTTCCTGTTAGTTAGACAACAAAATTTCCAATAATATACAAAAAATTTCAGATCAATATCATTTACAGATTCAAAAATATACGTTTTTTAATTTAAAAATTCAAAAATTTTTTGATTTTTGCCGTTTTTTTGTCCAAAATGTGTCTTGACTCTTTTATTAATAAAATAAAATTTTCTTTAAGAACATATAACAATTTTATAGTTTTCTAAAAGGTATCTTTACGCAGAACGCTTTGGCGTAAAAAACTTGTAATATTTTTTGAAAATGTTGCCACTACGTCCTTCCGAATATGACCTATTTTTTATCAAAACTTCAAATTTGGGCGACATGTTCTAAAATCCCAAAGATGGGATCAGAAAACTGAAAGCAGTTTTGGAAACCTCAATATGTTTTCTATTTACTCCAAAAGTATTTTTCCAGCCCTGAAAGAAATGTGGACCTTATGGGCAAAAATGTAAAAAAATCCCATTTTTGGGATTTTCATTCCTATTTTTGGGAATTGCGGGATGCCCTTTGACCTTTTCAATTTTTTTTGCATTTTCTTATTTGAAATGACAAATTTAACAAGCGTTGAAGATTTCATTGAGTTTTGTTCATAAATAAAGATTTTGTCATATATTACATACATATTTGTTAAATTTCTAAAACTATGATTTATTCAAAATTTTAATAGGGTCGCAGATAGCTACAACAATTTAGTCCATATTTATCCCTTAATATCTTTTTTTTTGTTAGATATGGAAATTCTCGACCTTTTACAAAAAATTTCAAGCCAATATCTCAATTACATTCAAAAATATGTTTTTCATTTAAACCTGTGTCCTTCAATTTCATATTTTAGTATTAAGTATGGCAGACAGAACATACATTTTGTGTTGAATAAAATATTTTACAATTTTTAAAAATTATTTAGTTAATTATTTTATTAAAGACTATAACATTGTATATACAATAAAAAAATCTAATTTTATTATGAGCCACGCACAACAACACCTAAATCACCCCACAAACCACCTTTCCCGCCCACCGAAATATAAAACACAATTTAATACAATATCATCAGTTAGTATAATAGCTTTTTTTATTTGAACTGTTTATCTTAAACATAATACAATTAATTCTTACAACCTACTTATATAGTTAATTCCTAACACTACTTATTTTCTATAAATTAATCTGTCATATCGGTATACATATCCAGAAGGTAATATAAGTCCTTTAAATCTTCCTCGTTTTGAGATGATAGAGTTTCATAACAAATCCATCTTTTTCGCATAGTTGAAAGAACAAGATCAGAAGATAGAAGTAAACTATTAAAAATATCTTCATTCTGTGATTGCCTGGAGCATTTTCTTGAGCTGAAAAGTTGAACATGCTTAAAATCTCGATTCCTCGCTTCCTGGGCTTCTTCTGTTAACTCTCCAAGTGGAAGAATATTCGATTTAATTATTATTTGACCATGACACAATACTTTGTGTACTGTTGGTATTAGTTCCCTCCATGGATACAGACATACAAGTAATTTAGAAATTTCAGATGTATATTTCCCAAATCGATTTCCATTAATTTTATGTGTACTATTCAGTGCCATTAAAATAGCGTAACTCTTCGAAGCAACTCCTTGTCGATTCCAGTTATTTTTGAAGTAATTTCAAAATCACGAAAAAACCTTCTCGCCGTAACACCGTCATTTGTACTACCGCAACTTGGAAGTGGTTTGTCGATGTTTAATCCAATCTGAACTTTAAATTCTTCTTGGATTCTGCTTTTTTCCGCAGCTCCCAGTTCTTTCAATTCTTCATTATTTTTTGTTGATTTAGTAAGATTCTCTGGCACACTTCTATATTTGAGGTCGTATGCTATGTGTAAAAAGTAATCCAAAAATCGTATTCTGGTTGAAGTGGTGAAATTCCGAAAGACAGGACTTCTTCATTAATACTTCTGCTTTGTCTATATTTGAGAATTGCGACTTTTTCTCATTACATATTGAGCATCTCCAGAAGGAAGAAGTTTCTGTTATGGTATTGCTGACCTTTCCATCAATCATTGTTAAGCTTAGCTTATATGATACGTTAATAGAGAATTCCTTTTTTTATGTAAATGGGCTCCAGTGCATTTATTTCATCTTTTAAATATTCCACTAAATATTTTGTTGTTTTCTTTGACTCCTTTATATATTCAAATCCAATGGGTCTACAAAAATTTTTGAACCCGGAGTTGTATTGATCCATATATCTTCAAATGAATTTCCGATGCTTGACGATGATGGATTAAGGGAATATGAACGAATTCGTAATGGCACTAATGATGACATAAATACAATTTTGTAGTCTGCTAATGTCCGACTTCCACAAGCTTGTTTGTATTCTGGAAGTGCTGATAAACCGTCACATCCCCACTTACACATTAAGACAACATCACAGTTATGAATTTTCCTTAGTTGGTCTTCTGAAAAGTCTGACACAATTCTTGATGCTGTGTTTTCGAGCAAAGATGATATATCAATACAAGCTTCCACATCATTAACAGCAATAGGTGATGGTAGGATAGTTTGTTTTTTTCCTGGATCGCCTTGTATGATGGTAATATATTGTGTCCTTTTTCATGCAGAGCTTTCCTTAATATTTGGTACTTATTTCGACTGAGACCCAGTTCCAACATAAGCGCTATTGCTTCCTCTTCAGTAAAATTTGATTGTGATGTTGGAGTTGGTATACTTTCCACAATTCGCTTAAGTCGTTTTGGTGATGCATTGGGAAGAATAGTTGCAATATGTACGTCATCGATAGGTTGGTTTTCCTTTCGTTAAATGTATCAGCAATTTCCTCATTTGAGATTGAAAAAAGTTTTTGTGTGACCCTCTTTTTTTTGACCTTGAACATAAGTCTTCGTATGATTTGCAAACGCTCCTGCTGATATGTTGTAAGTTGAGATTTCCGTAGTAGTTTCCATCCAACTACAAAATTTGAATCGAAATTTCTTTTGATTTCCATCCACAGACTTACTTTTAACATCAAAAAGTTTTCAATTTTTGATATGCCTGTTTTGTCTACTTTTCTACTATATGTAGTTTTTATATAATTTGAAATGTCTTCAATTCTTTCTGGCCCTTTTGAAGATACACTCCATAAAACGGAACACAACTCATCGTACTTTAATGTAATCTTCATTGTAGATTTATTAAATATGGTACTTAAAATCTGAGAAGTTTACTTATATACCAATTCTTGTTATTTCCGATACAGGTATTCCAAAATAAAAAATTACGAACTGTCTACCTATTAACATTTAGGACTATATTAGTATACCCTGTAATTCAGTCATTGATATTTCTTATTAGTGAATGAATCGAAATTATCATTACCTGTATATTTTTACCTTATAAACTTCTGAAAATTTAAGCATAATAGGACCTTTCAATTATAAGGATAAGCAAACAAATAGCAAATAGGTAAATATAAGATTTAAACATGTTCTGTCATATTTAATACTAAAATATGAAAAATATAAAATTAAAGGATACAGGTTGAAATGAAAATATTTTTGAATGTAATTGAGATATTGGCTTGAAATTTTTTGTAAAGGGTCGAGAATTTCCATATCTAACAAAAAACGATATTAAGGGATAAATATGGACTAAATTGTTGTAGCTATCTGCGATCCTATTAAAATTTTGATATAAATCATAGTTTTAGAAATTTAAGAAATATGTAATATATGAAAAAATCTTTATTTATGAACAAAACTCAATGAAATCTTTAACGCTTGTTAAATTTGTCATTTCAAATAAGAAAATGCAAAAAAATTGAAAAGGTCAAAGGGCATCCCGCAATTCCCAAAAATAGGAATGAAAATCCCAAAAATGGGATTTTTTACATTTTTGCCCATAAGGTCCACATTTCTTTCAGGGCTGGGAAAATACTTTTGGAGTAAATAGAAAACATATTGAGGTTTCTAAAACTGCTTTCAGTTTTCTGATCCCAGCTTTGGGATTTTAGAACATGTGGCCCAAAGTTGAAGTTTTGATAAAAAAATAGGTCATATTCGGAAGGACGCAGTGGCAACATTTTCAAAAAATAGGACAAGATTTTTACGCCAAAGCGTTCTGCGTAAAGATACCTTTTAGAAAACTATAAAATTGTTATATTTTCTTAAAGAAAATTTTACTTTATTAATAAAAGAGTCAAGACACATTTTGGGCAAAAAAACGGCAAAAATCAAAAATTTTTTGAATTTTTAAATTAAAAAACGTATATTTTTGAATCTGTAAATGATATTGATCTGAAATTTTTTGTATATTATTTTGTTTTTGTATACTGTTTTGTTGTCCAACTAACAGGAAAAATTTGAGTCCATTTGGTCCAAAATTACGCCCAGTATTCAAAAAAAGGCGGACCAAGGTATGGTAAATTTTGTATCACTAAATTTTTAAATGCCTATAACTCGGATATTATAAGAGATAAGTAGTATGTCCAAGCATGTTTTTTCAATATCTCGTCGAGCGCTTTCAGAAAATATAAAAATCTTTGTATTTGGGTGAAAAACAAAAAAATAGCACGAGTATAAAAATTTTACAGGTCGTAGGTACCCTACTTTGAACCGCCACAGCTCCGTCCCTGGGGCATCTGCGGGGTTCATCTTCAAAACTTAAAATTTGGCGTGGCTACGCTCACGCCCGATCGGATCAGCCGTTTAGAAATGCCAGATTTATTTCCAAAATATTTCCATTCTGCCCCACTGTGCAGTGGCAAAGAAAGTGATCTAGAGTTTCACCGTCCTCTCCACATGCTCTTCATTCGTCTGAATCCGCACGTCCAACTTTGTATAGATGTGCAAGTAATCCTGTGTGTCTACTCAGATTACGTACCATCATACTAACCTCAGACTTGCTCATTTTTAGGAGATTTCTCGTCTTGCTCTCATTAGGGTCACCCCATAGAATCTTTGTGGTTCTACCCACGGTTTCATTATTCCAAGAGGCCTTATGGGATTCTCTCATCCATATTTTTAATTCAGCTTTTGTTGCGTCGAATGGTTTTGCGTTTGTCAGATTGTTATTTGTTCCAATGTTCCGCTTGACAAAGACATTCTATCTGAGATTAGCGTTTCAAAGTTTCCGACATATTCTGTGTCTGGTATGCGATCAGACACGTCCGATGCATGTGTATAACCTTCTAATGTGTCCAGTATACATTGATGACGTGTCCTATAACCGTTTTTAGCCAGTTCGCTTAAAGTAAAGTTCCGTTCGGCTGTAAGCGCCGCCTTATATCTTATATATGTTTCAATGGGTGGAATATCTAGCAACGTTTCCAGAGCCTTAGTTGAAGAAGTACACATGGCACCACTTATACCCAAGCAGAATGTACGCTGAACTCCCTGTAGTAGTTTGATATTACACTTTTAATGAATTGATCTAATTATACTTTTATAAAGCCAATTTGCCATAGTAGGACTAAGACCCCATTTCATGCCTATGGTTCTCCTACATATCGCTGAGCACCGATGTGCCTTCTTGATCCTATCCTCTATGTGGTGTCTCCATTTTAATTTCCGGTAAAGTATTATACCTAAGTACTTAACTTTGTCTGTCACCGGTATCTTCTTGCCCAGGAAGCAAGGTTCAGTATATTTAGAAATTTTTGTCTTTCTTGTGAAAAGACAGAATTTCGTCTTCGCCGGGTTAATATTGAGGCCTCTCGGTTGAGCCCAGTTCAAGACCGTATTCAGAGCCTCCTCAGCTCTTCTACACAAGTAATTTGGATCCTTTCCCTTTAAAAGTATTACGACATCGTCAGCATAGCAGACAGGTCTAAATCCTTTCTCGGTTAGGGTCCTTAGAAGGCTATTAATCGTGGTAACCCAGAGTAAAGGTGGCAAAATGCCACCCTGTGGTATATCGCGAAATACCTTTTTCCTGATAGTTATATCGTACATCTCGCAGCTTATCCATCTGTTCCTTAGCATGTAGTTGATCTAGTTACGGAGCACCCGGACAACATAAAACTGGTCTAGGGATTGGATAAGGGTTTCAGTATGCACGTTATTGAAAGCGCCTTCGATGTCAATGCATACTGCCAGTGTATACAGTTTACTATCAAAAGATGCATCTATGTAGTGGGCGATTTCGTTTAAAGTGGTTTCCACTGATCGTGACTTTACATAAGCATGTTGCTTATATTTAAGGTCTTTGTATTGCATACTGCTTTTAACCATGCTATCGACTATCCGTTCCAAGGTTTTAAGCAGAAAGGACGTAAGACTTATCGGTCGATAGGACTTAGGTGTCGCATAGCTAGGATTTCCTGGTTTGGGTATAAATATTACACTTGCATCTTGCCATTTAACTGGGGTATATGCAGTGAATATCTGTGAGAGATGTACGGAAACCAGTCCCGCCTCCATCTGCAAAAGTGCCGGGAAAATGCCATCCGGCCCTGCAGCTTTATAGGGAGCAAAGCTCTTGATTGCCCAAGCTCAGATGTAAAACATATCTCCATGTTACCCTCCCCTTCCTCCGATATCGGTTCATCTATGTTATTCGATACATCGGGTGGGAAATGAGAGTCCATTAGGAGTTTCATTGTCTCCTCCATATCCTAAAGCCTTCTGCCCGTGTCATCGTTCACGGATTCCGGTTGGATATGAGTTTTGGATAGGAATTTTTTTATCTTCGATACGTCATTTACGCTATCTACCTTGTCACAAAAAAGTTTCCAGGAGTCTCGTTTGGCTTTTCGAACGATTTTCTTATATTCACCAAGTTTATTATGATACCCATCCCTGTATACTGCGAAGAGTCTTCCCAAGGTTCCGGATCTCCCAGTTACCCAGGGTTATTCCTTTGGCATCTATATCCTCCACTTTGGCATCTATATCCTCTTTATTTCGACATTGAAAAGTGTCCTGACCTAAACGGTTCTTTAGTATGGTCCCGAACATTGTCCAATTAGTTTTAGACTTATTCCGAAACTTTATCGGCTTTGGTGGTGGCCTTTGTATTTTGAATCATATGTACCGATGATCAGAAAAGGAGCCCGAAACTCTCCAATCCTGAATTTCGTTTATAAGCTCTTCTGATCATAAGTTATATCTAATACTTCTTTTCTGATTCTATTGACGAAGGTAGCTTTATTACCTAAGTTCAATGATATCAAGTCTTTAGTATTAAGGAAATCCGTGAGAGCTTGGCCCCTGCGATTGGTCTTTGTACTACACCAAGCAACATGGTGCGAGTTGGCATCACAACTTACTGATGCCGTGGTCTTAGTGTCCTTGTCGAGGCTTGTTTTAACAGCCCTTCCAATCGGACCTTCCCAAGGTCCCAAGGCCTACCTTTATTCTTGGAAAGACTAGCCATGGATTTCTGGTCGATACCTATTACAATTTAAGTTCCCTCAGGTTCTTCTTTCCTGTAAAAGACATCCCATTTTTGCACGGCCAGCTCAGCATTTTTACTACCAAGAATTTCTAGTATACGTGCATTAGCCAGTTTACTGCCCCATCCTTTTATGTAGACAGTGAACTTTAAGAGCACCGGAAGCTCGCTCTTCTTTACCAGTCCCAGCCGTCCCAGGGAGGAGGGATACTTTCCACCAAGTTCATTAGGGTGCTAACACATTGGTGAGATCATCAACATAAACTGCATAGTAGAGATTGTCCCGGTGCCTACTTCTGGCAACTTTGGCGTAAGATAGCGGCTCTTTTCCTCCATCTAGCTTCTCCTTCCTAGTTTTTCGGGGATTCTTTTTAGATACCCTTACCTTCGAGGTTGATTTCGCCGACGTGTTCGTCTTCTGAATATATGGCTTGGCGTTGTCATCCGTACTCGCAGGATTCTCACTAGAGGTTTCTTTAAGGGAGCTCTTTTTCTTCTTAGGTTTATTTTCAGTTGTTAACTCCTCGGGAGACCTGATCCTTTTTGCCTCAGATCTTGTGAAAGAGTCCGATTTTTCCTTGGGAGTGTCGTGGGATTGACTAACTATGATTTTCTGAAGCATATTTTTCAACTTCCTCCTCTGTGCTCCAGAAAGTCTTTTTTGTTATAGGTAGTTTGGCTATGCTATCACTTACTTCTTTCATCATTTGCTTTACTATATCCTTTTTGGGATTTGCTATAATGGTATTATTATCATCTGAGGATTCAGAGCCAGTATTTAAATGCTGAGGTAGCTTAAGTAGAGCTCTCTCCGAATACATCGTTCTCTTTCACCCCTATATTTTTGCCAGTGGCATGCTATACACTTGACGCATTGTCCGCCACGGAGGCCAAGGTACCACCCTCCGTAGTAGTATTTTGCTCACGATTGCAGTATGACGACGACACGTGACTTGCGAGTAGATCAAAACTTGCCGCCGGTACTGGGTTATTTAGGCCCTGTATCGTAACTTTTATCTTTTTATTTTCCATATTTGTTTTTTCCAGTTTTTTGGTCCGCAGGGAATATAATATTCCCGGGTGGTGGACAATCTGCCCTCCCTCAGATTAAGTGAAAATAATGCTGGGATAGGACAAATGGCCCATCACCACCCCCTATCCGCCACCCGGGAACGCGCTCGGTAGGAAAAACTTCCCCGAGTTATAATTTTTCAAGTAAAACATAAAATGTAAAATTTTAGACCATAAGTCATTTCCTATATTAAATAATTGTTCAATTCACAATCAAGTTGTATTTTGTACCTACTAAAGTGTAGTAACAGTGATTGTGAACAGATCTTTGCAGCAAGTCATAGATTTATGTTCTCAATAAAAAAAACAATCAAAACAAATACACATAACAATGTCAAAAGATAAAAATCCTATCAATTCGATAGGATTTCTAAACTCCTTTAATTTTATTAGATTTTCTAAAAAAGTTTCGAAAGGATTTCTAAACTCCTTTAATTTTATTAGGACTTTCTGAAATATTTATTTGCATGGTTATTTGTTTTAAAGATATAGACGGTATAATAATGTTTTAATGGAAAAGTTTTTACCCTGTTAGCTTTCTATAGTGTCAAATTTAGAGTACCAGACACCTATCAATTATTTTTTTATAAGTGATACCCATTAAATATTTCGCATAATATTTTTGTACACATTATTGTTATTTCAAAATGTTTTCACGATCGGACCATCCTTGGTCATAGCTCCCATACAAGTTTCTCACCCGAAAATCACTTACACGCACATAGCTCATTACCAAATAATGATATCCATACATTTAGCAAAAATATTGCTCTTATATATATTATATATTGGGAGTATTGACCAATTATGGACTGTAATATTTATATGCATATGAGCAATACTTATACCAAATTTTATATGGATATCTTAATTAAGTAATGAGTTATACGCGTTTAAGTGATTTTCGGAATGGGACTTTGTATGGGAGCTATGACCAATTATGGACCGATCGGAAAAAATTTTCACACTAATATTACTTTATGTGAGAGTAATATTTGTACCAAATTTTATATCTTATTTTGGTAATGAATTATGTGCGTTTAAGTGATTTTGGGCAGGGGACCTTGTATGGGAGCTATGTCCAATTATGGACCAATCAAGATATTTTTTTCTTTGGATTTCAATTGAGATTTTGATTTTAATTTGTAAAGTTTTGTGAAGATACCGACATTGTGAAGGAAATTATTAACAAAAAAGCCATTTTCCGGGAATATGTACTTTTGTATAGGAGGTATATGAAATTCTAAACCGATTCTGACAATTTTCAGCAGGATTAAGCTCTAGTATAGATACAAATGTGTGGTGATTTTCATGGAATTATCTTGAATGGTTTTCGAGAAAATTGCATCCGAATGTGTAAAAAATGTTTATTTTTTCGAGGTTGTTTTAAATTTTGATTCATAACTTTTCCCGGTGTGAACCGATTTTGCTCATTTTCAATACCAAACTGCTTAGGATAATAGTGAATATATTAGGTGAATTTTCCTGACTTCCTTTCCTTAGTTTAAACGTGAGCGTGTTTTAGGCAGACAGACAGACGGACATAGCTAAATCGACTCAGAATTTGATAAGGACCCAGAATATATACACCTTGTTGGGTCTCAGGTGAATATTTCTTTCCTTGTTACACACGGAATGACAAACTTATATATACCCTCTATCACCACTAATGGTGGCGAGTAGGGAATGGTAAAACGACTTCGATTATGGTTATTAATCGATTATCGCTGTAAAAAGTCGACTATTTTGTGGTCGATTCTACACTACCAACTTTATACTGAAGTCGACTATTAGGCTCGATTAATCGAAAATTCAACCCTGTTTAGTAATAAGCGTGGGTGTTTTACACTACAAAAAAATAGCGTGGGTTGTTTTACACTACAAAAAGCGAGTAGCATGATGTTTTATGTTGGCAGCCGTGATAAAAACATAAAAAGTAAAAAGTGTTGTAAACTGCGTAATAACCAAAGTGTTGTGAACTGCGTAAAAAGTGTGAGTTTTTAAACAAGTATATAAAAAAGAAGTGTGTTAAAGCCAATTAAAAAGGCAATAAAAAATAATTATGCCTAGCCACGTGTGGCACTATTTTAAAAAAGTTTGTGCGGGGAAAAAAGCTAGGTGCTGCGTATGCAAAAAGGAATTGGCCTTTTGCGGAAGCACATCTAGCCTATCAATACACCTCCACTTCCACCAAGAAAGTAATGTTGAAGCGGCGATTGGTAGAATAGGTAGGTTACTTTTAAAATATAAAACCCATACTTATTTTTAACTCTGTTTTCTTTTATTTACTAGCAAAATTTTTAGAAAAAATCAATCAAACTTCAAATGATGAACCTCCTCCTCCCAAAAGATCACGTGATTCTAATTGTTTATGGCAAATACACGACGATCTAGTGGATTCTCAAAATGAGACGATAATTGTGAATGAGGATAATGGTATTCCTTTTGAATTGGCGCAATATTTAAAACGCCCAGTATGCCCTAGGCATACTTTAAAGAAAACTCAAGAAAATACCTGTATAGAACGAAAAAGTACCGAAAAGTCTCTTTTATATTAATTTCATGTTGCGATTTCAATACCAAAGAAAAACTCAAAAACTATCACTTGGTACCGGGTTTCCAAATAACACCTCATTAGCATATTTAGTGTTTCTAAATCTAAAAATTTTATCTAAATTGGATCATTGTGTTTGAAAAAATCAAATTTCCAGTTTTTACCCCTTTTGGTACTTTTTTTTCTACCCATTAACGAATATAAAAATTCTATTCCAAAAATGTTGCAACCATCCGGGAGCCCGTTATTACGTATGTATATGTATAAGATAATAAATCAAAATCAATGTTTTATGAAAAAAGTACCCAAAATAGGTACAATTTTCACCCATTAAACATCTGATTAACCAAAAAGTACTAAATTTATATTTTTATTTTTCGTCAAGTTATGAAGGAGTCAAAAATATTGTTTGAATGTTTACTGGTTTAAAAGATACATGGGGTGCAAAATACAGTTTTTACCCTTTTATTCCCTAAAGGGGCCGAAATTGAAAAAAGTACCAGACACCTGTCCGCATATTTTTTATATGAACGACGATAAGCTTTAAACTACTTTTGTATTTTGTTCTAGTTTAGGAGATATGAGGTTACCGATTTACCCGTTTTTACCCTTTTTTACCCCCTAAACATTCGATTTCCAAAAATCCCGTCTTAGTGGATCTATTTGGGGGGGAGACCACCCCCCTGTCCAAATTTCAGCTCTTTGTTTACCGTTTAGGCTGTGCGATGATGAATCAGTCAATCAGTCAGTCAGCAACGTTAGAATTTTATATATATAGATATTTAAGAAAACCAGTTTTACCCGTTTTTTCCCTTTTTACCCGTAAATGTGCAAATTTCCAAAAATCGCTCCTTAGTGGATCTACATAACCTAACAAAAAACACATTACTGTCAAAATTTCATGATTCTAGGTTCAACGTTTGGGCTGTGCGATGATGTATCAGTCAGTCAGTAACGCTATTCTTTTATATATAGATGTCCAAAAAGATTATTAACTTAATAATGGTTTAAACTGTTTTATATAGAAAAAAGGAAAATGAAATATATATTAAAATTTAATTAGTTTTTATTTAATGTATTAATTCTTAATAATATTGTTTTCTTTAGATCGCTAATTGTCTCGCCCTTTTGGAAGAACGAAAAAGTACCAAAAAGACCCCCCTTTATGGGTTCCACTTAATCCTGGCTCTACATACTTAATTTCATGTTTCTATGTTCAATATTATATAAATTGCAGAAAAACTTTTTGAGGAGCGAAAAAGTATCCCAAAACTAAATTTCATTGGTTATCATTTTACTACGTCTCTATATGTTAATTTCACGTTTCTAGGTTCATTATTTTAGAAATTAAAAAACCCTTTTGAAGAACGAAAAATACCAAAAAGCCCCTTTTATGGGTTCTTAATCCTGGCTCTACATACTTAATTTCATGTTTCTATGTTCAATATTATATAAATTTCAAGAAATACTTTTTGAAGAAGCGAAAAAGTACCCAAAACTCCCCTTTCATTGGTTATCATTTACTACGGTCTCTATATGCTTAATTTCACGTTTCTAGGTTCAATATTTTAGAAATTTTAAAAAGTACCTTTTGAAGAACGAAAAATACTAAAAAGTCCCCTTCTATAGGTTCTCATTTACTACGGTCTCTATATGCTTAATTTCACGTTTCTAGGTTCAATATTATAGAAATTTTAAAAAGTACCTTTCGAAGAACGAAAAATACTAAAAAGTCCCCTTCTATAGGTTATCATTTACTACGGTCTTTATATGCTTAATTTCACGTTTCTAGGTTCAATGTTATAGAAATTTCAAAAAGTACCTTTTGAAGAACGAAAAAGTACCAAAAAGTCCCTATAGGTTCTCACTTAATCCGGGACATACATGCTTAATTTCATGTTTCTGGATTCAAAATTATAGAAATTTCAAAAAGTTTTGTAGAACAAAAAAGTTCCCTTTTATGGGTTCTCACTTAATCCGGGCCATTCATACTTAATTACATGTTTCTAGTTCAGTATTGTAGAAAATTCAGAAAGTAACTTTTAAAGAACGAAAAAGTACCAAAAAGTCCTCATTTAAAGGTTCTCACATAATCCAGGCTCTACGTGTTTAATTTCATGTTTCTAGATTCCACATTATAGAAATTTCAAAAAGTACTTTTTAAAGAACGAAAGTACCAAAAAGTGCCCTTTTATGGGTTGTCACTTAATCCGGGCTCTACATACTTAATTACATGTTTCTAGGTTCAGTATTATAGAAATTTCAAAAACTACCAGGCGAAGAACAGAAAGGTACCAAAAAGTCCCCCTTTATGAGTTCTCACTTAATCCGGGCTATACATACATAATTACATATTTCTAGGTTCAATATTATAGAAAATTCAAAAAGTACTTTTTAAAGAAAGAAAAAGTATCATAAAGTCCCCTTTTATAGGCTCTCACATAATCTGGGTTCTACATGCTTAATTTCATGTTTCTAGGTTCAATATTATAGAAATTTCAAAAAGTACTTTTTGAAGAACGAAAAAGTACCAAAAAGTCCCCTTTATAGGTTCCCACATAATCCGGGCTCTACATACATAATTTCATGTTTCAATATTATGGAAATTTCAAAAGGTACCTTTTGAAGAACGAAAAAGTACCAAAAGGTCCCTGTTTATGGGTTGTCACGTACTCCGGGCTTTTCACGTTTCTAGGTTCAAAATTATACAAAAATCCAAAAAGTACTTTTTGAAGAACGAAAAAGTACCAAGAGTCCCCTTTTATAGGTTCTCACTTAATCTATCCTCTACATACTTAATTTCATGTTTCTAGGTTCAATATTATAGGAAATTCAAAAAGTACCTTTTGAAGAAAGAAAAAGTGCCAAAAATGCCCCTTTAATAGATTCTCATTTACTCCGAGCTCTACATGCTGAATTTATTTTTTTAAGTTAAATTTTATAGAAAACTCAAAAAGTACCTTTTGTAGAACGAAAAAGTACCAAAAAGTCCCCTTTTATAGATTCTCATTTACTTCGGGCTCTACATGCTTAATTTCATGTTTCTAGGTTAAATTTAATAGAAAACTCAAAAAGTACCAGTCGAAGTACGAAAAAGTACCAAAAAGCCCCCTTTTATAGATTCTCATTTACTCCGGGCTCTACATGCTTAATTTCATGCTTCTAGGTTTAATTTTAAAGAAAACTCAAAAAAATACCTGTGTAGAACGAAAAAGTACCGAAAAGTCCCTTTAATATTAATTTCATGTTTCGATTTCAATATCAAAGAAAACTCAAAAGGTACCAGATGGAGAATGAAAAAGTACTAAAAAATATCACTTGTTACCGGGGTTCCAAATAACACCTCATTTGCATATTTAGTGTTTCTAAATCTAAAAATTTTATCTAAACTGGATCATTGTGTTTGAATAAAATCAAATTTCCAGTTTTTACCCCTTTTGGTACTTTTTTTCTATCCATTAACGAAATAAAAATTCTATTCCAAAATGTTGCAGCATCGTAGTAGGTGCCCGTTATTATGTATTTATATGTATAAGTTACTAATAAAATCAATGTTTCATGAAAAAAGTCCAAAAATAGGTACAATTTTCACCCCTTAAACATCCGAATATCCAAAAAGTACTAAATTTATATTTTTATTTTTTCGTCAAGTTATGAAGGAGTCAAAAATATTGTTTGAATGTTCACAGGTTTAAAAGATACATGGGGTGCAAAAAAAGTACCAAAATACAGTTTTTACCCGTTTATTCCCTAAAGGGCCGAAATTGAAAAAAGTACCAGACACCTGTCCGCTTATTTTTTAAATGAACGACGATAAGCTTTAAACTATTTTTCTATCTTTTCTAGTTTACAAGATATGAGGTTACCGATTTTACCCGTTTTTACCCCCTAAACATTCGAATTTCCAAAAATCCCGTCTTAGTGGATCTATTTGGTGGGAGACCAACCCCTGTCCAAATTTCAGCTATTTAGCTTTAACCGTTTAGGCTGTGCGATGATGAATCAGTCAATCAGTCAGTTAGTAACGTTAGAATTTTATATATATATAGATTAGTGCCATTACGAATTCGTTCATATTCCCTTAATCCATCATCGTCAAGCATAGGAAATTCATTTGAAGATATATGGATCAATACAACTCCGGGTTCAAAAAATTTGTGTAGCCCATTGGATTTGAATATATAAAGGAGTCAAAGAAAACAACAAAAGATTAGTGGAATATTTAAAAGATGAAATAAATGCACTGGAGCCCATTTGCATAAAAATAAAGGAATTCTCTATTAACGTATCATATCAGCTAAGCTTAACAATGATTGATGGAAAGGTCAGCAATGCCATAACAGAAACTTCTTCCTTCTGGAGATGCTCAATATGTAATGAAAAAAAGTCAATATGTAATGAAAAGAAGTGTGCCAGAGAATCTTACTAAATCAACAAAAAATAATGAAGAATTGAAAGAACTGAGAGCTGCGGAAAAATGCAGAATCCAGGAAGAATTTAAAGTTCAGATGGGATTAAACATCGACAAACCACTTCAAAGTTGCGGTAGTACAAATGACGGTAATACGGCGTGAAGGTTTTTTCGTGATTTTGAAATTACTTCAAAAATAACTGGAATCGACAAGGAGTTGCTTCTTCCACTTGGAGAGTTAACAGAAGAAGCCCAGAAAGCGAGGAATCGAGATTTTAAGCATTTTCAACTTTTCAGCTCAAGGAAATGCTCCAGGCAATCACAGAATGAAGATATTTTTAATAGTTTACTTCTAGCTTCTGATCCTGTTCTTTCAACTATGCGAAAAAGATGGATTTGTTATGAAACTCTATCATCTCAAAACGAGGAAGATTTAAAGGACTTATATTACCTTCTGAATATGTATACCGATATGACAGATTATTTTATAGAAAATAAGTAGTGTTAGGAATTAACTATATAAGTAGGTTGTAAGAATTAATTGTATTATGTTTAAGATAAACAGTTCAAATAAAAAAAGCTATAATACTAACTGATGATATTGTATAAAATTGTGTTTTATATTTCGGTGGGCGGGAAATGTGGTCTGTGTGGGGTGATTTAGGTGTTGTTGTGCGTGGCTCATAATAAAATTATATTTTTTTATTGTATATACAATGTTATAGTCTTTAATAAAATAATTAACTAAATAATTT
>NC_060950.1:59324470-59358530 GCF_022045245.1 Lucilia cuprina | reverse complement strand
AAAAGTACCTTTTGAAGAACGAAAAAGTACCAAAAAGTCCCCTTTTATAGATTCTCATTTACTCCGGGCTCTACATACTTAATTTCATGTTTCTAGGTTCAATATTATTTTTTATTTATTTTTATTTTTTATTTTTTATTTAAAAGTAAAAGTAAAAAGTTAAATAAATGCAATTCAATTTTATTTTCCAATTAAAACTTCAAATCGTTATTTAGTTTGATTATATAATTGATTTTTATTGATTTTTTAAAATATAAACAAAGAAAGCAATTTTTTTAATTAAAAAATGTAAATAATTTTAATAAATTAAAATATAATGAAATAATTTTAATAAATTAAAATATAATGAAATAATTTTAATAAATTAAAATATAATGAAATTAACCAAAGTGCACACAAAATCATTAAAAAATGCAAACAAAAACAATATTTTTTAAATGAAAAATGTAATTATTAAAAAAATAATATATAAAGTTTATATAAATATATAATTTTGATAAAGTTTTTATACATATTAGTTTTTTAAATACTTACATTTTTCATTTAAAAAGTATTGTTTTTGTTTGCATTTTTTAATGATTTTGTGTGTACTTTGGTTAATTTCATTATATTTTAATTTATTAAAATTATTTCATTATATTTTAATTTATTAAAATTATTTCATTATAATTTAATTTATTAAAATTATTTACATTTTTTAATTAAAAAAATTGCTTTCTTTGTTTATATTTTAAAAAATCAATAAAAATCAATTATATAATCAAACTAAATAACGATTTGAGGTTTTAATTGGAAAATAAAATTGAATTGCATTTATTTAACTTTTTACTTTTACTTTTAAATAAAAAATAACTTAAAATTATTTTTTGTAAATATTTGATTTTTAATAATAATTTAAATTTTTTATAAACCAAAGCATTTACATTTTTTGTAATAAATGTTTTCTTCATGATAATAAAAAATTAATTTAATAAAAAATTTTCTTTTAAAAATATAAACTATATATTAAATGTGTTTTTAATTAAAAAAGAAGAAAATCAATCTAAGTTGATTTGAAAAAATTATTAAAATAAAAATACCCTAATCGACTAAAAAATCGATTATTGGGTTCGATTAATCGACGAAAAATCCAACTCGAAAATAGTTGATCGGCATAATCGTTAATCGATTATCAGCTTTCCATACCATTCACTAGTGGCGAGGGTATAAAAACTAAAATTGGGAACAAAAAACAAAACCCAAAAAACATATTAACCCTTAATTATATACATAAGTATATATTTACATACTTACATTTATTTTAAGGATAAAGTTGTAACACAAAATAGAACAATAAAATATTACAAAATTACCCAAATATAAAAAACCACATTGAAATATATACATACCTACACACAAAGTACTTACAGCGAAAGTCGACAATTGCAACAACAACACTCCAGAGATACAAGCTGAAACGGCTCAAATCGGCGGCTGATGGCCGCCTGTAATATTTTTCAAGCCGCGCGCCGCCGTCTTCATTCGGCTCAAAAGCTAAGCCGGCTTAAACTTAACCGCTGATAAAGATTGGAATCTCAAATGTATTTCGGAAAATAAATTCACAAATTTGAACGGAGTTGCCACTAATTTAAATTATTATTGCAAATTGAAAAGTTTTGCCACACAATATTGTGGCAATATAAAGTTGTGGAGGTAGCAATAGAAATTTATAGAAGTAGCAATAGAAAACTACTAAAGTAGCAATAGAAATAATTTTATGGTAGCAATATAGTTGTTAAAAAATAAACATACAGGAGCATTTTGTTTATACAAATGAAAATACATAGAAATGTTTTCAAGTGTTGCCACACATAATAGGAAAATGTAAGTGTAATTTTTTATAGTTTTAATTTAATAATTTTGAAAAAGACGATATAAAATTTAACCTAATTTTCGTGCAAAATAAAAACAAAAAATTGGGAAATAACGCGTGAACATGAAAAATTTGGTGCATATTTTAATTGTAATAAAATTGAAACTAAGAAGATTTTTATAATACACAAATAATAACAGTTATGTTCATGTTTATTACCAACATAGAATTTTTGTATCTTTTCTGTTTGATTCTGTTGCTTTTCTAGTGGATTTTGCAACGAAATTTAAAAATTTTTTTTAAACTTCTTTAAATTTTGAATTGACATTTAATACTCTTCTTAAATTTTTAACCAATGCCGAGCATTATTGTGTTTGACACTCTAAAAATTCTTTAGTAATTTAAAATAACTTCGAATTTACAAAATTCGTCTTTGGCAACTTTGTTTTGTTACAAAAATAGACAATTTTATTAAAATTAAATAACATTTTTATATCAAAAAGTGATTGTGAAAAAAAGAGATTGTGGAGAAAGAGTGATTGTAAAGAAAATAAATTTATTCGCTATTTAAAATGCCAAGAAAAAGTGTAATGAATTTCCAGAAACATTTTGAAAAAAGAGATGAGATAGCGATATGCAAACATTGCAACAAACCATTTACAACAGAAAGAAAATTTAATTTAAAGAAACATGTAGAAAAAGTGCATAAAATAGTAATCAGAAATGAAATAAATAAAGAAAATGCACAAAAAGCACAAGTTTCTATTTCCAAATATAAAACCAAAAATATTAAATGTGATATAAACAAGAAACTCCTAATAAAATCATACATTGGCTTAGTGACTGAAGATGCGGCGTCCTTTAATTTTTTAAACTCACCTAACATGAGAAACTTAATTGATCCCATTTGTAAGGGAATAGAATTGAACTCTGGGAAAAAATTTTGTTTAAATGCAACAAATTGCAAAAATACGCTATGTGAAGTTGTAGAAAATATAGTAAAGTCTAGTTGAAATTTAACGAAGTTTATAATAATACTAGCTATACCCAGTGTGCTTCGCTACCCTCATCGTAATGGAATAAAATAAATATCATTATTGTAAATGTATATATATCTGCAATATCAAAAATTCCCCTTTTAGAGAACTCTTTAAGTTTGATTTTATGATTCTAGTCTTAATATTACAGAAAATTAGAAAAAACAGTTGAAGAACGAAAAAGTACTAGACAGTGCCTTTTTATATATTTTCATTAAATCAGGATGACGCATGTTTAATTTTCAACCAGATACCAAAAAAATCGCATAAAGATTTTTATACAATCAGGAAGCTATTCAATATTTTATATTCAATATTTTAGAAAGCTCTAAAAGTACCAGTGAAGTACGAAAAAGTACCAAAGGACCTATTTTATTTAATTTCATGTTCCTAAGTTCAATATTATAGAAAAGTATCAGAAAATATTCCAGTTTAAATTTTCATTTCCTCAAGTCCCTGATTGCTTTTAAAGATTCTAATTAACTCCGGGCTCCACATCCTTAATTTCATGTTTCTAGGATCAATATTATAAAAAACACAAAAAGTACCTTTTGAAGAACGAAAAAGTACCCTTTTATAGGTTCTCACTTAATCCAGGCTCTAAACGCTTAATTTCATGTTTCTAGGTTCAATATTATAGAAAATTTTAAATGTACCTTTTAAAGAACGAAAAAGTACCAAAAAGTCCCCTTTTATAGGTCCTCACTTAATCCGGGCTCTACATGCTTAATTTCATGTTTCTAGGTTCAATATTATATAAAAATCCAAAAAATACCTTTTGAAGAACGAAAAGGTTTCAAAAAGTCCCCTTTTATATGTTCTCACTTAATCCATGCTCTACATACTTAATTTCATGTTTCTAGGTTCAATATTATAAAAAATTCAAAAAGTACCTTTTGATGAACGAAAAGTCCCCTTTTATAGATTCTAATTTACTCCGGGCTCTACATGCTTAATTTCATGTTTCTAGGTTAAATTTTATAGAAAACTCAAAAAGTACGAAAAAGTCCCCTTTTATAGGTTCTCACTTAATCCATCCTCTACATACTTAATTTCATGTTTCTAGGTTCAATATTATAGGAAATTAAAAAAGTACCTTTTGAAGAACGAAAAAGTACCAAAAAGTCCCCTTTTATAGATTCTCATTTACTCCGGGCTCTACATACTTAATTTCATGTTTCTAGGTTCAATATTATAGGAAATTCAAAAAGTACCTTTTGAAGAACAAAAAAGTACCAAAAAGTCCCCTTTTATAGATTCTCATTTACTCCGGGCTCTACATGCTTAATTTCATTAACGAAATAAAAATTCTATTCCAAAATGTTGCAACATCGTAGTGGGAGCCCGTTATTACGTATTTATATGTATAAGTTAATAAACCAAAATCAATGTTTTATGAAAAAAGTACCAAAAATAGGTACAATTTTCACCCCTTAAACATCCGAATAACCAAAAAGTACTAAATTTATATTTTTATTTTTTCGTCAAGTTATGAAGGAGTCAAAAATATTGTTTGAATGTTCACTGGTTTAAAAGATACATGGGGTGCAAAAAAATAACAAAATACAGTTTTTACCCGTTTATTCCCTAAAGGGGCCGAAATTGAAAAAAGTACCAGACACCTGTCCGCTTATTTTTTAAATGAACGACGATAAGCTTTAAACTATTTTTGTATCTTTTCTAGTTAAAGAGATATGAGGTTACCGATTTTACCCGTTTTTACCCTTTTTTACCCCCTAAACATTCGAATTTCCAAAAACCCCGTCTTAGTGGATCTATTTGGTGGGAGACCTGCCCCCTGTCCAAATTTCCGCTCTTTAGCTCTAACTGTTTAGGCTGTGCGATGATGAATCAGTCAGTCAGTCAGTCAGTAACGTTAGAATTTTATATACATAGATTAATGTCAGATAATTATGTACATATATTACATAAATCTATGTAAAAATAGAAAAAAGGTGAAATTTTTCAGAAACATTTAAAGATTTTCAATATTTTTGATATTCGCAAAATTCTAAAATGCTATTGAAAGCGTGTCTCAATTACCTTTCATATGATATCAGAACGACCTTTTTATTCTTTGACACTGCTCACCGAGAATGAACTACAGTTTCACTTTCGGTGGGAACGACAGTACCTTATTTTTTCTCTATACGAAGGGCCACCTTAATGCAAATAATAAGAAAAAAACTATTGAAAATCATAACAACATACAACGTTTATATCTGTGTTTTTCTTTATTTGTTTTGTTTTTATGAATGAGTTTATTTTTTACTAACAATACTTAAGTAGCATTGCTACCAATCTTTAAATAAATAGTATTGCTACTTATTCAAAGTAGCATTGCTACTTCAAATTTGGTAGCAAAAAAAATATTATCTGACAACATAAGTAGAAATATATATTACTACCAATTGATAAATTCAATTGCTACTTGAAAAGGAGCAATAAAAATGTAGCAATAAAATAATATTTTTCATTTTTCGTTTTTAGGCTACTACTTCAACTATTGCTACCAAAATTTTATGGTAGCAGTAGTAATAGAAAGTGATAGACTGGTAGTTTTGACGCATTTTTAAATTAAAAAATAGTATTTTTTCATTGCTACTGCTACTTGTAGTCTAGTTTTTCAAACACTGTATTGTGGTAATATTAAAATTGTGAAAACTACTATAAATGTTCATTTTTCTGCAGAAAAAACTTATATAGAGACAGGTTTCTATATACAGACTATTATACAGAGATTTTTCAATATAATAAACGCTTATAAGGTCAATTTCTGAAGAAAAGTTTGAGCCTACAATTTAGTCGCCGCCAATATTTTCTATAATAAGCCACCGACGTCGATCATTTTAAATCGGCTTGTATCTCTGCAACACTCATCATAGCGGGAAGACGACACAAAGAGGAATCGACAACACAAGGAATTTGTTTATATTATTGTGGTTTGTACATTACCCCCAGCAAAAAAGGTGAGTCGAAATTTTTGCTACTTATTTATTAAAAATTTTTTATTTCCAATTTCTTTTGCAAATTTGTTATATAACTTTTCAGCAATAAATTTTTTTTCATTTTAACCCAGACAACATTTTCAAAATATTTAACCCTTTTACATAAAAAGTTGCATATTAATTAGCGCACACATTAACGATTTAATACCCAATTGGAAATTTTGTCAGCTGAAACAAAAGTAATTTTTGATACAGCTAAAGCAAAAATTCACCCAAATTAGAGAATCTGCCGATATTCTTGACCCGAAGAAAGCCGAAGCCATAAATTTAAGCGAAGTTGTTAGGCAAGTCAGATCTGCTAAAGGATTTTATAGGTCAAGCATGATCTCGATCAACGAATCGATTGAGGAGATCACGAAGAAAAATGAAACCCGACCATCTTTACCCGAATCCCCACAACCCAGCAGTTCTGCAGGTTTCACTATACCCCCTGTGATATGCCAACGTTCAGCGGAGATTTCAAAAGCTGGTATTCGTTTAGGGATCTATTAAAGGCCATTTATGGCAATAATACCCTTTTAACTAGAGTTGATAAACTTTTCCATCTTAAACAAAAAACAAGCCGCGAGGCCAAAGAAATAGTAGACAATGCACCATTAACAAATTATGGCTTTCTTATTGCTTGGAATCAATTAGTTTCTCAGTATGAGAATCGTAGGATGCAAATTAACGCGCAATTAAAAACCCTATTGAATTTACCCTTAGTAAGCACCATGTGTGGTGCTTCTATAAGAAAGCTTCAGAGAGAGATAAATTGCTGTATTGCAAATCTGAACTCTTTAGACATAGATACGGATCAATGGGATCCTATTTTAGTATATCTATGCACATCAAAATTACCCAGTGAAACCCGAAGAGAATTTAAGAAATCTCTTTCAGATTGTGCAGAGATGCCTTCTTGGACTGATTTAGATGTATTTTTGACTAACACATTTAAGGAACTAACTTCGGTTAATAATGTCCAGGACCATAGCAATAACCCTACTCACCCCAAACCCAAACAATTTCAAAATGATGGAACACAATATGACAGAAAGGCAAAACATTTCATAACGTAGCAAATGATTCGAATGGGAAAAACCCAAAAAATCAACCATAAAAAACCCACCCACCCAAAACTAACGTAAAACCGACCAAAAATTCGCGAATTCAACCCAATCGAACAACCCAAGCAGCCAAATTAAACATGATGGTTCTATTTGCAAGCTTTGCAGCAAAAACCACACTTTAGGGAATGTTAATCATTCAATTATCTTGGAATAAACGATATAATTGAGTTTTAAAGAAACATAATATATGTTACAATTTTTTATCCGTCGGCCATGTAATACAAGCTTGTCGCAGAACATTCATATGTAGATATTGCGGTGGACTACATAATAGTCATAATGAAGATAATCAGGCGTCATCGTCAAATACAGTTCAGTCTTTTTCAACTCACACCCAATCAAGCAAACCCATACCCATAGATGACAGAACGAAGTTATTAGGAACTGCAGTTCTGAATGTTAAAGATGAACTATTTTCAGGTAGAGCGCTTATTGACCCAGCCATAGTTACAGAAATTTCCGGATTAAATTAAATAAATTCTACAAGAATTACATTTACCCACTACACCCATAGTTACAGAAATTTCCGGATTAAATTAAATAAATTCTACAAGATCAACTAAACTGTGTCAAGTTTCTCTACGCTCGAATACCCATAATAATTTCAAATTGAATATCCAAGCAATTGTAGTGAAAACACTTACAAAAAATTTACCCACCCAAAGTTTAAACCCAACCTTAATAAAAGACTTGGAAGATATTCAATTAGCTGACCAAAAGTTCTATGAAAGCAGACCTATAGACTTTATAATTGGCAGCGATTTTTACCCTCAAATATTGAAATCTGGAGTACGGAAAGATCTTCTCAATACCCTAATAGCTCAGGAAACTGAGTTTGGCTGGATTTTAACCGGACCCATTCAGAACACAAGCAATACTCAACCCTTAGTTTCATACTTCAGTTCAGTCACGCTTGATAAAGTTTTGACCAAATTCTGGGAGATTGAAGATATATCCACCCAACCCAAAGTTTCAGAGGAAAGTTCTTTATGTGAAGAAACTTTCATGACCACTACCCGTCGATTACCGAATGGCCGTTATCAAGTTAACCTTCCATTTATATACCCTCCTGTTGAGTTAGGAAACTCTAGACATGTTGCTATGGCTCAATTTCTACGAAACGAGAAAAGTTTAATAAAAAAGCCAGAGCTTAAAATGGAATATGATAACGTGCTACAAGAGTATATCGAATTAGGTCATATGAAACAAACCCAAAGTTTTAGAAGAAAGTTCTTATTGTGAAGAAACTTATATGACCACTACCCGTCGATTATCGAATGGCAAAAGTTACGACAAAAGTTCGAGTTGTATTTAATGCATCTAGCAAAACCTCGAACAGCAACAGTCTTAATGACACCCTACACACTGGTCCTACCAACTACAAGATTTAGTTGTACTTATCTTGAAATGGCGCTGCAAACAGTTACATTTGGTGACATTCAAAGTACCCATCCTACAACTTCGCAAATATTGCGAAACAACATGTATGTTGACGATGTCTTAGCCGGAAGTCACACAATTGAGGAAGCTAAAAAATCTCAATCCCAATTGACCGCTGCTCTTGACTCTGCTGGTTTTCCCTTGAGAAAGTGGATTTCCAATACAAAGGAATTATTACAAAATTTACCCGAAGAACATCTACTCGAATCAAATAATGCTAAAACGTAGGCATTTGTTGGAATGCTAAAGAAGATAAGTTTTTCTTTAATGTACCCTTAATTGAGAGAAAATCAGCATACACAAAGCGAACTGTGTTATCAGACATTGCTCGTTTTTTTTGGTTAGCGCCAATTGTTATATCTGCCAAGATTATTATGCAGCAAATTTGGCAAGATAATACAGCTTGGAATAAATGTCTTAACCCACCTTTATAAAATGGCAAAAGTTTTTGCAGTTCTACGATAATATTAATCGAATTCGTATTCCAAGATGGATTAACTTTTCACCTTCAGCAAAAATTGAGATTCATTGTTTTTCAGATGCTTTTGAAAAAAGCATACTCTGCATGTCTATATGCAC
The DNA here is from genome assembly GCF_022045245.1 of Lucilia cuprina. Lineage (NCBI taxonomy): Eukaryota > Metazoa > Arthropoda > Insecta > Diptera > Calliphoridae > Lucilia > Lucilia cuprina. The sequence continues at coordinate 59,349,505 of NC_060950.1, read as the reverse complement.
GAGTAACACCCGTAGACGGACCTAATTCCGTAACCCTACTCTTCGCCAAGACGAGAGTAAGTAATCTCGTTGCCAAAACTTGAACTTTGTGGTGCAGTGTTGTTGGCAAATATGACGTACAATTTACTCACCCAACTCAACTTACATAAGACTTATTTCTGGACTGACAAATCTATAGTCTTGTCCTGGCTCAGCAAACACTAACACTTGCAATATATTCGTGGTAAATCGAGTTTCAACATTTCTACAAACAGTAGGAGTAGATAACTGGAATCATGTGGCCTCACACGATAATCCTGCAGATGTCGCTAGCCGAGGATGTAATGCTGATGAGTTGAAAGATGGCACTTTATGGTTGAATGAACCATCGTGGTTGAAAGAAGTCGCGTCGATGTGGCCGACTACAAATAAAACATTTATAACTTAAGCTGAAGCTAAAGTTAGTCAGTCGTTTACTACGACCGTTAATACCAACCCTTCTTTGATTAATATGAATACTGAAAACTCAGATATATTATCATGATTTTCGGATTTGTCAAAAGCTCTAAGAGTAATGACTTATATCTATCGATTTTGTGATCGCGCATCCTACACCCGTAAAAATACAATTCGAAATGATAGAGTTATTCTTGATCGAAATAACCCACAACTAGTCAATGATAGACTACGTTTATTAACTACCCACCGTTTATTAACTACACACACTTTTTAATTGGCTCACCTATACTTACCCCTGCAGAACCCTGGCAAACAGGTGGCAAAAACTTAAGATACAACATCACAACTTTTGTAAAAGATGGAAAGATAAATATCTTAAAGAACTCCATAAAAGATATAAGTGGAAAAACATTACCCGAGAAGTGTAAATAGGATCACCTATTGTAGTAATTAGACAAGGCAATTCAATTCAGCACCCAATGAATGGTTACTTGGACGTGTGACCAAAACATACCCTGGTTCTAATGGTAGAAGTAGAGTAGTTGACTTACAAACTTCAACTGGAACTATAAACCGTCCAATTACTAAAACTTTTGTTTTACCCGCTAATTAGCCTAATACTTTTACTTAAACCCCAACCCAAAATAACAATATCACTAACTAGCTCAACTAACCACCCTAACTAACCCAAATTTATTATGAATCATTCAACCCTTCATCTTAATACACTAACTCATTCATAATTATTCATTTCATAATCAATTTTTCATTTTCACACAGATGGCACCCAACAACAATCGTGGATCCAACTATGCACGTTCTGGTCGTCATCATACGCGTGATCATAAGGGAAACCGGAGACATCGTCGCCACACAAACCCAACAAAGCATTTAAGTTGCGGTATCTGTAAGGTTGACCACCGACTGACCAACTGCCACAAGTTCAACAAAATGAACTTGGCTCATAAATATAAAACTGTGATCAGCTAACACTACTGGAAGCTGTTCGAGTAAAGCTCGTTGCCAGCAATGTGGTGGTAAACACCATTCCACACTTTATGGTCCAAATAGGATTTTACAAAATTTGACCCAGGACCAATCCCCTCCACCAACTCCATCACCAAGGAATCCACCCATACCAGCACCACGTCATTCCTTTGCAACTACAACCAAAACAACACCAATAACCACATACATGACAAAAACCTTCGTTCCCACTGTGGTTGTCCAGATAATCACTGAAAGCGGAAAGCAAGGGCCATATTAAACCCCAGCCTAACAATGTCCCGAATTGCATACGTGTGATTACGAGATACTAGTTTAAAATCTTTCAAAATAGATAACGAGGTTTACGTCAAGGTGCTTATTGGTCCAAATCTAACATCAAACATTAGATATGAAGTCTGTATGGAGGTTGTGAAGGATTTGCCGAAAACTCCGTACCCAAATGCCATGGACGAGGGTATTGCAAATAAGGACTGTCGAATATCTTTAGCCGACCCTGAATTTTATTGAAATAAACCGGTCTGAATGGACATTGGTGGAGACTTTTATACCACAATCTTGAAAAACCAATGTGATCCACATCGATGGAGAATCTCTAATAGCACAGGACTCCACCCTTGGCTGGCTGGTCATGGGATCTTCTACCCAATAAACCCACACACAATGAAGTATTTAACATGCATAGTTTACCCTACTACCCTACACCATTTTTTATTGAATAAATAAAAATAATTGTCCTTTTCTCTTTACAGGTTGTCAGGCCCGGGAAGATGTTCACACTAGTGAACTGCAGCTCTCACCTTTTTTATACCCTCCACCACCATCAGCGGTGAAAGAGGGTATATATAAGTTTGTCATTCCGTGTGTAATACCAAGAAATTTTCATCTGAGACCCAACAAAGTATATATATTCTGGACCCTTATAAAATTCTGAGTCGATTTAGATATTTCCGTCTGTCTGTCTGGTTAAAACACGCTTACGTTAAAACTAAGCCAAACAAATAGACCAAATTCACTAGAAATATTCATAATTATTCTAAGCAGTTTGGTATTGAAAATGGGCAAAATCGGTTCACACCGGGAAAAGTTGTGAATCAAAATTTAAAACAACATCGAAAAAATAAGCTTTTTTACACATTCTGATGTAATTTTCTCGAAAACTATTCCATGAAAATCACCACAAATTCGTTTCTACACAAGAGCCTGCATCGGTCACAATTTCATATACCTACCATACAAAAGTACATATTCCCGGAAAATGGGTTTTTTGTTAATAACTTCCGTCGCAATGTCGACATCTTCACAAAATTTTACTAATTTAAATCTGATGTCAATAGAATTCATTCAGAGGAAAAATTTTTTGGATGGGTCCATAATTGGACATAGCTTTTATACTAAATTAAAATATTCATATAAAATTTGGTACACGTATTGTTCTCACATAAAGAAATATTACTTGGTTAAAGCTCCCATATAAAGTCTCCTCCCGAAAATCACTTAAACGTACAAACCTCATTACTTAATTAAGATATCGATATAAAATTAAAAAAATATTACTGTGAAAGATTTTTTCGATCGGTCCATAATTGGTCATAGCTCCCATACAAGGTCTCTTCCCGAAAATCACTTAAACGCCCATAACTCATTACTAAATTATGATATCCATATAAAATTTGGTACAAGTATTGCTCTCACATAAAGAAATATTACTGTGAAAGTTTTTCCGATCGGTCCATAATTGGTCATAGCTCCCATATAAGGCCCCCTCCCGAAATCACTTAAACGCGCATAACTCATTACAAAATTAATTATTATTTTTGGTTTTGTTCGCTGTTTTGTTTTTATTTGAGTTCACAAATTTTGTTTTTTATTTTGAAAAAAGGGTCACACTTGTTTGACTGTCAAAACCAGAGTGATCTTTAACAAATTATTTTGATGCTTGTTAGCAAATTTATGAAAAAAGAAGTAACGAAAAGAGAATAAATAAAGACTGTTAGTATGATAAAGGGTATTTCAAAAAAACTGTTAACGTTGAACATTCCGGCCCCAATGACTTGGTGAAGTTTACCACAGGTTTTGAATGCGTCCTGAAAACGGCTTGATGGTTGTGGGTCGGGTCCTTGTAATTCTTCTACGTCATGTAGCAACGTGTTATGGCTGTGTCGACAGATATGGCATCCGTACTCACTTTTGCACGCTTGAAATGTGTGTGATCGTGCAAGACAATTCAAACAATATTTTTTAACCACCATGAGTTCATATCGCTCTGTTGGGGTATAACTTAAAAACTTCCTGCACGTACGGAAAGGATGATCTTTTTGAGATGAGTTTTAAATGACTTTACACCGGCATCCCAAAGGCCGCCCATGTGTGGAGTTCCTGGGGGAATAAACTTCCAGTCGATATTTTGATGACTAATATGATTGGCACGTGGTTTTAAAGAGACTTTATAAAGTCTAGACGGTCTTTTCTGAGGAGTTCTGCAGCTCTGACAAAAATTTTTCCATTGTCTGAGTAGACGAGTGCGGGACATCCACGTCTTCCTATGAAGCGGGAAAATGCGGCTAGGAACGATTGTGTCGATAGGTCACTTACTGCTTCAAGATGTACGGCTTTTGTGGCAAAGCATACAAATATGCAAATGTAATCTTTTGTGATAAGACACGCTCGGCCTGTGTAATTTTTGATGTCAAAAGGTCCTGCGTAGTCTACACCTGCTGTTGCAAAAGGTCTAGATTTTGTATCTGTTTTTTCTACAAAACACAAGTTTTACAGTTGTGAATTACGCTTTCACTCTCAAGAGTTCGTAATCCTCAATAGGATCGTTTGCTGTTTGATGAAATAATATCCTTTGATATTTGGTTTGAGTCGGGTCAATGAGTATCTGTCGATACATTTTTGTGATGTCTGATAAAACGGAAGAATCTCCACTTCAGTATCAGAAGCACTAAGTCCTGTTGAAGTATGGGTCCTGTATGCAAAATGTCGTTCAAACACTTCTTGTTTGAAGAAGGACTCGAGGCGTTAAAAACTACTCTAAGTTTCGTTGTCAGACTTTCAGGTTTTATTACTGCGTGATGAGGGAGGTAATAATTTGGGTTCGAGTTGATTTCCAGGGGAGAGACTTTCCTCATATGTCCTAACTCGAGATACTCAACAATTACTTGGTCGTATTGTTTTTTGAGTTCGGGTTTCTGGCTAAGCATGTGCTCCATTCTTAAGAACTGGGCCATCGCTATATTTCGCGAAGTTCCAATTTCTTCGCTATTTTTAAAGGGTAGGGTAACTATATACGTTCCTGTGTCATTTCTTCGTCGACTTGAAATTGTTTTCGCAAAATGTGTCCTCATCTGACCTCAAAACCTGTTTTGGGGTCTCCTCCACCTCCCAAAGCGTGTGAGGATTAGGTTGTTCTAGGTTGTGTCGTTGTTAATATTGGTCCCCCCACAATCCACCCAAATACAGTTTTTTGTTCTAGACCGCATCGGAGTGTCCATGCAATATATTGAGGGGCCCAGGTCGAGGACTATAAGCAAGTCGATGGGTCTGCTTTGATTGAATTGGGGATCTGCAAGTTCTAACTTAGCAGTCACATTGAAATGTTGCAAGTCTAAAGTCTGAGGTGGTAAATTAGATGGAATTGTCTTCAGGACTGGTGCCCAGACTTTTAATTTAAACTGTGAATCCATCTTAGAGCAAAGATTGAATAAACAAGCTTTGGTTGAGGTCTCTGAAATTGTTTGACCTAAACCTGTTACGTGAACTAAATTTCGTTTGTTGGGTAAATTTAGTCTATTTTTCAACTTTTCTGACATTGTGAACCAAGGTCGATAATTGCTCTGGCCTGATATCTTTCGCCTCTAGTTTCGATCTGAACTATTGCAGTAAATAACAAGGTCTCTCTCTCGTTGCGAGATTGATTAAAATTTTTGCTCTTTTGTAGGGTCAAGGAAGTGATATTTGGGATTGAAACGTTTGATGCTGATGTGGACTGTATGTTGGGGTTTTGTGCTACGATGCTTGTGCTTTGATGGGTCGCGTCACAATTTTGAACTGAGGTCTGGGTTTCTGATCCCTTATGTAACAAAGTGTTGTGTCTTTGCTTACACAATCTGCAACTGTATTTACTTCTACAGTCCTTGACACTGTGATCAATAGAGAGGCAGTTGTAACATGAATTTGCGAGTCTTACAATGTGAATTCTGTCATTAACATTTTTTTCTAAGAACTTAGGATAAGACCACAAATGGTGAGATTTCTTATAATGTTGACATTGTCATTTTTCTGTGACCTGTTTGTGTTTAACGATTTTCTAGTTTTCGGCACGGTTTCATTTTGGGTCGTGTTTATTTGAAAAGTGTGAACTCGTTTTGGATTAGAGAACGATTTTGAATTATCTTTCCTATGCTGGTCGGACTTTGTATTTGATTGTGTGATGGCTGCTACAGATTCTAGAATCTTAGAATTATGGGTCAAGAAGGTGTTGAATTGTTCCCAAGTCGGAACTTTTGTAATTTCTTGAAGAGAGTTTTCGAATTCTTTGGGTAGGGTCCGAGGGAGCTTTGTTGAGCAAAGGTATACCAGAAAAGGGTTCCATATGCTGGTTTCTACACCTAAAGCATTTAATGCTGGAATACAACTATTAACTGTTCGTTGTAGTTTTTGAATGGATGAGACTGAGTCTTCGGCAACGTTCGGAAGGTCAAATAAAATTTTCAATTGTTCTTGGATCCGATTGTTTTCATATTGAGCTACAAGATTTTTCCAGGCTATGTCGAAACCTTCGTTGGTCAATGGGGCATTTGAAACTATTTTCCTAGCATCTCCTCCAGTCTTCTGTATAAGATGAAAAAGTTTCTCAATTTTGCTAAGTCTAGAATTGTTTATGTATAACGCGGTGAAAAGGTCGCGAAAAGTAGGCCATGTCACAAAATCTCCATAAAATGTGTCCGTGTCACAAGGTGGTAGCCGCACAAAAGAAATGTCATTATATTCTATTGATTGATTTCCAACAGCAAAAATCCGTTCTTGTTTGCTTGGGTTTGATATTGCTTGAATTTCTGCGTTGATTGACCCTAAGCGTGATTTGTATGCAGAAAGGCTTTTTTTTGTAACGTTCGCGAAGCTTAATTTTATCGATTGATTTTTCTTTTGAATCTTCCTTTGTGTACCTATACTCTTCGTACGTCCTTTTGACTTGTGACCATAGAGAATCAAGACCGACCTGAAGTACCTCAAGATAGTGAATGTTGTTTTCGGCCGCGTTTTGTGTATACTTTATTTCAAAATCCAAAAGGTCATTTGTACAATTTACAAATTGATCTAGTGCCATTGTTTATTTTGTTTAAAATTCAAACCGATAAAAATAAGGATCAAAATTGGGTCAAAGAAAGTCCCTGCTAGCGATTTTACAACAAGAGTAGTCAAAACTAATAATTAATTTCAAATTTATATACTAATTGTAGGGTATTTTGTTTCCCAGTAATTTATCAAAAGAAGTATGGGTGGAAACCTTGTTTGTTTTCTACTTCTTATTTACAGCGACAAAAAAAATCTAAGAGCGAACCCACACACTAATAATTCTCATCATATTATATATTTTATATTAAATTTGTTATATTCAACTATTACAATAATTATTTGATTAGTTATATTGGTATTGTTTTGTTACTATTATCATTATTATTATTATTAGTAAGTATTATTGCAATGAATACTATTATTTTGTTACTATTATCATTATTATTATTATTATTATTACCATTGCACTTAACTTAGGTGAATTGTTATGGGAAATGAATGCATATATTTGTTTATGTTATAAGAGAAAGAGAGAAAGAGAGCAAATAGTATAAGAGATTGGAACACTGATACATGTAAGCAAATAATTTACTCTTGCAAATAATTATCATTGTCTTACCGGTCATAATGCTAGTTAGTGAAAGAGTTCTACTACAGATTCAGTTGGGCTTGATCTGTCAAGGTGTTCGGACAGCTAATACAAGTATGAAACAGCTTTGTTAGCAGCCGTTCACACTGACAGAAATTCCCCAATTCAATGTTGTAGTGCAGAGGGTTACTACTGGTTTATACAGCCATAGTGCCCAGGCATACTAGTAGTAGAGCACAGGGAATACACTGGTATTAACTGCCATTTATCCCAGGCGTAGTGGTACTAAATACACTAACAACCTCGAGAGAAAGAAGGCCTGTTCTGGTCGACACGTGAAGCACAAAACACGTTGTACGGGTACTCTGCGTCACTCAGTTCTAGGGTATATCATTCAGTTCTCTAGTGTATCCTTTTGCTGTAATCCTTGTTTAAGAAAACCAAATATTTTGAATTGAATAAAAATTGTTAATTTATAAAATCGAAGGACAACTGGCATTATTTAATTAGAATTCGACCCCTGGATTAGCTGAGTCTCACTCTGGTAAAACTGTTATAAATGGCGCCCGAGCAGGGACATAGATAAAAATACATATATATATATAAATTTAATAAAAAAAAATCAACTGACTTAAAAAGAGACATTATATGTGTTGTGGTAGAAGACAATAAAATAAATTCGATTAAGAAAGATGTTTTAATGGAGTGTTTGGAGCAGTTTGGCCTAGGTAACGAAGGTACTGTGGATGAGATGAGAGGACGTTTGAGGAGTTATATGGATAAGGGTGATCTTCCTCCAGATCATGAGTTGGTTTTGCAAGAATTGAGGGTCAAATATGACTCATCGTCAGAAAAAAATTGAAAATACCCCCTTCACGTTTTTCACGAAGTTCTTCTCCTCTTAGAGTAACTGGTAATATTGAACATTACGTTCTAAGTGATTCGGAGGTTTGCGATAAGATAAGGAAATGGGGTGTGAATATGATGGCGGTAAGGATACTTTGTGTTTCTTGGAGAGGATCGAAGAGCTAGCCGCGTGTTATGTCATACCTCAAAATGCTTTACTAAATTATATGCCTGAACTCTTTAAAGGTGACGCGCTATCCTGGTACAGGAGCAATAAAAATAACTGGAAGTCATATTTAGATTTCGTAGACGATTTTAAGCTTTTTTTCTTGCCGGTACGGTTTTTTGAAACGCTTGACGATGAAATCCGGAATCGGGTACAACGTGTTGGAGAAAACTTTGTTGATTACGTGACTGCTTTACAGTCTTTAATGCGCTGGTCGAACTTGTCTTATTAGGATCAGTTAGAAAGAATATTCCGAAACTCTCGGGCTGAATATAAGGTGTATATTAAGAGGCGTGAATTTTCAAAACTCCAAGAGTTAATTATAATGGCGAAAGACTATGAAAGTATTCGCTCAGAAGAGACTTCTCAAGCGAATGTTGTATGCAATGTACAAACTACGGTTGCTAATAATAATAGAAATTTCGTATGTTATCGCTGTGGACAAACGGGTCACCGTCGAGCAACTTGTTCCAGACCCCAAATTCTTTTTTGCTGGGATTGCGGGAAGAGAGGCATTAAAACCGTTGATTGTTGTAGATCTAGCACGGGAAACGCCAGAAGAGATCACTCGGCAGGAGAAGGAGAGGAAGATCTCTAAAGTCAAAGACCTTTCCTATCATTATTATGCCTGATGACGACTTACGCTTACGTACATGGCTTACAATAAAACAAAAAAATATTCAGGCAATTATGTGCTACCCATTCTTGCATAAGCTTATCAGTGGTAGAAGAACTGCATCTTCCAATCGTTGCTGCTGATTTCGATACCATACAACTAGCAGACCAAACTACGGTGACGGTCTTAGGTTCAACGTGTATCTGGTTTATTTTTAATAGCATAGTATATCGACACAATTTTTTGATACTTAAAACAAGCATTGACCCAATAATCATTGGTATCAATTTCCTAACTCAGACAGAATGCGAGCTTCGTATAATTCCTCGTCGGAAAATAAATAGCACGGAGAATGTACGTTTGAAGGAGGTTTCACAAATAACAACTTTGCAAGCCACTTTAGGTAACCACACTCAAGAAGATGCCCTATTAGAGGAAAAGGTTAAAGAATTTCTGGAAAAGGAGCTTTCACTTTTTGATTTAATTACTAAACATTTTAATATAACCGAACATGTGATTACTATGAAGCATTCCCGACCACTCCGACAACGATATTATCCTAGGAATCCGGCAATGCAAAAAATTATTAACGACCAAATCGATGAGCTCTTATCAGAAGGACGAATCGAACCATCAAAAAGTCCATATAGTTCCCCTATAGTCCTGGCACGTAAAAAGAATAACGAATGGCGGCTCTGCGTTGACTACAGACAAATTAATGAAAATTCCATACGGGATGCATACCCTATTCCACAAATTAATCCAATTCTTGAGAAACTTAGAAACAGCAAATTTTTCAGCACCATCGATCTTCGTCGTGGGTATTGACAAATTGCGATATCAGTGGAAAGTAAAATATATACTGCTTTCACTGTTCCAGGGAGAGGGTTATTCCAGTGGCGTGTTATGCCATTTGGACTCCATTCTGCTCCGATTACTTTTCAAAGGGCACTCGATGCTGTAATTGGACCGGAATTAGATTCGTTCGCGTTCGCATACCTGAACGACTTAGTGGTTCTTGGGAGTACCTTGGAAGAATTTAAAAATCGTTTTTAATCGTTTGATAGCAGCAAATCTACGTGTCAATAAGGACAAGTGCTCATTTGTAAAAAAAACAGATAAGGTATTTGGGATATGTGATTAGTGAAAATGGTATTCATACGGATCCTGAAAAAGTGAGCGCTGTAGTAGCGCTACCAGCACCCACCATACTTAAAGAACTACGCTCATTCCTTACCACGGCGGCCTGGTATAGACGCTTTATACCCGATTTTTCGACTCTAACTAGCCCCTAAAATAATTTGTTAAAGAAAAACCAGAAAAGGGAGTGGGGATTTAAAGAACAGTTAGCATTTGAGGAGGTTAAACAAAAGTTAATTGAGGCTCCAGCATTAACATGTCCTGATTTTAACAAATCGTTCATACTGCAGACAGATGCGAGTGATGTTGGTCTAGGCGTGGTACTTACCCAAGAATTTGAAGCTGGAGAAAAGGTGATTTCATATGCCAGTCGGACACTTTCTGCGCCAGAACGTAACTACACTGTCACGGAAAAAGAGTGCTTAGCGATTATATGGGGTATCCGAAAGATGAGACATTATCTCGAGGGATATCTTTAAAGTGGTTGAACTCCATTCAGTCTCCATCGGGTAGGATTGCACGTTGGGCATTAGAGATAATGCAGTTTGACTTCGAAGTCCGGTATCGAAAAGGCAAGCTAAATGTAATAGCAGATTGTTTATCTCGAGCTCCTAACCCAGACTCCACAGCTATATTGCAAACCGTTACGACATCTGTACACCCTGAAGATCACTGGTATGATAATAAAATGAATATTACTAAGAATGACCCCGAAAAATTACCAGACTATCGAATAGATGAAAATGGGAACTTAAGAAGGCATATATATGATTCATCAGCATATAATGAAGAAGATCCAGTTCCATGGAAGCTAGTGGTGTCAAAAGCGAACCGTGAGCGTGTTCTGAAAGAATGCCATGATGATATAACAGCAGGACAGGAAAGCTATATTAATTGCCTGGTATTTTCAGAGATATAACGAGATATGTAAGAAAATGCGAAACTTGCCAACGTTTCAAACCCCTTCAACAAATACCGGCTGGGAAAATGCACACATCACAAGTCTCTCAACCCTGGCATACAATATGTTCAGACTTTGACTTAATTGTTTTTCACGATAAGTTCTCTAAATGGTCAGAATTCGTTCCAGCTCGGCAAGCCACTTCCAAAACCTTTATCAAGGCTTTTAGAGAAAAGATTTTGGCGCGATTTGGAGTACCTCACGTTCTTCTGACGGATAATGGATCCCAGTTTACGAGTAGAGACTGTCAAAAATACTTTAAGACATTGGGGGTTAAGCAAGTTTTTACAGCCTCATATTCGCCACACGAAAATCCTACCGAGAGAATAAACAGAACCATAAAAACTATGATCGCGCAATACACAGAATCTAATCATCGAAAGTGGGATGAGCACTTACCCGAGCTAACACTTGCAGTCAATTCCTGTAAACAGAGTTCAACAAATTACAGCCCTGCGTATTTAACTCAAGGAAGGGAATTACGACTTCCCGCAACTTTGTTCAGTGAGAAAACGGGTGGTGAAAATACCAATTCACTTCCTAACCTAAGGAAGTTTTCAAAATTGTTAGGACCAATCTACAGACAGCATCAAGTACACAGGCTAACCATTATAATTTAAGGAGGCGTGAATGGGCGCCAAAAAAAAGGCGATCTGGTGGTGTTAAGGACACACGTTTTGTCAAAAGCAATTGACCATTTTGCTGCTAAACTGGCTCCGCGTTACGAAGGACCATACATAGTCTCTGAATTTATTTCACCCGTTATAGTTCGATTAAGTGATCCCGAAACTAAAAAGGCCAAAGGAACAGCTCATTTGAAAGATTTAAAAGCGTACTACACGTAAGTTTTTTTTAACACAAAATAATTGTCTTTCGTATTTTCTACTCTGCAGAACAACAACATGACTGACGAAAAGTTTCATCAAAGTTGCTTACGTTTCAAAAAGGCAATGGAGCGAGAAAACAATAAGCGTAGAAAATTAATTGAAATTGAGGGACCCCTCTCTACAAAAGTCAAGATTACGGCGGTAGAATCAAATTTTCCGAAACTCGATAGTCAAGATTTAATTAAACCAAGAACACCAAAATCCGATGTTCTGCAGAGGCTGGTTGGAGAATTGGGCATTGATAAAGAAGATGATGATAATATCGTTCAAACATCGCTACCATACCACTTTAATGGCACTGGTGAAACCGAATACGGTGAATCGTTGAGTCCTGACTACGATCTTATATCAAGAACACCAAAATCCGATGTTCTGCAGAGGCTGGTTGGAGAATTGGGCATTGACAAAGATGATGATGATAAATCGTTACATAATATAATTCTCATCATATTATATATTTTATATTAAATTTGTTATATTCAACTATTACAATAATTATTTGATTAGTTATATTGGTAATGTTTTGTTACTATTATCATTATTATTGTTAGTATTATGGCAATGAATATTATTATTTTGTTACTATTATCATTATTATTATTATTATTATTATTACCATTGCACTTAACTTAGGTGAATTGTTATGGGAAATGAATGCATATAATTGTTTATGTTATAAGAGAAAGAGAGAGAGAGAGCAAATAGTATAAGAGATTGGAACACTGATACATGTAAGCAAATAATTTACTCTTGCAAATAATTATCATTGTCTTACCGGTTATAATGCTAGTTAGTGAAAGAGTTCTACTACAGATTCAGTTGGGCTTGATCTGTCAAGGTGTTCGGACAGCTAATACAAAAACAGCTTTGTTAGCAGCCGTTCACACTGACAGAAATTCCCCAATTCAATGTTATAGTGCAGAGGGTTACTACTGGTTTATACAGCCATAGTGCCCAGGCATACTAGTAGTAGAGCACAGGGAATACACTGGTATTAACTGCCATTTATCCCAGGCGTAGTGGTACTAAATACACTAACAACCTCATACAAATTTTTGACACAAAAAGTTCACTGTTCAAAGAAAGAAGGCCTGTTCTGGTCGACACGTGAAGCACAAAACACTTTGTACGGGTACTCTGCGTCACTCAGTTCTCGGGTATATCATTCAGTTCTCTAGTGTATCCTTTTGCTGTAATCCTTGTTTAAGAAAACCAAATATTTTGAATTGAATAAAAATTGTTAATTTATAAAATCGAAGGACAACTGGCATTATTTAATTAGAATTCGACCCCTGGATTAGCTGAGTCTCACTCTGGTAAAACTGTTATAAGGGTTTATGTTTCTCTTAATTGTATTTGATTTTTTGTTCTTACCCGTTGTTGTTGGGTCTTCTTTATTTGAGTCGCTGTATTTCGATTTGGGTCTCTTGTTGTTTCCTTGTTGATTGGGTCCCTCTTGTTCTTTGGGTTTCCTTTTGTCAGCCATTGCACTTTTGTTGTAGACAAAACCAGTATATGAAATTTATGAAAAAAGAAGTAAGGAAAAGAGAATAAAAAAAGACCGTTAGTATGGTAAAGGGTGTTTCAAAAAAAGTGTTAACGTTGAACAATATCAAAAAAAAATTGTAAAAGTATTGTTCATATGCAAAAAAATCACTTAAACGCGCATAACTCATTACTAAACTAAGATATCCATATAAAATTTGGTACAAGTATTGCATAAATTTACAGAAATATTACTGAGAAGTTTTTCCGATCAGTCTATAACTGGTCATAGCTCCCATACAAGGTCCCCTACCGAAAAACACTTAAACGTACATAACTCATTAAAAAATATTTATATATCTATACATTAAGCAAAAATATTGCTCTTATATATACATAAATTACACTATAATTTTTTTTACGATCGGTCCATATTTCGTCATAGCTCTCATACTAGGCCCCCTCCAGATAATCACTTAAATTCACAATATTCAATACCAAATACAGATTTTTATACATAATTGGACATAGATACAGATTTTTATACATAATTGGACATAGCTCCCATAAAAAGTACTTTTACAAAAATCTCTTGAAAGCACATTATGCATTACCAAATGAGGCTATTGAAAGATTTTTTCACGATCGGTTCATTACATGGGTGCGGTCGGTCCCATACAAGGTTCCCTTCAGAAAATTACTTAGACACAAATTACTTGTTACTAAATTACGATACAAAATTTGACTGAAATATAGATTTTATGTACAGAAATTTTGCTTAAAGAATCTTTTACGATCGGTCTATAATTGATCATATTTCCCATAATACTAGGTCCTGCCCCTAAAAACGCTTTAATCGTATATAACTATTTGCATTATCAATTTGTGTAGAACAAAATTATATATGTATTTTGAAATGCGAATTACTAAGCTCTTGGAATTGTAATAGATTTAAACCTTGGGATTTTTCTATGTATGACATGAGAAAACTCATTTCTACAAATACTTAATAAATTAGAAAGATAATTAGAAAAATGTAGCTGGTGGAGGGTATTTAAGATTCAGCCCAGCCGAATATAGAGTGCTTGTTCTTTTTACTTTTACTTAAAATAGAATTTTGCGAAGAACAACAAGTGTGTGTGAATACCAACAAACCCTACAACAAAAAATTAAATTTTAAATTTCTTAAATAAATTATAAACTCAAATTATTAAAACTTAAACTAGTGTTAAGAGAAAAACATAGTGGTAAAACTTATAATTAGTTTTAAAACCTAAAAATAAAACTTAAAACCTAGTGTTCAAATATATCACAAATAAAATATTAAAATTTACTTATATATAAACCTAACCCTAGTGTTCAAACTAAACCCTAATTCAAAATGAAATAAACCTTAACCTAAAATTTGTTATATATTTATATATATACTTACCTTAATCCTATATAATAAATACTTACCCGCTATAGTCAAATAAACCCATATGAATTTATAACGTTTTTGAAAAGAAAAATAAATAGTTTATTTAATTTACTTACCCGCCACTTAAAAACAATCTATACCATACCCTTTCTAACCCGTACAAACACCGTTTCCCAAGTGATAATACAATAACGGAATGCGTAAATTGAATTAGAATAAACATGGCGCCCTTAACGCTTAATAAATATATTTACCGACAGCCAGAAGGCAGTTAGGCGATATCAGGTGATAAAACTAATATCCTTATTCTATAATTTTTCGTTCGTTTCTGTAAATGTACAGAAACAAAAACGTTAACATGGATATTTTGTATTCTTTAATTATAACAGTATTAAAATTGGTTTGTGAATTTGATTATCAATTCAAGTTTTTATAGTTTAGAACAATTTTAAAAATAATTTGTTCGAAATTTGAAAAAAAGTTTGATGTGGTAATATATTTTCAATTTTATTCATATGGTAACAAAAATTGTTTGTCAAAATTATTACAATTATTTTGTTATTTTTTTACCTATTCGGGAAAAAACGTTATAATTTTCTTTTGATGTCGTTTATTTTCGCGAATATTATTACACCAAATGTTTACATGGATTTTAAACGATATTCGTGCAATGGTTGAGCCCTCAAAATTCTGTTCTTCCATGTTTATATGGATGCTATAATTGTCCATACAAAATTTTATGACTTTTGCTGTTGAAATTTCTGAGTTGCGCGACCTTTACTATTTATTTCGAATGTGGGCGTAGCATTCTGCCTTCTTGAAATTTCGAAATAAAAATAATTTCTTTTAGACATACAGGAAGACATTGTGAAAATATCATGAAAATCGGTCCAGCCGTTTATTAGTTAAAAAGTTATAAACGGCCATAAAAGGTACCAACGTCATCTTTTTCACACATTTTTACACCCTGAACGTATACCCATCTACTTTTTTTTAGAAGTCGATGCAGTTCATCTGCATCCACTTTTCTTGTATATCTAATGCGTTAACTAGAAAACCTGTTTAACCCGTTTTTTGCCTTTTTTACCCCTTAACGTTCAAATTTGCAAAAATCGCTGTTTTCTCCAATTTAAAGAAACTATTACTACAAAAACACCTATTGTTGAAATTGACATTTCATTTCGTTTCTAACAGAGCATTTTTATGTTAAAAAAATAACATTTTACACAAAATATTTATAGAATACAAAGTCATGTTACGAACGGTAACAGAACGAACGTTTAAATTATAGAATAAGGGTATAAATCTAAGACCGTATTGGATTGTAAGAAAGATTTAACTGAATACTCTCCCAGAGGTAAGGTTTACATCATATGGATACCAGCGTACTCGGGAGTAGTCGTTAATGAATAGCTTTAATAGGAAGGGAGCTCGAGGCAGTTAACTTGACAAACGCAAAACAAAAGCTGAACTAAAAATATGGGTGAAAAAATCCCATAAGTCCTCTTAGAATAATGGAACAGTGGGTAGAACCACGAAGATCCTATGGAATGACCCTGATGAGAGCAAGACGAAAAAGGAGGACTTTCTTTGCCACTTCCAGACATTCGTCGAAGTTTGATCCAAATGTCTTGGAAGTGATGTTATTCCTTAAATAACATTCCTGACTAATACTGATTGAAAGTTTCTTAGGAAGAACGTTCAGGAAACTGAGTTTCTGAACACTGAAAAATAATTCATTGAAATCTTTTTTTCATTATAAGGAGCGCACAACAGGCCCGATAGTGGCCTAGGTTTATTTCTTTGGATTTGTAGTGTACATCCTCCTATCAACCTAACCTAATGGGGGTACGACCAATAATTCGATGTTTCCAAACGGAATGATGGTGGGTATAAAAACTATACCTAGAAGTATCATCAGATCAATGGCAACAAATACGCTCTTTTCATACAAATTAAAAAATAAAACTCATTTATCTTAACAAAAGTAAATTGCATACATTTGGGTATATTTCTTTTCCATATATAAATATTGAGCCATATACTAATTAAAAAAACTAAAAAAAATGTTCTAGAGAAGAAAATGTTTAATGCAAATAGAAAATAATGCTACCATTTATTGGTTATTAGATTGTTCAAATAAATCATGACCATACTCAAGGTCAACAAAAGTACAAAAATTGTTGTATGGGCTTTTAATATGGTCCTTAAAATTATTTGCTGAAGGAGACCTTAAATGGGATAGGATCAATTATGGAATGATACGCATAAAATATGAAAGACTTTGGCTTCTATTAAACATATTTGTTTGAAATCGCTGAACTAGTATTCTTAATACAGTAAAAAGCCTTTTTAGGGGACCTTATATACGGAATAGGGTCAATAATGGTTCGATCATCATAGTATTTGGCAGAGAGATTTTATTTTGTAAGAACTCATTTATGTCGAATTTCATCACTATACTCGTATTTGTAAGCCAATAATAAGCGTTAAGGTCATTTTCTAAAGGGGGCCTTATATGGGGGTTAGGGTCGATGATGTACTGATCGTCTTAAATGTTGGTAGATCGATTTTGGTTTATGTTGAACATGTGTCATCGCTGTACACGTACTTTTAAGACAGTTCTGAGTGTTAAAGTCATTTTCTGAAGGAGACTTTACATATATGTTCAATTATGTACAGATCCTTATAAAATTTTACAAACAGATTAGGGTTTTTGTAAAACATGTCCATGTCGAATTTCATCGCTATAGATCAGAGCAAGCAAATTTTTAATTCTCTTTAGCTATTTTATGTAAAATTCTACCATTTCAAAAATAAAACTTTCCATGTCAGTGTTGTAGTGAATATGAGAGTACAAAATGTTCTCTTTTCTTATTTTTGCTTTAAATGTAAAATACTTACTTTTTACATGAAATTTGAAAAAATAAAAATAAGTAAATTAACAATTAAAATGTGATGTGCAGTCAAAAATTGCAATAATAATAATAATAATAATAATAATAGGAACAAGTTGGTCTTTTTTGTAGGCCACGCCTACTTTCGAGTGGGCGGGGCTCCAAAGTTTAATACATTTTTGTGTATATCTCGAAAACTGTTTTGTTTACAATAAAAATTTATACATCAAATTAAAGGTATTGAAAATGATATATAACATGATACTAAAATATGAATCGACTATGGATATTTCCCGGAAAATATATATTTTGACCCAACTTTTTTTTCATCTAAAAGAAATCAGAAAAAAATTTGTATATAATTCTATTATAAATTTTTATATATTAATAGCCAATGAATTAAGCTTTTATTTAAGGTATAAATCATTTCTGTATCTAATCAAATGAAAGAGATATTTGTTTTCAAAAACCATTTATTTTATAATTTAATTTACATATCATCAGAGTTGTCAGATTCCCCTGATGAAGAAAATAGTTTCTCGTGAGAGGCCAACATTTGTATGTTTGTGTCATGCGGACCTTCCGATAGAGGATTATATAACCTACCGGGCGCAAAGATTTTCTCCTCTATGGTATGTTCAACACCGGCTTCGCTTAATAAAGATTTCTTGAATAGGCGGCCTACGGCCGGGCGCAAGGATTTTCTCCTCTATTGTATGTCCAACACCGGCTTCGCTTAATAAAGATTTCCTGAATAGCCGGTCTACGGCCGGGCGCAAGGATTTTCTCCTCTATGGTATGTCCAACACCGGCTTCGCTTTATAAAAATTTCCAAATAGACTGCCTACGGCCGGGCGCAAGGATTTTGTCCTTTATGGTATGTCCAACACCGGCTTCGCTTAATAAAGATTTCCTAAATAGACGGCCTACGCCCGATCGCAAGGATTTTCTCCTCTATGGTATGTCTAACACCGGCTTCGCTTAATAAAGATTAGTATACATACGTTTTTTTTCTTAATAGCAAAATCATAATTAAATTATTAATATCTCATGAACTATAATACTTACAAAAACATATTGACCTATAATGGGTTCTTTTTTGTATATCATGTTACATATCATTGGAAAGGTCTTTGAAATACCTTTAATTTGATATATCGGTCCAAACAAATGTATATTTTTCGAGATATAACCATAAATATTTTGAACTTTAGAGGACCGCCCACCCTAAAGTAGGCGGGGCCGACAAAAAAATTTTACGTCATTTCACTTACAAACGAACTCTCTAGTAGTGGTCTACGTGATTTGAAAAATGTCATTAAAACCGACTTAAGCCATAATTTTTTTAACTTTCCTTCAGACTCTAGCTTATTAAAGCAATGGATAGGTTTTTGTTGCCGTAATAAAAGATTAACGCACAGTGGTATAGGAAAAAAAAAAGAGGGAAATAATTCGGTAACTTCTAAACGGTTAATCCGATTTTAATGAAATTTGGTATGCACAAAAAGGAGGTGTTGTCTCCAAATTATAGGGATTATATTGAAAACATGATGAAGTGTTTTGACGAATTTGAAGTGAAAATGTCGCTGAAAATTCATATGTTGCATGCACATTTTGATTTCTATGAACGACAAATGTCCACAGAAACAGATGAAACAGGCGAAAGATTTCATCAAACAATAATGGTTTTCGAAGATCGGTTCGCTGGGAAAAGGATAGACTCTATTTTTGTTGGTCGATAGCAAACGAAAAGTAAAGTTGAACAGGCAATAGACTCTAAACATTTAAACAAATTCATAATAATGTCACTGATTTACCAACAACTGGACCGCCTCCATTTGTTGAGACTTTCCATTCTTTAATTTATGAAAATGTTATATAAAATTAATTGTACGTAGAGTTTTTTTTGTGAAATTAAAAATGAAAAAAAATGAAATTAAAATACTTTTAATTTATATACACCTATATAAATATGTATATATACTTGTGGAAATAAGCTAAATGTTGTTATGCTCATCTGAGTTTTATTTAAATGAATTCACCATTTTTGACAATAGAATTCCAACAAAAGTCAATTTAAATTTTTTTTTGATGTACAGGTAAACTAAAACATAACAAATCTTGATATAAGAAAAGAAATATAAATCTCTCAAAATTGTATGTCCTTTAAACCTTGAAGTCCTTTAGCAGGACCTTTTCTGTAAAACTTAATATCACAATTGCTACGGACTCTTGTTTCAACTTTATAACATCGTTTCAATGCAAGAATTTTTTATATTTTTTTACAAGGTAATAAAATCAAAAATTACTTTAGAGGCAGTATAAACTTCAAAATGCAAAATCTTCTAATTTTGACCCAACTTTTCAAAACGAAGTATGTCATATGATTCTATGGCCCAAAATTAAGTTTACGTGCTTCGGCGTTTTTCTGTGTCATTTTGAAAGTTGAATTTTTACTTACAGTGTAATTTTAAAAGATAATCATAGAAATCGCTAATGCTACTCTTCAATTCTGCTGTTTCAATCTTATTAATAATAATTTCAATACTTTAGAAATATTAAAATTAATTCTTAAAATAATTTTTCGTCCTTCCAATTGGTCGGATTATTGTTGCTTATTAACGTGTTATTTGCATTTCCAATGATTTTGTTTCGAATTCTCAAATCAAACAAAGCCAATAAAGCTGCATCAACATGTTTAATAAACATTTGGAGTTCCTCTGATTTTCCCTCGAATTGGGGAACACCATCGAGTAGTTGGAATACGTTGAGTGACATCTTGTTTTTTCTTTCTCTCCAATTATAACGATGACAAATATTTTGTTTTGCTGCTGCTTATAGTTGTTGTTGTTGCTGATTCTTATGTGATTGTTGTTATTGCTCCTTCTTGTAAATCTAAACAATTGGAATCTGTTCCACTCTCTTCTGTTTTCTATAGTAATCGCACTACTCTTCAGTTATTTTTGTTTTATTGATGTTTGCAATTTTAATATGTTGTATATTTGTTTATTCTCCTTTTGTGTATGATTAGGTTCTGTATTAAAATTTGACCTTCTTTTGTTTTTTTGTTGATTCAAAATTTTATACTAATATAGTTGTAATTTTTTTAAATAGTTGTTGTTTTTGTTCTAGTTGTTGATTTGTATGACTTTAAATTTTTGTTATATTAACATGTTGTTGTAATTTTTATTAAAAGTTTGTATTTTTGTTCAAACCTTTATTATTTTAACCTTGAACATTTCAACATTTTAAGAGTTTTGTAGTTTTTATGTTGTTGTAATAAGGGTTTTGTATAGTTTATGTTTTTGTAGTCGAACCAATAATTAAATAGAACTTTACATATTATTAAAATAAAGTTAAGGTCTTATTACCACACTTTTCATTTCACAAAATGTTTTTTTATTGCGGTGATTTAAAATTGTTGTATATTAACAATTTAAAGTTAATATTTTATTTTCACAACACAATATTGAAAAAAAAAACGTCATTCGTTTTATACAAATGGTTCAAAATTTGTATATGAAAAAATTTTGTTTAAACACTTTTTGTTTTTTTAACAACTTAACCTTAGTTAAGAGTTTATATATTTAAGTTTTTTACAGTTTAAGTGGACACATTTTATTTCGCATAAAATACTATTTCAATTTCTTTAATAATTTTTTATTAAAGAATTAGTCCGACAAACCGACTGCGCCAGTAAAGTTAATTAAAAAAAACTACTTTTGAGTTTATCCGTGTGAATTATTTATTTACTTAAAATTTAATGTCTTCTTTTCAAAGGCCAAAATATGATTGATTTAAATTTCGCAATGGTAAAATTTCAATGCTTAATGTAACGGTTAAACCGTTTAAAGTAATTGTAAGAAAATGACGATAATATTAAGATTGACATAAAAGAGTAATACCCCCATTCCATAATTTTTCGTTCGTTTCTGTAAATGTACAGAAACAAAAACGTTAACATGGATATTTTGTATTCTATAATAATAACAGTTTTAAAATTGGTTTGTGAATTTGATAATCAATTCAAATTTACCAGATACACAATTTTTTTAAGTTTAGAACAATTTAAAAAATAATTTGTTCGAAATTTGAAAAAAAAGTTTTATGTGCTAATATATTTTCAATTTTAATTCATATGGTAACAAAAATTGTTTGTCAAAATTATTACAATTATTTTGTTATTTTTTTACCTATTCGGGAAAAAACGTTATAATTTTCTTTTGATGTCGTTTATTTTCGCGAATATTATTACCCCAAATGTTTACATGGATGTTAAAGATATTCGTGCAATGGTTGAGCCCTCAAAATTCTGTTCTTCCATGTTTGTATGGATGCTTTAATTGTCCATACAAAATTTGATGACTTTTGCTGTTGAAATTTCTGAGATGCGCGACCTTTACTATTTATTTCGAATGTGGGCGTAGCATTCTGCCTTCTTGAAATTTCGAAATAAAAATAATTCCTTTTAGACATACAGGAAGACATTGTGAAAATGTCATAAAAATCGTTCCAGCCGTTTATTAGTTAAAAAGTTATAAACGGCCATAAAAGGTATCAAAGTCATCTTTTTTACACATTTTTACACCCTAAACGTATCTTTTCTACTTTTTTTGTAGAAGTCGATGCAGTTCATCTGCATCTTCTTTTCTTGTATATTTAATGCGTAAACTAGAAAACCTGATTAACCCGTTTTTTTTTGCCTTTTTTACTCCTTAATGTTCTAATTTGCAAAAATCGCTGTTTTCTGCAATTTAAAGATACTATCACTACAAAAACACCTATTGTTGAATTTGACATTTCATTTCGTTTCTAACAGAGCACTTTTATGTTAAAAAAATAACATTTTACACAAAATGTTCATAGAATACAAATTCATGTTACGAACGGTAACAGAACGAACGTTTAAGTTATAGAATAAGGGTATAAATATTTGATAATTACATGTTAAAACAAGTAGGAAAGTATAGTCGGGCATGGCCGACCATATAAGACCCTACACCATGAGTATATTTTTAAAATTTTTATTTTTTATAAAGAAACTTCTAAATGAGGCTTTATATAAGTCAAATATGGCCGATCCTCTCCCCACTATAGTGGTGTAGGGTATAATAAAATATTTAATAATAGTATATTAAAAGAAAATTTTTGATAATTGTATTTAAAAGAAAAATAAAATGAAGTAAATGATGAATGTTATGACAATAAAAGGTACTTTACATTATCTGATTTTGTATTAATACAAAGTAGTCTGAAAAACTAAAACATTTTGTAGTTTGAAATGTATTAAGCTTTTGGAAAATTTTTAAAATCTATTTCTTTACAAATACATAATTTATTTGTAGTTTTCTTTTGGATTTTAATTTGTAAATTGAGGTTCTTTTATTTTCCACCATAATTTTCTTCATAATCAATTTGAAATTGAATATAAACCAAAAAAAATAGGTTTCATAATACATAAATGAAAATTCTTCAATACATTTTGACAACAAATTTTATTTTGTATTAAAGACAATGAAATTCTGATATTAATATAAAGTATTGTAATGTAAAACCCCCTTAAGGAATATTAAGGGGATTCATATAGGAATATTTACATGATTATTTGTTATATATGTGAATTTATTTTTGAGGTTATGAAATCGGTATTTAGGTCGTAAAATTGTTGATCCTTAAAATATTTAAAGCTCACCAGATATTGCATACTACAAAAAGAAAGCTTTTATTTAACACTAATATTTCCGCAAATCATATGGCGCTATAGTAGCCTGAAAGCAAAATGTTTTTTTTTTTGTAAAGGTCCTGCTCTGTCCTTCGATCTCTGACATCAACAAGATCTTAAATTTCGTGAAATTATTACACCTATTAAATACCCTTGCATAAATTTAATTTGATTAATGCGCGTACTATTAAAAATACTAAACAATAGAAAAACGCCAAATTTTGGTTATATTTTTTACAGCGTATATATTTGCACAAAAAAGCACTAATGAAATTTTTATATGGATTTTTTAATGTCCAAAGTCGTGTGACTCTTGTTTATAAAGCATGGTTCTATAAGTTATAAACTGAAAGTACAGTTTTAAAATAAACGAATAAACATTAATAAATTTAAAAGCATTTTTTTAAATTTTAAATGTTCATTATGTTAAGAGATAATAAGCTATTGATCTGCAATTTTGTACATACATTTGTTTTGGTATATTATACCGAAATGTATCAAAACATTTATAAGGTTTATAAAATAAGACCCAATTTAATTCAGTTTTACGATTCTTACACATTTTTGATTTTGCTCATATATATGTATATAAGAATGGATAACTAAAACAATTATGATTTTTAAAATTAAAAAAAATTAAAAAATGATTGGGAAAAACTAAAAATATATTCGTATTTTATTGACCATAACCAAACGGAATTAAAATAAAAGAACCCATTCATTTTTTGGTGTATCACTGTGAAATTATTTACACAAAACCAAAATTAACAAAATTTCTCCGTATTTTTTTATGTAAAGTTTTTTTTTGTCCAGCTTTTAAAAACTAATGTCCAGTTTTTTGCGAATCGGAATCTGGGAACCCTAATTAGTATTATGTTTATAATGTTGATGGAAATGAACTTGCAATCGCACTCTTTTAAGTTGTGGACGCAAATCGTCGTCCGAATATGACTCTGATTCGAAACGTATAATGACCACAGGCACATCTTCCATCTTTTTTACATACTTCATTAACATCATCCAAAGAATAACATTTATCACCACTTCAAAAGTAGCGTTAACTGAATTTTTTAACTTCTGTGGAAATGGAGTTTATTGATGTCCAATTAAGTGAAAGTCATCCAAGTTATTCTTTAATTGAAGGAATATTTTTTTATACTGAAATCTTTTGAATTAAACCAATTTTATTTTAGAGTTAATTGATAAATTCGTGTAATTTATTTATTTATATTAATATCATTTGAGTCAAATTAATTGCATTTTAAAATACTACAATTTCACTTCCTAATAACTTTCAAAAAAAGAACATAAAAATTACTTCCTTAGAATCTTCAGATGTAGTGAATTTGGAACCAAATAAAAAGAACATCCCTCCTATGACAAGCATAGGAATGCGTTTGTACAATTTACAATGGCCACTTCGATGAACTTTGTAACAATTCCGAATTTTATGTGGAGTGGTGGCAACAATATGTTTTGAGTATAGGGGGTGGATTCTTCAG
>NC_060950.1:59317111-59324370 GCF_022045245.1 Lucilia cuprina | reverse complement strand
GGAATATCCTGAAAAGGGGATTAGATATGCCTTCAAAGTTGTAAAAAAAACGACATTTTCAGTCAATATGTGTCAGCAAAAAGAAGGAAGCTTTAGTTAGTAACAATTAGTTAATTACTTACTAAATTAACAGGGGAAATTAAAAATTTTGTTTATATAATACAGAATAGCTTATAATATTAAATAGATGTACAATTTTTCAGAATTTAACAATAATTAATAAACGCATTAACAAATAATTCAAAATTATAAAATATATTGCATTTTAAAATTTGAATGTTAATCAAAGAACTCATACTGCTCTTTTATTTATGCACCAAAAGCTGACTCATTATTAGGTAACTTCTGGTTATTACCTTTTACAATCCATACAAAAACATTCATTTTAATACTCCACATAAAAATTAAACATGTATTAATTTTTCCCTTACTCTGCTTGCGTAGATTTCATGTTCGTATGTTACTGCTTGCATGGCTTCAATATTGTTGACTTCGAATAATTTGTTTAGGAAAATATTTTAATATTATAAGCAAGCCATATGAAAAATATTAGGGTATTATAAATATGTTAGCGAGTTGCGGCGTAATATATTGTATGTAAAAACATTTTACATTTGTCTGTAAACTGTAATATGCAATAGCTTGTATGGGTAAATAGTTTTAGCAAAAATACTAAAAATATTTGGAACAGAACCATATTTTAAATATGCGTATTTTTAAATATGAGGTAAATGCATATTTATTGCGAAGTCAAAAATAAAAATATAAAAGCATTTACTAATATTTAAACTTTGCTTAAATATCCACAGTTTTATTAAACAATAAATAGCTTAAGTATATCTGAGGCAAGGTGCAATTCAACTTAATTGCTCTATTATGAAAAATAAATCACGTTTTATACGTATACAGGTGTATGGTATTATATATCAAACTACAGGTCGCAATTTTGGAGATTATTCAATGAAATTTGGGATCTTCTATTGTACCATAGACGAAGCCTATTGAAAACATTGTAAACATTTTAATCAAACTGAAGGTCGCAATTTTGGAGATAATTCAACGAAATTTGACGCAGTATCTTTTATTGTATCGTAGACGAAGCCTATTGAAAATAGTTATCATCGGTCCGTTATTTCACGTAGGCCCCATACAAGTATACTCCCGAATAGGGCTTGTAAACCTTGTAATCAAACTACAGGTCGCTATTTTGAAGATAATTATTTAGTGGGCAGACTAGCGTAAAAGGGCATGGCACCTCACATATTAATTATATACAAATATTAGTTTATCTTGGAAACTATTACAGTTAGAATCTTTAAATTTTGCACGAATAACTTTAACATAAGATTCTAACTGTAATAGTTTCCAAGATAAACGAATTTTTGTATATAATTTATATGGGATGTGCCACGTCCCCTTACGCTAGTCCGCCTACTTTTTATCCTAAATAATCATATTGACACTAAAGTGGCTCAGACAAAATTTGAGGACTCTAAATGTTATCTCAAATATACGGTTTTATATTTTCTTAATATGGACGTGGCTCTTCGCCCACTTGAAATATCAAAATAAAAAGTGGCCTATTACCTATTCCAGACATACAGGAATACGCTGTGAAAATCGGTTCAGCCGTTTAGTAGTATAACGTTTAGTAGTATAACGTTCAAACAGAAAGAAAAATTAAAGAACAAAACCCATTCAATATTTAATAAACATAAACTATTTAAAACTTATTAATTAAATTAAAACCCATAAAATAAAACTTACCCTAAATAAAAAAAATAAAACTTAAACCTAATCAATACAAAACTTAAATCTAATATAAAAGATGAAAAACACCCAAAATGTTATAAATTATGAAATATTATTATGAACTTAAATCTATTTTTGACACTTAAACGGATTTTCCAAAGAAAAAACGTTCTTCAGCGCAGAGTTATTATTTTACGTTCTATGCATAGTTCTTAAAAGGTGTACTTTTTATACTAAGACAGGGATGTTCGTTATATTTACAATTTCAATAAAATTAAACAAATTTACTTGATTTCAAATCAACAAAATGTATAGGAAATTACTTGATTTCGAGTAGATTTCGATCGAAGTGAATTTTCAGTGTCTTACGATATGTCTGGAAGGTACTATTGTTTTGTACGAACAACTTTGACATCCATATGAAAACATGTTGACAAAATGGGCAGCTTAGATACAGTGGACGTGGCAACTCCCATATTAACAAATCTTAAATTAGAATATCTGAAAAAGTATAACAACTAGAGTCATAAATTTTTTTCGTAGCCTCTTCAGTATCGACACGAATATTTACGTCAAAAATTTGGCGGACTAGACATAGGGGGCGTGGCATAGGAATTACATACTAAAATTACTTTATCTGGAAAACTATTGGAGTTTTATCTGGAAAACTATTGGAGTTTCTGTGAAACACAAAAATTCGTTTATCTGCGAAACTATTAATGCAATGTGTGTAATAAATAATCGGACTTGATTTAAATAAATAAATTCGTTTTCTAGGAAACAATTGGAGCTATAATCTTCAAATTTTGTACGAAGATTTATATCCATACATTTAGCAAAAATATTGCTCACTATAAAATATAAAATTGTGTTAGAAAAGTAATAACATAGAAGTAGCTGGTGGAGGGTATTTACAACACACGTACAAGTAGGGTTGCCAGATTCCGATTCGCAAAAAGCTGGACATTAGGCATTAAAAAGCTGGACAAAAGAAAAAAAAAGCTGGACTTAAACAAATACTGAGAAAATGCTAATTTTGGTTTTGTGAAAATAGTTTCGCAGTGATACACCAAAAAAAATGCAGGGTTCTCATATACCATTCATATACAGAGTATGAATATATTTTTAGTTTTCCCAGATCACTTCGTTAACTTAGTTTTTAGAGCAAAAGATGTGAAAAAGCTCCATTTTTTGAAGTTTTAAATTTTAAAAATCATAAGTACGTAATAAGAGGTCTTTTCGCGTACTTTCCTAACACCAATGGGACATTATGAGTTTATCAGAATGCCATTCGGTTTAAAAAATGCACCAACCACCTTTCAGCGTATGATGAATTTCGTTTTAAGTGATTATTAAAAAAGTTTACGTAATCCATATGGATGATATATTGGTTTTCTCATCTTCATTGGAGGAACATTTGAATAGCCTGACAAAGATATTTTCTGTTTTAAATGAACATAATTTAAAAGTTCAAATTAATAAATGTAGTTTTCTGGCTAGACAAACTCAGTTTTTGGGTCATATAGTTACACCAAATGGTCTAAAACATTGTCCATCCAAGATTGAGGTGATTAATAAAGTACCTATTCCATACTGTGAAACAAATAAAATAATTTTTGGGTCTTACGGGATACTATAGAAAATTCATAAAGAATTATTCTTCTGTAGCCGGACCAATAATAAAATATTTAAAAAGGGATGTCAAGATAAATATTGATGATCCTTCTTACATTGAATCATTCGAAAAATTAAAAAGAATCCGGACTTCAACAAGAAATTCGTCCTTACTACTGACGCTAGTAATGTCGCATTGGGTGATGTTCTTAGCCAGGGTGATAGACCCATTTGTTACGCTAGTAGAACATTGAATAATACAATGGAGCGAGAAAACAATAAGCGTAGAAAATTAATTGAAATTGAGGGACCCCTCTCTACAAAAGTCAAGATTACGGCGGTAGAATCAAATTTTCCGAAACTCGATATTCAAGATTTAATTAAACCAAGAACACCAAAATCCGATGTTCTGCAGAGGCTGGTTGGAGAATTGGGCATTGACAAAGATGATGATAATATCGTCCAAACATCGCTACCATACAATTTCAATTGCGATGGTGAAAACGAATATGGTGAAACGTTGAGTCCTGACTACGATTTTATACCATGGGTTTTATCTTCAATAAGACCGATACATCCAACAAAGAAAGCTCGTTTTCAAATAAATACACAACATGGTGTTACCACAGTATACATTCGAAGTTCATTAGATGTATGGGTTATCTACGGCAACGAAAAGTTTGTTTATCCAAAGCTTAGAACTGATGTAGCCATGGATTTAAAAAAAAATATATATAACCAGGAGGGAGATGTAACGAAGTTCCTCGTTACATAATATAATTCTCATCATATTATATATTTTATATTAAATTTGTTATATTCAACTATTACAGTAATTATTTGATTAGTTATATTGGTATTATTTTGTTACTATTATCATTATTATTATTAGTATTATTGCAATGAATATTATTATTTTGTTACTATTTTCATTATCATTATTATTATTATTACCATTGCACTTAACTTAGGTGAATTGTTATGGGAAATGAATGCATATATTTGTTTATGTTATAAGAGAAAGAGAGAGAGCAAATAGTATAAGAGATTGGAACACTGATACATGTAAGCAAATAATTTACTCTTGCAAATTATCATTGTATTCCCGGTCATAATGCTAGTTAGTGAAAGAGTTCTACTACAGATTCAGTTGGGCTTGATCTGCCAAGGTGTTCGGACAGCTAATACAAGTATGAAACAGCTTTGTTAGCAGCCGTTCACACTGACAGAAATTTCCCAATTCAATGTTGTAGTGCAGAGGGTTACTACTGGTTTATACAGCCATAGTGCCCAGGCATACTAGTAGTAGAGCACAGGGAATACACTGGTATTAACTGCCATTTATCCCAGGCGTAGTGGTACTAAATACACTAACAACCTCATACAAATTTTTGACACAAAAAGTTCACTGTCGAAAGGAAGAAGGCCTGTTCTGGTCGACACGTGAAGCACAAAACACGTTGTACGGGTACTCTGCGTCACTCAGTTCTCGGGTATATCATTCAGTTCTCTAGTGTATCCTTTTGCTGTAATCCTTGTTTAAGAAAACCAATATTACTATACATTTTTTCATAGCTCCCATACAAAGACCACTCCCGGAAATCACTTAAACGCACACAACTCATTACAAAATATTGATATCCATGCATTAAGCACAAATATTGCTTTAACATATAACATGGGTGCGGTCGGTCCCATTGAAGGTTCCCTTCCGAAAATCACTTGAGCACACATTACTTATTACTAAATTACGATATAGCAAATAAATTAGGATAAGCAAATTTAACCGTTTTTAATTATTTCAGTTTGTTTAGAACAAAATTATATATATGTATTTTAAAAATCTTCAAATCTTTCACACACATGCACATTATTAAATATCGTTAAAGCATATATTATTGCGCTATAAAAATATAAAAGAAAATAGGGTTTGTAACGTTCAATAAATCTTGCAATTGTAGCATATTTAAACTATTTAAATCTTGGGGTTTTTTCTATTTAAGACAAGTGAAAACTTACTTCTACAAATATTTGATCAACAAAAAAAGTATTAATATAAAAGTAGCTGGTGGAGGGTATTTAAGATTCGGCTCAGCACTCTAACTTGTTTCTTTTAAGCCAGGGGTGCCCAAAAGTTCCTTATGTAAGAGTAAATACCAGTACATTTAAAGAAAAACATATTCTTATATAATATTTTCTGCTGCAAAGACAAACACATTAATAAAAGGAAAAAGAAAAAAATATATAAAAATATAATAATTTTACCATTTATTTTGCAAATACAATATTTTTTCTGTGAATACTGTAAGTTTGAAATATGAAACTAAAAAACTATTTTACGATAAACAAAATCTACGTTGATGATCGCTCTCACCATTTCCTACAGAACTACATGAAAAATTAAATTACTTATTATCTATTTATTGGAGTAAAATTAAAAATTTAAATCCAAAATTTTATTTTAATTGGTCAACTAGTCTTGTATATACAAACGATTAAAAATTGTTAGATTTTTGTGGGTTCAATTTTATTATTTTTTGTTAATATTAATTAAGTCAATTTAATTTCTTCACTTCCAAAAAATTATACAAAGATTTTTATCAGTGAATTTGGAATCATAAAAAAGGCAAGCCTGTGCTACTCTCATTAGAGTTGATAATTTAGGAGTGGTATTCAGTGGTAACCCGGCTCAATTAAGCATAGATGATGGCTTGAACATCTACAAGACCATTACCAAATACCGTGGGCAGAAGTCTTAAGAGATTTCCATCTTTTAGTAACCGAGGCAGCCAGAGAATGGTACTGGCTTTTCTTGCGCACTTATGGAGTTTTAGATAGGCCAGTAAGCCAGTACCATTCTCTGGCTGCCCCGGTTACTAAGAGATGCCACGCCGCCTAACGCTTGTCCGCTCACTCTTTATACGAAATAATCATATTGAGATGCCATATAGGTAGTCCGCCAATTTATTACCAAAAATGTTTACATGGATGTTAAAGTTATTCGTTCAAAATTTTAGTATTCTAACTGCATTTTTTCCAAGATAAACGAATTTTTGTATTTAATTTATATGGAAGGTACCCTATTTAATTAATATGGGAGGTATCTCTCCCCTCATGGTTAGTCCGCCAATTTATAACCCAAAATGTTTTAATGGATGTTAAAGTTATTCGAAAATTTTTAAATTCTAACTGTAATAGTTTCCAAGATAAACGAATTTTTGTATTTAATTTATATGTGAGGTTCCACGCCCCTTAACGATAGTCCGCCCACATTTTATTGTAAATAATTATATTGACACTAAAGTGGCTCCGACAAAATTTAAGGACTCTAATTGTTATATTATCCCAAGATAAACTAATTTTTTTTATCAAATTAATATGGGAGGTGCCGCTCCTCTCATGGGTAGGCCGCCAATTTATTAACCAAAATGTTAACATGGATGTTAAAGTTATTCATGCAAAATTTTAAGATTCTAACTGTAATAGTTTCCATGATAAACGAATTTTTGTATTTAATTAATACGGGCGGTGATACGCTCCCTAATGCTAGTCCGCCAACATTTGATCCTAATTAATCATATTGACACTAAAGTGGCTCCGACAAAATTTGAGGACTCTAACTGTTATATTATCTCAAACATACTAATTTTATATTTTCTTAATGTGGGCGTGGCTCATCTTGAAATTTCAAATTAAAAAGTAGCCTATTACCTGTTCCAGACATACAGGAATTCGCTGTGAAAATTTCAAGAAAATCGGTTCAACAAACACACATTCATTTTTATATATACACTGAAAATAATCCATGCCTAATATACACGAAAAAATGTTGTACATTGTACGAAATGCTTCGTGGTTTCGCACCACGAAATTCTTTCGTAATATATACGAAA
>NC_060950.1:59314778-59317011 GCF_022045245.1 Lucilia cuprina | reverse complement strand
TGGTACTTTTCGTGTTTTTGTAGTTTTTTATTATATTCAGTCTCCATAAGACATTCTATCCTTCCTAAGATTGGAACGTGGAAAATAACGGATATTTTCTTTTTTTTTTGCTTTTAACTTTTTGTTTATTTTTGGAGGTTGCCATACTTTTTCCGGCAGCTAAATATGATAATCGCTAGTAATTTAGTCCATACCCTATTAACCAGTGAACAAATATTTTCTAATATAGCAATTAATTCTTAAAAATTCAAAAATATTTGGATGTATGTAAAGTGTTTTCCCTAACTGAACATTCCTAAATTTTTCCCAAAAATAGCACTAATCTTGTCCTTTTCTATTAATATTTTCAATAATTTTATTATAGCGTTCACCTTTATGAGAAGGGTATATATAAGTTTGTCATTCCTATTTCTATAATATCATTTTTCGACCCGATAATGTATATACATATATTCTGGATCCTTATAGATGGCGGAGTCGTATGTATGTTTTTTGAAATCAGTTTTTAGAGGACCCCAGATATCGGCGAGATCGGTATCATCAATAATTCTGTTAGACATGCTTTCGGGAAGATCGCTATTTAAAATCGGTGTATAAATAAAGGAGATATGAACAAAAATCCTAGACAACCTCTGAAAATTTCATAAAAAATTTCGATATTTTATTCATGCTCAAACAGAAATTGCAAAAAACTAAATACATAATCATACGGTAAATTTTGTTATTTTACTCTTGTTTATATAAAAAAGGCAGAGCGAGAGCAGCACTAGTATGTTGTTATTGCACACATCGGCAGAGCGTAAAATTTTCTTTCCACAGACTACACTTTGTGTTTTGCATTCCATGCACTGAAAGAAAATTTTGTAAAATTTTTTAGTGTTTTAAGTGTAGTGACTTCACTACCCATTAAATATTTTCAGATTTTGGTAATGAGTATTGTAGGACATGTAGTTATTTCATACATTACTTGGTAATGAGTTCTCGTTATCAATAAAATAAATAAATTTTTTTGAATGGAATTTGTAGTCAATTGTCTATAGCGTTTGTCTAATAAGGAATTAGTAAGTGTTTCTAACCGTAGTCGATTTTGAAAGTTTTTTCAAGAAATGTTGATATTTACATTTGTGTGAAAACCACTCCAGATAGAATGATAAAACTATTTTTATTTTTTAATGAAGCATTGAGTAAGAGAATAGAATAACAAACACGAAAAATAACTGTAAATCCAGTTTTAAATTCCGAAAAGTCGGGTAAGCAGATTTGTAACTAGTTATTTTTTGGTCATCGTCGAACAAAAATAAGTAGTTATTCACCCAAAAAGTAAATACACACACTTTTCTCCAATATTACTTACCTACTTACCGTGTATGTGATTTTGCTGTGTACTTTACAGTGTACTGTATTATAAATAACAAAAAACATACAAATTTCTGGATTTTTTATAAATAGGATTGGAAAAAATTTGAACATTGCTCTCGGAATTTGCAATTTTAGATACAAAATGAATGTTAATATATACTCCATGTAAATAAATGTAAGGAAATAATGGAAGATTTAAAAAAAAATGGAACAAATAATGGATGGTTAGGTGTATAAAAATAGCCTCAAGAACTCTTGCGCTCATATACAGTGCTATAAATATCAATTAATTAATTAAAATTTGTTTAGGAGTTTATCGTTGATTCGTTGATTTACCTTTATTAAAACTGCCATTACTTTTTACAATTCTTCAAATATATTTTTACGTATTTAAAGATAATTTTTCTTCAGATATTTTAAAATTAAAATAAATATTAAATATCTTATATGCAAAATAACTTTCGGCAAACAAGAAGTTATCTTTATATTTAACAACAGAGATTTCTCTATGTGTAACTCCATCAAAAAACTTCCAAGCTCTCATTCTCTTACTTTGGAAGTTACGTACGTGTGTTGTAAAATAAACCAGAGAGTTCAATTGAAAGCTCGCTGCACTTGTGTGTGTTATTGGCTAGAAACACGAAATTAGTAATGTGAAGCCTGGATTAAGTTAGAAGTCATAAAGGGGATTTTTTTGGTACTGATACTTTTAAATTTTCTAGAGTTTGTAGAGGCTAAATTAGACGAGAATCTATAAAAGGGAACTTTTTAGTACCTACTTTTAAAAAGTCTCTTTTTAAATCTATACACTGAAAATAATCCATGCTTAACTTTACGAAAAAAAATTTCGTAACTACTTTTTTCGTAATATATA
>NC_060950.1:59310743-59314678 GCF_022045245.1 Lucilia cuprina | reverse complement strand
AACTTCAGCACAAAGGCATAATACCCTACCAACTATAGTGGTGTAAAAACACAATTATTTAAAACATCCGATTTTAAAAATTAAAAGTGGTTTTATTCCACTGGGATGGAATCCAGTTATAGCTCTTATAGCAATAATTGCAAAATTTAATGTCTTCAGAAGTAATGAATTTGGAATCAAATAAAAAAGATGAATAACCTATGTTAAAATCATTACTTCTGTAGGCTACAAATGAATAGTGCTGGAAAGGTTACGACAAACTGTTCATGAAGGGGCATGGATTATTGCTGGAGGAATTGGCAAATAGTTAAACATAGGTCTTAATTTAAAACTGGGAGGCGTTTAAAAAACTTGGATGAGAATGAGCAAAAATCAAAAGATGAAGAACTCAAACAGTATTAAAAAAATTGTTTACTAATTTTACCGTCAGGAATGAACATTTTTGTAGAGAATAATAAATCGAATGAAGTAATCTTCGTTGTTTTTGCTTTTAAAAAGTACAATTAAATTTGAAAACTTAAATTTTATACTTCTTTCAGGATTGAACTAAAATGTATCACATCATTGATAATAGCAATTGAAATAATTTTTGACAGACATTTTAATTACGAAAATATGGTTTTTGTAGCATATGTATGTATGTAATCTTTCCTTCAATGGTTCCGGTCGAATTTCGACCGCGGGGCGATCTCTAGTATTAATAAAATTGTAAACTAAAGTGTTTTAAGAAACAAGTAAAGTTCCTACAACATGTTTAAGTAATTATATAGAAAAATAAAACTGTAATGACCGATCCTTATAAAATTGTAGGGTGTGATTTTAATTCATATAAAACTTATTTGTGCCAAAGTTTATCATAATATTAGTAATTAGAGGTGAGTAACTAACGTTTACGTGTTTTTCCGAAATTAAACTTTTAATGGAACTAGGGTCAAATATGGACCTCATTTGACCCTAGTTCCATTAAAAATTTAATTTATGAAAATCGGCGTAACGGTTTAGGTTTATAAACATTAACAGAATTATGATATAAAAAGAAATATTTTCGATTCCATTGGTATGTCGGCGAGGTGTAAAAATAGACCGATTTCAAAAAATTTCAATAGTCTTTGGTGTTACAAAAGATCATATACCAAATTTTGTTGAATTATCTTCAAAAGTGTAGAAGTTATAATGGTTTTATTTTTTTCAGTCGTGGTTTACCTTTTCATGGAATTGCCCATATGTCAATTTTGAAAATCTAGAAACAAATAGAATATTTTTAAAAGAAAGTTAAGTTGGGAAAGTAAACAGGATATACAATAGTATCTGTGAGTAACGATAATTTAAGTTTTTTTGTTGTAAACATATTATTAAGAAGAAAGAATTAAACAAGAGAATATAAAAAATATAATATAGACCGAAAAATTTAAAATTAGTTTATGTTTAAAGTCCAATGCCTGTAAAACAGGATTCGATTTAATTTGGTTATTTCGGCCTGTAAATAAAAATCAAGGAAGAGAGAATTTTAAATAAAAAACAAGTAATAGTGTTATATTTGGCCATGCCGAATCTTATATACCCACCATCAAATCATCCTTATTAAAAAACTTTGATATTATCGATGCAATTTTCCTATTTATTAGATCTATGTTGAATTTTATCGTCAAATGAATATATTAATATGAACATCAGGAAAATATTTGGAAGAGGACCTTTAATAATAGCTTAAGTATGGATAGTGCTTTTCCGAATTAAGGGTAGAGTTAGTTATGGACATATCCTCGTCTGTTTATACAATAATTATTTGTATCGAATTTCTTCGCTGTATTCGTATCTTCATCAAATTCAGTTGAAAAAATTCAGCTCCTATGAAACTGCCGTAATTTAGACGAACTTTTGAGCCATGGATGCGTAAAAGTCATTTTCTGAAATGAATCTTATATAAGGGTGAATTATAATGCGATCTTTATAAACTTTTATACTTAAATTATGTTTCGTAAAGAAGTTGTTTATTCGAATTTCATCGCCTAGGTCTTAATTTTAAGCAACTAATTAGAGTTAAAGTAATTTTACTGAAGTGTTTATTTATCTATACATCTTCATCAAAGTCGGTAGGAAGATTTCAGTTCCCATAAAACTTTTTTATGCCGAATTTCATATATCTACTAGTTTTTTAATGCCAGTAATGAAACTCCTAAAATTTATAACGATTTCTGTTCATAAAAATATTTTTTATATCGCATTTTTAAGCCAGTAAAGGAGTCAAAGTCATTTTCTAACCATAATAGTCGTCTAAGGTAGGGGTCGCTGTAGTCGTATTTGACCGTTATTGTCATTTTCTGAGGGGGACCTTATATGAAGGGCGGGGTCAATTATAGACCGATCCTCGTAAAATTTGATAAAGTGTTTTTGGCTAGCACAAAACTTGTTTATAGGGTCTTATAGGAGGGAAGGGTCAATTTTAGACTGATCCTCATAGAATTTAGTAGAGATGTTTTGGCTCATTCGAAACTTATTTATGTCAAATTTTATTATCGCAGTATTAAGCTAATAATGAGCCTTAAAGTCATTTTCTGAAGGGGGCCTTATATGGGGGATAGGGTCAATTAAGGACAGATCCTTAAAATTTGACAGAGAGCTTTTGGCTGGCACAAAACTTCTTTATGTAGAATTTTACCGATGTACACTGATTTTTGAGACAGTAATGAGCGATAACGTCATTTTCTGAAGGGGACCTTATATGGGGTGTAGGGTCAATTATGGTCCGATTCTCATACAATATCAAAAAATGGTTTTAATTCCAAAAAAAAAAATTTCTATGTCGAATTTCATTGCTATATATGCTTCCTAACATCTGATATCAGCATTAAAATCATTTTCGGAAGGGGAACTATATGGAGAGTAGGGTCAATTATGGATCGATCCTTATCAAATTTTAAGAAGAGTTTTAAGTTTCTATAAAATATGTTCCTGTCAAATTTCAACGCTATAGATGTTTCTTTAAGCCAGTTATGAGCGATAAAAGGGGGATTTTTATGGGGGCTAGGCGAAATCGTGGACCAATATTACCCATTTTCAATACTTACCAAACTTTATCAACTAAAAGTATCTATGCAAAATGTCTGCACCCTTGTTCTTTCCGTTCAGTCTCCATCTTGCTTTCAAAAAAAAAAAAACAGATGGGCGGACATGGCTAAATCGTCTTAGAATTTCATAAGGACCCAAAATATACTTTTGTGGGTCTATAACCAATATTTCGATGTGTTACAAACGGAATGACAAAATCAATATACCCCCCATCTTTTTTGATGATGGGTATAAAAAAAACGAACAACCTATTTTTAGATTTAAGTTTAGAAGTAAGGAATAAGCATTTAATGAGAAATTATAATAAACTAGAGTTCGACCCGCGGTTGAAATTCAACCGGACCATTGAAGGAAAGATTACATACATATATATATTTTCGTAATTAAAATGTCTGTCAAAAAATTATTTCAATTGCTATTATCAATGATGTGATACATTTTAGTTCAATCCTGAAAGAAGTATAAAATCTAAGTTTTCAAATTTAATTGAACTTTTTAAAAGCAAAAACAACGAAGATTACTTCTTTCGATTTATTATTCTCTACAAAAATGTTCATTCCTGACGGTAAAATTAGTAAACTATTTTCTTTAATACTGTTTGAGTTCTTCATCTTTTGATTTTTGCTCATTCTCATCCAAGTTTTTTAAACGCCTCCCAGTTTTAAATTAAGACCTATGTTTAACTATTCGCCAATTCCTCCAGCAATAATCCATGCCCCTTCATAAACAGTTCGTCGTAACCTTTCCAGCACTATTCATTTGTAGCCTACAGAAGTAATGATTTTAACATAGGTTATTCATCTTTTTTATTTGATTCCAAATTCATTACTTCTGAAGTCATTAAATTTTGCAATTATTGCTATAAG
>NC_060950.1:59309626-59310643 GCF_022045245.1 Lucilia cuprina | reverse complement strand
GATTTTTGGATTACTTTTTACACATAGCATACGACCTCAAATATAGAAGTGTGTCAGAGAATCTTACTAAATCAACAAAAAATAATGAAGAATTGAAAGAACTGAGAGAACTGAGAGAATTTAAAGTTCAGATGGGATTAAACATCGACAAACCACTTCCAAGTTGCGGTAGTACGTGACACATCGTATGTGACAGATTTTTCTCCCGATTTTTTTAGGTTATAAAATATATATTTTGGAAATATATGCGTACAAATCCTTCAAAAAATCAAAAGGAATAGGAATGTGCATTCGGACATGGCCGACCTATATACATGTGTAGGATAATTTTTTAAATTAACTTTTTTTATTTTGTAATAAAATTTATTGATCAAGCAAATTATTTATAATGAAAAAGTAAAATATTTCAAACAAAAACATGAAAAAGTTTTTATATATACTTAAGTTTATTAATAAAATTGTAAACTAAAGTGTTTTAAGAAACAAGTTAAGTTCCTACATCTACTCCCCCGTCAGTTTTGAAAATGTGGTGTAAAGTAACATTAATTTAGATTAAAAGTAACTTTTTTCTTTTGTTGCTGTTTTATATAATGTAGTTCTGTATTTAACTTTGATTCATTGATAAAAGCTGGTTTCAAATGATCGATGGCAACCGACAATGTAGATTGTCCCTTCTGAATTTTAAAACATTTATCATTTCTACTTACAATTTTTACAATTTTTTATTGACTTTTACAAAAACGTACGAACAATTTATTAATGAAGGAGGAATGTAACTACGACTGTTTCCATGATGAGAAATAACAGTTCGAATAGAGGAAAAATTTTCCCGTAGTTTTTGAAGTAAGAACTCATTTGTATTTTCTAAATTTCTTTCTTGTGGATGAAAGGCAGAGGTGTGAATTTTTTCGATACCAAGTAAGTATACTAAATTCGAAAACAAACTAGATGTAAATTGTGAACCACGATCTATAATTAATAATACAGTACAGTAATTTTTAATGGAATACCAAAACG
>NC_060950.1:59305224-59309526 GCF_022045245.1 Lucilia cuprina | reverse complement strand
CGTTTTGGTATTCCATTAAAAATTACTGTACTGTATTATTAATTATAGATCGTGGTTCACAATTTACATCTAGTTTGTTTTCGAATTTAGTATACTTACTTGGTATCGTAAAAATTCACACCTCTGCCTTTCATCCACAAGAAAGAAATTTAGAAAATACAAATGAGTTCTTACTTCAGAAACTACGGGAACATTTTTCCTCTATTCGAACTGTTATTTCTCATCATGGAAACAGTCGTAGTTACATTCCTCCTTCATTAATAAATTGTTCGTACGTTTTTGTAAAAGTCAATAAAAAATTGGGTTATAATATTATTTTGTAAGTAGAAATGATAAATGTTTTAAAATTCAGAAGGGACAATCTACATTGTCGGTTGCCATCGATCATTTGAAACCAGCTTTTATCAATGAATCAAAGTTAAATACAGAACTACATTATATACTTTTAATCTAAATTAATGTTACTTTACACCACATTTTCAAAACTGACGGGGGAGTAGATGTAGGAACTTAACTTGTTTCCTAAAACACTTTAGTTTACAATTTTATTAATATACTTAAGTATATATAAAAACTTTTTCATGTTTTTGTTTGAAATATTTTACTTTTTCATTATAAATAATTT
Organism: Lucilia cuprina; assembly: GCF_022045245.1. Taxonomy (NCBI): domain Eukaryota; kingdom Metazoa; phylum Arthropoda; class Insecta; order Diptera; family Calliphoridae; genus Lucilia; species Lucilia cuprina. The sequence continues at coordinate 59,308,901 of NC_060950.1, read as the reverse complement.
GCTTGATCAATAAATTTTATTACAAAATAAAAAAAAGTTAATTTAAAAATTTATCCTACACATGTATATAGGTCGGCCATGTCCGAATGCACTTTCCTACTCCTTTTGATTTTTTGAAGGATTTGTACGCATATATTTCCAAAATATATATTTTATAACCTAAAAAAAATCGGGAGAAAAATCTGTCACATACGATGTGTCACGTACTACCGCAACTTGGAAGTGGTTTGTCGATGTTTAATCCCATCTGAACTTTAAATTCTTCTTGGATTCTGCTTTTTTTTCCACAGCTCTCAGTTCTTTCAATTCTTCATTTTTTTTTTGTTGATTTAGTAAGATTCTCTGACACACTTCTATATTTGAGGTCGTATGCTATGTGTAAAAAGTAATCCAAAAATCGTATTCTGGCATGAAGTGGTGAAATTCCGAAAGACAGGACTTCTTTATTAATACTTCTGCTTTTGTTTATATTTGAGAATTGCGACTTTTTCTCATTACATATTGAGCATCTCCAGAAGGAAGAAGTTTCTGTTATGGCATTGCTGACCTTTCCATCAATCATTGTTAAGCTTAGCTGATATGATACGTTAATAGAGAATTCCTTTATTTTTATGCAAATGGGCTCCAGTGCATTTATTTCATCTTTTAAATATTCCACTAAATCTTTTGTTGTTTTCTTTGACTCCTTTATATATTCAAATCCAATGGGTCTACAAAAATTTTTTGAACCCGGAGTTGTATTGATCCATATATCTTCAAATGAATTTCCGATGCTAGACGATGATGGATTAAGGGAATATGAACGAATTCGTAATGGCACTAATGATGACATAAATACACTTTTGTAGTCTGCTAATATCCGACTTCCACAACCTTGTTTGTATTCTGGAAGTGCTGATAAACCGTCACATCCCCACTTACACATTAAGACAGCATCACAGTTATGAATTTTCCTTAGTTGGTCTTCTGAAAAGTCTGACACAATTCTTGATTCTGTGTTTTCGCGCAAAGATGATATATCAATACAAGCTTCCACATCATTAACAGCAATAGGTAATGGTAGGATAGTTTGATTTTTTTCTGGATCGCCTTGTATGATGGTAATATATTGTGTCCTTTTTCATGCAGAGCTTTCCTTAATATTTGGTACTTATTTCGACTGAGACCCAGTTCCAACATAAGCGCTATTGCTTCCTCTTCAGTAAAATTTGATTGTGATGTTGGAGTTGGTATACTTTCCACAATTCGCTTAAGTCGTTTTGGTGATGCATTAGGAAGAATAGTTGCAATATGTACGGCATCCATAGGTTGGTTTTCCTTTTTCAGCATTTCGTTAAATGTATCAGCAATTTCCTCATTTGAGATTGAAAAAAGTTTTTGTGTGACCCTATTTTTTTTTTTTGACCTTGAACATAAGTCTTCGTATGACTTGCAAGGCGATGCTGCTGATGTGTTGTAAGTTGAGATTTCCGTAGTAGTTTCCATCCAACTACAAAATTTTAATCGAAATTTCTTTTGATTTCCATCCACAGACTTACTTTTTACATCAAAAAGTTTTAAAAAGTTTTAAATTTTTGATATGCCTGTTTTGTCTTTTTCTACTATATGTAGTTTTTATATAATTTGAAATGTCTTCAATTCTTTCTGGCCCTTTTGAAGATACACTCCATAAAACGGAACACAACTCTTCGTACTTTAATGTAATCTTCATTGTAGATTTATTAAATATGGTACTTAAAATCTGAGAAGTTTACTTATATACCAGTTCTTGTCATTTCCGATACAGGTATCCCAAAGTAAAAAATTACGAACTGTCTACCTATTAACATTTAGGACTATATTACTATAACCTGTAATTCAGTCATTGATATTTCTTTCTAGTGAATGAATCGAAATTATCATTACCTGTATATTTTTACCTACATGATCATAAACGAAATAGAACGAAATGATCTGTCGAAAAAATTTAGGTAAAAAATAGTTATAAATTTCTGAAAATTTAAGCATAATAGGACCTTTCAATTATAAGGATAAGCAAACAAATAGAAAATAGGTAAATATAAGATTCTGTCATATTTAATACTAAAATATGAAAAATATGAAATTAAAGGATACACGTTTAAATGAACATATTTTTGAATGTAATTGAGAAATTGGCTTGAAATTTTTTGTAAAGGGTCGAGAATTTCCATATCTAACTAAAAAAAGATATTAAGGGTTAAATATGGACTAAATTGTTGTAGCTATCTGCGACCCTATTAAAATTTTGATATAAATCATAGTTTTAGAAATTTAACAAATATGTAATATATGACAAAATCTTTATTTATGAACAAAACTCAATGAAATCTTCAACGCTTGTTAAATTTGTCATTTCAAATAAGAAAATGCAAAAAAAAAAAAATTGAAAAGGTCAAAGGGCATCCCGCATTTCCCAAAAATAGAACGAAAATCCCAAAAATGGGATTTTTACATTTTTGCCCATAGGGTCCACATTTCTTTCAGGGCTGGGAAAATACTTTTGGAGTAAATAGAAAACATATTGAGGTTTCCAAAACTGCTTTCAGTTTTCTGATCCCAGCTTTGGGATTTTAGAACATGTCGCCCAAAGTTGAAGTTTTGATAAAAATAGGTCATATTCGGAAGGACGCAGTGGCAACATTTTCAAAAAATAGGACAAGTTTTTTACGTCAAAGCGTTCTGCGTAAAGATACCTTTTAGAAAATTAAAAATTGTTATATGTTCTTAAAGAAAATTTTATTTTATTAATAAAAGAGTTAAGACACATTTTGGGCAAAAAAACGGCAAAAATCTAAAATTTTTTGAATTTTTAAATTAAAAAACGTATATTTTTGGATCTGGAAATGATATTGATCTGAAATTTTTTGTATAATATTGGAAATTTTGTTGTCTAAAAAAAGAAAAAATTGAGTCCATTTGGTCCAAAATTACGCCCGGTATTCAAAAAAGGCGGACCAAGGTATGGTAAATTTTGTATCACTAAATTTTTAAATGCCTATAACTCGGATATTATAAGAGATAAGTAGTATGTCCATGTTTTTTCAAGATCTCGTCGAGCGCTTTCAGAAAATATATTTGTATTTGGGTGAAAAACAAAAAATGGCACGAGTTTAAAAATTTTACATGTCGTAGGTACCCTATTTTGAGCCGCCACAGCTCCGTCACTGGGGCATCTGCGGCGTTCATCTTCAAAACTTAAACTCGAATACTCCTTGGCTACGCTCACGCCAAATTTTATCCCGATCGGATCAGAAATGCCAGATTTATTTCCAAAAAAAATTCCATTCTGCCCCACTGTGTACTGTGAGACGTTCTGTAATATACAGAACAGTACTGTATTTTAGTGCCCTGTTCTGTATGAATTATTTTTTGCTAAAAAAATTGAAAATGTTCTGTATTTTATTTAGTGTTCTTAAGTTTTTTTTTGTTATTTCTTAAGTTTTACATAAAAAACAAAATTACAAAATATACTTATATAAATATTAAAATTAAATAATATTTAAAACAATACAACATAATAAAAATTAATATAATCTAAGTGAATGAAAAGTGACCACGTTCGTAAGAAACTGTTCCGCCTGTTGAATACTTACTTGGTGAATTGTTTCGTTTCAGTTTTATGTCACATAAAAGAGTGTAAATTAGAAACATTTCCA
>NC_060950.1:59270224-59300224 GCF_022045245.1 Lucilia cuprina | reverse complement strand
TTCTATTTCTAATTGAATTATCTGGATTTAAGCCCCTTTTCGTTCCACTAGGATCGATATTTTCCGGCAAAGTTGCCTAGTATATATGTATGTAGTTATTAGCACATATATATTTTCAATTTCCCCGACATTGTAGCGGAATACAACTCCAAAACATGCCTTAACAAAACGTCATCCTCCACAGTATATTTAAGTTTTTACTACTTATAACTTTCACGCTTATGTTGTCCATTACAATAACACTGTAAGTCAAAGATTTTGGGTTTATTTTTATCATCGTGAATAATATTTAACCAAATATCAATATTTTGGAGTTAGACCATAATGATATGGAAACATTCAGCCTGTAATCCATTGGTTAAAAAAAGAATGATTCTACTACATTGAATGGCGTTTCTTTGAGGCATGTTTTGGAGTTATATATTTCTACAATATACAGAAAACTTAAAATTTATAAACGCTGATATCTAAAAGAATACATACCAGACAATTTTCCACGAAAATGTTTTACCCTAGTATTATAAAAATGGACTTAAGTTCTAATAAGTCAAATTAGCTACAGAAGAATGATCTCATAAATATATCTTGGAACTTTTAAATACAGATTCTTGTAACAAAAAATATTTTTTTTAGATACCCCAAGGGGTCTATTAAGTCCCAATATCGAATTTGACAAATATTGTCAAAAAAATTAATGATATTACATACACAGATGGTACTATCCCCCCAAAATTTTGGACTAAATGGGCCAAAAATATATCCTTTCGGTTTATAGTAAACCCTTAAAACAATTTTAAGCATAAAAACCATTCGATTCTTAAATTTGTGTTTCGTATAATATGATGAAATGTGAAATACAGAAAAAATTCGAATACTTTTGTGAGATAATTTTATGGACTTTTTTTAAAAAAGCTTAATTATATTTTTATATTTTAAAAAGTGTGATATGAAACCTAAGGACTGTCTAGATAATATAACAAATTTATTTATTTATTTTGCACTCAAAAAATGTATTAAATTTGGTTTCTTCTCATAGTATACATAAATTCGAATACTTATGAGAGACACTGTATATATGAAAATTAGCTGCGACCGTTTGCGATCTTCAGAGATATTCAAACATATTAAAGTGTCTTATATAATTTAATATATTTTTTTTAATTAAGTGTGAAGTCACGTTAGGGGTATATTACTGCTTTTAATTAACACTGCTTTTAAAAAACAGTTACTTAAGCCAATCAGTTGGCATAACTTTATTTAAAAAGTAAAATTTTATTTCCAGATTTAAATTCATTGATTATAAATTTACTTTTTTCTTTGTAAAAACCGCAGAATTTACATTTTGTTTTAAATTTTAATTGGAGTATAAATTGTTCGTTAATGTTGTATTCAATTATTTGCAAATATTTGTACAACGTCTGGAATTAAGTAAAACTGTTTGATAATTCAGATAACAGAGTAGATTATAAACATCATTGAGAATAGATATATAGAGGAAAAGTGTAGCCAAGTAGGTCGAATAATAATAATAATAATAAATCCCCATATAACAATTAAAAAAATTAATAATATAATAGTCTATTGTCCTAGTATTTACGTAGTTTTAAATATTAAGATTAGTTTTTAAGTGAATCTATTGAGTGTATTTGTTTGTAAATCTCTTTATATATGCGCAATTCCATAAGATTGTATGTGACATTCGCACGACTTCAGAGTGGTATAGATTTTGTAAAATTAGGAGTACTTGGAAAACAATTTTGTCATTATGTTCCATTTAAAGAATACTATATTTGTAAAAGGAATCATTCCATTCGGAAGATTGTTTTCCAAAATATGGATTAAAATATGGCGATATCATACGTGGCAAAAAACTGAAGTGTTTTTAAAGTACATGTAAATATTTACGAAAAGCTGCGAACTCTGTAGGTGTATCTTTTTTGTTTTAATTTCTTGCACTAATGAAAAATTAAAAAAATATGTAAAATACTTTTTTATACCCTCCACCTCCATCAGTAATGATAGAGGGTATATATAACTTTGTCATTCCGTGTGTAACACCAAGAAATATTCATCTGAGACCCAACAAAGTGTATATATTCTGAGTCCTTATCAAATTCTGAGTCGATCTAGCTATGTCCGTCTGTCTGTGTGAAACACGCTCACGATATAACGAAGCAATAGCATTTAACCAAATTCACCCAAAATGTTCTTCGTTTCCTAAGTTGTTTGGTATTGAAAATGGGCAAAATTGGTTCACATCGGGAAAAGTTATGAATCAAAATTTTAAACAACCTCGAAAAAAATAAGCATTTTTACACATTCTGATATAATTTTCTCGAAAACTATGCAAGATAATTCCATAAAAATCGGCATACATTAGTTTCCATACAAGAGCTTAATCTCTGCGCCAGAATCGGTCCACAATTTCATATACCTCCCATACAAAAGTACATATTCCCGGAAATGTGGTTTTTTGTTAATAACTTCTGTCGTAATATCGATATCTTCACAAAATTTTAGAAATTAAAATTTTATGACAATAGAATTTATTCAGAGAAAATTTTTTTGGATGGTCCATAATTGATCATAGCTTCCATACAAAATCACTTAAACGCGCATAACTCATTACTTAATTAAGATATCGATATAAAATTTGGTACAAGTTTGCTCTTATATACAGAAATATTACAATGATGGATGTTTTGAATCGGTCCATAATTGGTCATAGCTTCCATACAAGGTCCCCTCCCGAAAATCACTTAAACGCGCATAACTCATTACTAAATTAAGATATCGATATAAAATTTGGTATTGCTCTTATATACAGAAATATTACAATGAAAGTTTTTTTGGATCGGTCCATAATTGGTCATAGCTCCCATACAAGGTCCCCTCCCGAAAATCACTTAATCGCGCATAACTCATTAGTAAATTAAGATATCGATATAAAATTTGGTACAAATATTGCTTTTATATACTGAAATATAACCATGAAAGTTTCTTTGGATCCGTCCATATTTGGTCATAGCTCCCATACAAGGTCCCCTCCCGAAAATCACTTAAACGCACATAACTCATTACTAAATTTAGATATCGATATAAAATTTGGTACAAGTATTGCTCTTATATACAGAAATATTACAATGAAAGATTTTTTGGATCGGTCCATAATAAGATATCGATAGAAAGTTTGGTACAAGTATTGCTCTTATATACAGAAATATTACAATGAAAGATTTTTTGGATCGGTCCATAATTGATCATAGCTCCCATACAAGGTCTCCTCCCGAAAATCAGTTATACGCGCATAACTCATTACTAAATTAAGATATCGATATAAAATTTGGTACAAGTATTGCTCTTATATACAGAAATATTACAATGAAAGTTTTTTTGGATCGGTCCATAATTGGTCATAGCTCCCATACAAGGTCCCCTCCCGAAAATCAGTTAAACCCGCATAACTCATTAGTAAATCAAGATATCGATATAAAATTTGGTACTAGTATTGCTTTTATATACAGAAATATTACAATGAAAAATTTTTTGGATCGGTCCATATTTGGTCATAGCTCCCATACAAGGTCCCCTCCCGAAAATCACCTAAACGCACATAATTTATTAGTAAATTAAGATATCCATATAAAATTTGTTGCAAGCATTGTTCTCACATAAAGGAATACTACCACGAAATCTTTTTCCGATCGGTCCATAATTGGTCATAGCTCCCATATTAGTTCCCCTTCCGAAAAACACTTAAACACGTACAAATCATTACTTAATTAAGATATCCATATACAATTTGGTACAAGTATTGATCATATACAAAAAATATTATTATTAAGAAATTTTTTTCCATCGGTCTATAACTGGTCATAGCTCCCATACAAGGTCTTCTCCCGAAAATAACTAAAACGCACACAACTCATTACTAAATTAAAATATCCATATAAAGTTTGGCACAAGTGTTGCTTATATACAGAGAAATAATATTATGAAATGTTTTTCTGATCGGTTAGAAAAACACACATACAAAATTCCCTTCCGAAAATCAGAAAAACGCACATAACTCATAACCAAATATTGATATCCATATATTTATCAAAAATATTGCTCTTGTATACATAAATTCACTATAAAATTGTTTTACGATCGGTCCATATTTGGTCATAGCTCCCATACAAGGTCCTTTTACGAAAATCTCTTAAACACACATTACTTATTACCAAATTAAGCAATTGATACATAATTTGGCAAAAATATTAGTTTTGTATACTTATATTTCTCCTATATTAGGTCCTGCCCCTAAAAGCGCTTTAACCGTATTTAAAGAGCATTATCAATTTGTGTTGAACAAAATTTTGTGTAAAACATAATTATATATGTATTTGTATTTTGAAAATCTTTAAATCTTTCACACATATACATAAATATATGCAAATTACTAAATTTATAATGTTCAATAAATCTTGGATTTTTAATAAATTTAACTTTTAGGATTTTTTCCATTAAAGACATGAGAAAACTTATTTCTACAAATATTTGATCAATTAGAAAAGTAATAACATAAAAGTAGCTGGTGGAGCGTATTTAAGATTCGGCACAGCCGAATATAGCACTTTAACTTGTTTGTTTTTTTATGATCGTTTCTTCCTATAAAAACACTTTAAAGTTTATATTTAGCTAAAATTTGAATCAGTGATTACTATACTGTAATAATTTTTTCAAAATTCCAACTCCTTCCTCCACACTTTTATAATGCTTCAAAAGTACATTTAGTATTATCCAATGATGCACTTAAAAAAAAAAGTATTTCAAAAAATATTTAAAAAAATATTTTTCATTGATAAAGAAAAAATTTTATCATTAACCCTTTAAATGTGATGAGACTTTTAATTTTCAGATTTTAAACATTATAATGCTAAATTTCGAAAACCACAAAAGTTATAAGACCCAAAATTTGTCATTATACAAGTTATATAAGGAACATTAATTGGGTGTTAAATTTGGAGATAAGGATGAAAAACACCATTGTTTTATGGCGAATTATTAAACCATAAGCCAACATTATACAACAAGCCAATTATATAATTTTAACACTTTTTTAAGGGCATTTAATATTTTATTTACAAATGATAAAATCAGATTTTTTTTTTTTTAATTGCATATTTTCGTTTGCTCTTATGATTTTATATCTTAAATTTTACTGTAGAATAGTATACTAAAGTCGGATTTGATATATGTTCAGCAGTTTTCGGTCTATAAAAAAATGTCGCCGTAGACCAACAACGAAAGACCAAAAATACAAATTAATCAAATATTTTTTATATATTCGTGGAAAATTCGCTTTTTAAGAGTTTTTTTTTAACCTCTTCAAAAAATACTTTTTTTAAAAATCTAAATACACATTTTTTTATAGACTATTTAACATGGTGAATTAATACGTTAATTTACAATCTATAACTAATAAATTATGCACTTATGTGTGATAGATTAAAAATTATGAGGTTTTAATTTATTTATGTATATATTAGAATGTATTTTTAAAAAAAATTGCATTAAATGCAAAATGGTTGTATTTTTCAAACGGCTTATAGATTTTGCTACAGACCTCATGAATAACAACCTAAAAGAATATAATTTTATTAATTTTAATTAGCGGGAAGGGTGTGCTTCACAAGTTTTTCTGCATTTAAAAATACTACCCAAAAACCGTTAAACTGAAAATCTGTTCGCTTAATTTAAATTTTGTAAAGAATTTATATATCTACATGAATGAAGTTTTTTACACTTTTTTAATGCAAAAACGCAGTTTTTTCGAACGGCTTATCGATTTTCGTATTAGCATCATTGTCAGCTACCGGCTTGATGTATATTTTCCCTAATTTAAATAAGCGGCTTAGGTGTGCTTCATCGATTTTTGTTGTGTCTTGCGTATTCAGTCCACGAAAGGCCTTGATTACATTTTTTTATGCAAAGCAATTCTTTCTATATAAAAATTGTTACTGATAAAATTCAGAATTCAAAATTTGTTTATAATGCAAAAATTCTCTAAAGTAAAAAATGAAAAATTCGAAATTTTTTTATATTCGCTCTAACTCCTTTGCATGCTAATATTTTATCACGGCTTTATGATTTCAACATGTAAAATTTAATATTTAAAATCACCGAAAAATTAAAAAACAAGTTCTTTCGATTTCTAAAGTGCGAGTGTATTAGTAAAAATTAAATTAAAAACAAGTAAGATTGTTATATTCGGCCATGCCGAATCTTATATACCCACCATCAAATCATTCATGTTTATGTAGAATTTTACTGATGTACTCACATTTTTGGGTCAGTAATAAGTCTTAAAGCCATTTTCAGAAGGGGACCTTGGTATGGTCAATTATAAATCCATTTTCATTAAATTTTTGAAAATGATTTTATTTCCTATAAAACTTTTTTATGTCGAATTTTATTGCTTTATATATGTATGTTATGAGCAGATATGAGCATAAATTTAAGTTCTCATTAAACATGTTTGTGTTGAATTTCACCGCTATTGATACATCTCTTAGCGATAAAGTTATTTTCTGAAGGGGGCATTATAATAGGGATATGAGAAAACGTGAACCGATATTCTTACTTTCAATAAGGATCGATCCTTATAAAATTTGACAGGGAGATTTTGGCTCGCACGAAACTTGTGTATGTAGAATTTTGTAGTAATGAGCGTTGAATTCGTTGTCTAAAGGGCACCTTATTAGGGGGTTAGATAATGATTCTCTTAGCCAGTTATTGTCTATAAAGTCATTTTCTAAAGGGGACTTTATATGGGGGGTAGGGTCAATTATGGACCGATCCTTATAAAATTCTACGAAGAGATTTATGTCACCATAAAACATGTTTGTGCCGAATTTCACTGCTATTGATGCTTCTCTTAGCGAGTTATTCGCGATAAAGTCATTTTCTGAAGGGGACTTTATATGGGGGGTAGGGTCAATTATGGACCGATCCTTATAAAATTCTACAAAGAGATTTATGTCACCATAAAACATGTTTGTGCCGAATTACACCGCTATTGATGCTTCTGCTAGTCAGTTGTGAACGATAAAGTCATTTTCTGAAGGGTACTTTGTATGGGGGGTAGGGTCAATTATGGACCGATCCTTATGAAATTCTATGAAAAGATTTATGTCCCTATAAAACATGTTTGTGTCGAATTTCACTGCTACTGATGCTTCTCTTAGCCAGTTATTGGCGATAAATTGCCAATTTTATTGCTTTATATATGTATGTTATGAGCAGATATGAGCATAAATTTAAGTTCTCATTAAACATGTTTGTGTTGAATTTCACCGCTATTGATACATCTCTTAGCGATAAAGTTATTTTCTGAAGGGGGCATTATAATAGGGATATGAGAAAACGTGAACCGATATTCTTACTTTCAATAAGGATCGATCCTTATAAAATTTGACAGGGAGATTTTGGCTCGCACGAAACTTGTGTATGTAGAATTTTGTAGTAATGAGCGTTGAATTCGTTGTCTAAAGGGCACCTTATTAGGGGGTTAGATAATGATTCTCTTAGCCAGTTATTGTCTATAAAGTCATTTTCTAAAGGGGACTTTATATGGGGGGTAGGGTCAATTATGGACCGATCCTTATAAAATTCTACGAAGAGATTTATGTCACCATAAAACATGTTTGTGCCGAATTTCACTGCTATTGATGCTTCTCTTAGCGAGTTATTCGCGATAAAGTCATTTTCTGAAGGGGACTTTATGTGGGGGGTAGGGTCAATTATGGACCGATCCTTATAAAATTCTACGAAGAGATTTATGTCATCATAAAACATGTTTGTGCTGAATTACACCGCTATTAATGCTTCTGTTAGTCAGTTGTGAACGATAAAGTCATTTTCTGAAGGGTACTTTGTATGGGGGGTAGGGTCAATTATGGGCCGATCCTTATGAAATTCTATAAAAAGATTTATGTCCCCATAAAACATGTTTGTGCCGAATTACAGCGCTACTGATGCTTTTGTTAGTCAGTTATTGGCGATAATGTCATTTTCTAAAGGGGGCCTTATATGGGGGCTAGGCGAAATCGTGGACCGATATTGCCCATTTCCAATACCAAACAAACTGGATCAACTATAAGTATCTGTGCAAAATTTCAGCTCGCTAGCTACTTCCGTTTGGACTCTATCGTGTTTTCAACAGACAGACAGACGGACAGACGGACGGACATGGCTAGATCGTCTTAGAATCTAATAAGGACCCAGAATATATATACTTTTATGGGTCTTAGACGAATATTTCAATGTGTTACAAACGGAATGACAAAAACAATATACCCCCCATCTTTTTTGATGGTGGGTATAACAAGTAAGAGTGCTATATTCGGCTGTGCCGAATCTTTTATACCCTTCACCATAGTGTATTTTAAACATATACATAAACATATATATAACGTAAAACACATAAAAACAAAAACAAAATAAACAACGCAATAAAACCGACCTACATCCAAATATACGAACAGAATTCACAAAAGCAAAACAAAATACACAACTCAATGACGCCAACAGCATCCAAACATACAAAACAAAATACACAGCTGAATAAAACTAAAAACATCTACACACAAGTGTACATCTTGTTCTCATATACAGTGTTGTTGTTGCTTATTTAACAAAGCAATAACACAATATGAAATTTTTTGATGAAATTTTCAGAGGTTGTCTCGGATTTTTGCTCATATCTCCGTTATTTACCGACCGATTTTGCTAATTTTAAATAGCGATCTTCTCGAAAGCATGTCTAACAGAATTATTGAAGATTCGGGTATCGCCGATATCTGGGGTCCTCTAAAAACTGATAAATAGACAGACAGACGGACATGGCTTAATCGACTCCGCTATCTATAAGGATCCTGAATATATATACTTTTTAGGGTCGAAAATTATATTATAGAAATTACAAACGGAATGACAAACTAATATATACCCTTCTCACGAAGGTGAATGGTATAATTAAACCTAAAGACCAAATTTGCTCGTGTAACGTCCTACTAAAAAAATAATAAAAAATGTATTACTCTGTGAAAATTTGTGAAAATTTTATGATTTGATTCCACATCAGCGATTTTTGACATAATTATCGGGTGCTTTTATACAGAGCGACTTATAAGAAAAATACCCGACTATAATGTTGCGAATTGTAATAAAACACTGTAAATAACAACTCTAATATTTTCGAGATACAACTCAAACAACGCGTAATCTCTACTTTTAAAATTTTGCATAATCCAAACTAAAAATTTTTTCGATTTCTAAAGTGCGAGTGTATTAGTAAAAATTAAATTAAATATTAAACCTAAATACCAAATTTGCTCGTGTAACGTCCTAGTAAAACAATAATAAAAAAATTATTACCCTGCGAAATTTTTTGAAAATTTTATGATTTGATTCCACTACAGTCAATTTTGACTTAATTATCGAGTGCTTTTTTACTGAGCGACTTATAAGAAAAATACCCGACTGTAATGTGGCAAATTGTAATAAAACACTGTAACTAACAACTCTAATATTTTCGTGATACTACAGCAAATCTTTAGTTATAACACCATGGTATAATTTAAAATTTTAATGCTCCCCAAACGGAACTTTGAGCTCATAATTATATTAAATATATCTGTATATTAGATATATCTGTATCTCGATAAAAAGCGAATTTAGTTAACATCGGGCCATTTAACCCTGATGTATGAGAATACTACTTGAATACCCAAAATTGACATACAAACACTAATATCGTAGTTATTCATATTCATTAATAATTGTAAGATATCATATGGTCGGCCATGCCGACTATAACTTCATTTTTATTGGATTTGAACTTAAAATTTTTAAGGATATAAATTTATTAAATACTGTTAGATTTAAATAGATAAAAATATTCAGTGGTTCAACAATAAAAGACTTTTCGAGTGATACAAAGTAATTTAACAATATGTACTTTATTTAAAAGTTATGTAATGGCTAAGATTTAATTCAAGTTTTTGACCTTCACTTTAAACCCGCGGTGGTCAGAAAGAGAATGTTTAAAACGCATATGTTGTAGTGCAAAATATAAAAAGAGAACATAAATGAAAATATGTGTGCTTTTCACTTAAAAAATTTATGTTTGTACATATTTGTGTTATTCATATTATTAGTATTATAAATGAATAACGGAAGGAATGTATATATATTGTTGTATGTATCTGTTGATGAAAGTATGTTTTGATGCACATTTTGATGTAAAAATGTGTTGATGTATGTACATAGGTAGGTATTGATATATGTACAGTGTCTCTCAAAGTATTCGAATTTAAGTATTTCGAATTTTGGTATAATATGAAAAGAAACCAAATTTAATAACATATTTTGTATGCAAAATTAATAAATTAATTTGTTAAATCACTAGACAGTCCTTAGCTTTGATATAGTGCCTTATAAAACTTTAAAAATTCACATTTACTTAAATTAATTTAGCTTTATTTAAAAAAGTCCATAAAATTACCTCACAAAAGTATACGAATTTTTTTCTGTATTTCTTATTTGACTATATTATACGAAACACAAAACATAGAATCGAATGGCTTTTTTGCTAAAAATTGTTTTAAATTTAAATTTTGGGCCATTTGGTCCACATTTTTGGGGTATTTGTACCATGTTTTCATGTAATATCATTAAAATGGCGGTTTTTGGCAATATTTGTATTTTTTTTCTCCTTTTTCCCAGAGATAAAACCAAAATTTGTTATTGCGATTTAATATACCCCTTGTGGTATCTAAAAATAATATTTTTTATTACAATAATCTGTATTTAAACGTTCCAAGATATATTATTGGAATCATTCTTCTATCGCTAATTCAATTTATTGGAACTCAAGTCCATTTTTATAATACTAGGGTCAAAAATTTTCGGGGAAACTTGTCTTCTATATATTGTTTTAGATATCAGCTGTTATACATTTTAAGATTTTAATATATTGTGGAAGTTAATAACTCCAAAGCATGCCTCGAAGAAACTCCATTCAATATAGTGGAATCATTCTTTTTTTTTATAACTAATGCCCTCTAGGCTGAGTGGGCTTATTTTGATCATAGTAGATAATATTGATTTTTTGTATGTTTGTAATCCAGACATACAAAAAAATACACAGCTGAATAAAACCAAATACATCTACACACACACGTGTATATAAGTATATATAATTGTGGATATTAGCATTAATATATTTTAAATTTTCAAGACATCGTAGCGGTGTACAACTCCAAAACATGCCTTAACTAAACGTTATCCTATACAATAGATTTTAGTTTTTACTACTCATAACATTCACGATTATGTTGCCCATTACAACAACACTGTATGTAAAAAATTTTGGGCTTATTTTGATCATAGTAGATAATATTTAAACAGATATCAATATTATCTACTATGATCAAAATAAGCCCATTCAGCCTAGAGGCCATTGGTTATAAAAAGAATGATTCCACTATATTGAATGGCGTTAAAATGGCGTTAATAAAATCACCTCACAAAAGTATTCGAATTTTTCCTGTATTTCACATTTCACCATATTATACGAAACGTAAAATTATAATCAAAAGTTTTTTTGCTTAAAATTGTTTAAGGGGTTACATCAACCGAAGGGATATATTTTTGGGCCATTTGGGCCACAATTTTGGGGCGATTGTACCATCTTTATAAGTAATATCATTTAAATTGCGGTTTTTGACCTTTTTTCCAGAGATAAATCCAAAATTTAATATTGGGATTTATTACAATCCTTGAGGTATCTAAAAATAATATAATTTGTTGTATGGATCTGTACTAAAACGTTCCATGATGTATTTTTGGGATCGTTCTTCTGTTTCTACTTGAATTATCTGGATTTAAGCCCCTTTTCGTTCCACTAGGATCGATATATTCCGGCAAAGTTGGCTAGTATATATGTATGTAGATATTAGCACATATATATTTTCAATTTCCCCGACATTGTAGCGGAATACAACTCCGAAACATGCCTTAACAAAACGTCATCCTCCACAGTATATTTAAGTTTTTACTACTTATAACTTTCACGCTTATGTTGCCCATTACAATAACACTGTTAGTCAAAGATTTTGGGTTTATTTTTATCATCGTGAATAATATTTAACCAAATATCAATATTTTGGAGTTAGACCATAATGATATGGAAACATTCAGCCTGTAATCCATTGGTTAAAACAAGTTAGAGTGCTATATTCGGCTGTGCCGAATCTTATATACCCTCCACCAGCTACTTTTATGTTATGCTTTTCTAATTGATCAAATATTTGTAGAAATAAGTTTTCTCATGTCTTTAATGGAAAAAATCCTAAAAGTTAAATTTATTAAAAATCCAAGATTTATTGAACATTATAAATTTAGTAATTTGCATATATTTATGTATATGTGTGAAAGATTTAAAGATTTTCAAAATACAAATACATATATAATTATGTTTTACACAAAATTTTGTTCAACACAAATTGATAATGCTCTTTAAATACGGTTAAAGCGCTTTTAGGGGCAGGACCTAATATAGGAGAAATATAAGTATACAAAACTAATATTTTTGCCAAATTATGTATCAATTGCTTAATTTGGTAATAAGTAATGTTGTTTTAAGAGATTTTCGTAAAAGGACCTTGTATGGAGCTATGACCAAATATGGACCGATCGTAAAACAATTTTATAGTGAATTTATGTATACAAGAGCAATATTTTTGGATAAATATATGGATATCAATATTTGGTTATGAGTTATGTGCGTTTTTTCTGATTTTCGGAAGGGAATTTTGTATGTGTGTTTTTCTAACCGATCAGAAAACATTTCATAATATTATTTCTCTGTATAAACAACACTTTGTGCCAAACTTTATATGGATATTTTAATTTAGTAATGAGTTGTGTGCGTTTTAGTTATTTTCGGGAGAAGACCCTTGTATGGGAGCTATGACCAGTTATAGACCGATGGAAAAAAATTTCTTAATAATATATTTTTTGTATATGATCAATACTTGTACCAAATTGTATATGGATATCTTAATTAAGTAATGATTTGTACGTGTTTAAGTGTTTTTCGGAAGGGGAACTAATATGGGAGCTATGACCAATTATGGACCGATCGGAAAAAGATTTCGTGGTAGTATTCCTTTATGTGAGAACAATGCTTGCAACAAATTTTATATGGATATCTTAATTTACTAATAAATTATGTGCGTTAGGTGATTTTCGGGGGGACCTTGTATGGGAGCTATGACCAAATTATGGACCGATCCAAAAAATTTTTCATTGTAATATTTCTGTATATAAAAGCAATACTAGTACCAAATTTTATATCGATATCTTGATTTACTAATGAGTTATGCGGGTTTAACTGATTTTCGGGAGGGGACCTTGTATGGGAGCTATGACCAATTATGGACCGATCCAAAAAAAGCTTTCATTGTAATATGCCTGTATATAAGATAAATATTTGGACCAAACTTTATATCGATATCTTAATTTGGTAATGTATTATGCGGGTTTAACTGATTTTCGGGAGGGGACCTTGTATGGGAGCTATGACCAATTATGGACCGATCCAAAAAAGCTTTCATTGTAATATTTCTGTATATAAGAGCAATACTTGTACCAAATTTTATATCGATATCTTAATTTAGTAATGAGTTATGCGTGTTTAAGTGATTTTCGGGAGGGGACCTTGTATGGGAGCTATGACCAAATATGAACCGATCCAAAAAATATTTCATTGTAATATTTCTATGTATAAGAGCAATACTTGTACCAAATTTTGTAACGATATCTTAATTTAGTAATGAGTTATGCGGGTTTAACTGATTTTCGGTAGGGGACCTTGTATGGGAGCTATGACCAATTGTGGACCGATCCAAAAAAGCTTTCATTATAATATTTCTGTATATAAAAGCAATAGTTGTACCAAATTATATATCGATATCTTAATTTAGTAATGAGTTATGCGCGTTTAAGTGATTTTCGGGAGGGGACCTTGTATGGGAGCTATGACCAAATATGGACCGATCCAAAAAATCTTTCATTGTAATATTTCTGTATATAAAATCATTACTAGTACCATATTTTATATCGATATCTTGATTTACTAATGAGTTATGAGGGTTTAACTGATTTTCGGGAGGGGACCTGGTATGGGAGCTATGACCAATTATGGACCGATCCAAGAAAGCTTTCATTGTAATATTTCTGTATATAAGAGCAATAGTTGTACCAAATTTTATATCGATATCTTAATTTAATAATGAGTTATGCGCGTTTAAGTGATTTTCGGGAGGGGACCTTGTATGGGAGCTATGACCAATTATGGACCCATTCAAAAAAAATTTCCTTTGTATAAATTCTATTGTCATAAAATTTTAATTTCTAAAATTTGTGAAGATATCGACATTACGACGGAAGTTATTAACAAAAAACTAAATTTCCGTGAATTTGTACTTTTTTTAATATTGGAATTTATTACAATCCTTGAGGTATCTAAAAATAATATAATTTGTTGTATGGATCTGTACTAAAACGTTCCATGATGTATTTTTGGGATCGTTCTTCTATTTCTAATTGAATTATCTGGATTTAAGTCCCTTTTCGTTCCACTAGGATCGATATATTCCGGCAAAGTTGGCTAGTATATATGTATGTAGATATTAGCACATATATATTTTCAATTTCCCCGACATTGTAGCGGAATACAACTCCAAAACATGCCTTAACAAAACGTCATCCTCCACAGTATATATAAGTTTTTACTACTCATAACTTTCACGCTTATGTTGCCCATTACAATAGCACTGTTAGTCAAAGATTTTGGGTTTATTTTTATCATCGTACATAATATTTAACCAAATATCAATATTTTG
The DNA here is from genome assembly GCF_022045245.1 of Lucilia cuprina. Lineage (NCBI taxonomy): Eukaryota > Metazoa > Arthropoda > Insecta > Diptera > Calliphoridae > Lucilia > Lucilia cuprina. Next base: position 59,285,267 of record NC_060950.1, on the reverse strand, counting down.
GAGTTAGACCATAATGATATGGAAACATTCAGCCTGTAATCCATTGGTTAAAAAAAGAATGATTCTACTACATTGAATGGCGTTTCTTTGAGGCATGTTTTGGAGTTATATACTTCTACAATATACTGAAAACTTAAAATGTATAAACGCTGATATCTAAAAGAATACATACCAGACAATTTTCCCCGAAAATGTTTTACCCTAGTATTATAAAAATGGACTTAAGTTCTAATAAGTCGAATTAGCTACAGAAGAATGATCTCATAAATATATCTTGATACTTTTAAATACAGATTCTTGTAACAAAAAATATTTTTTTTTATTATTTATTAAGTCCCAATATCGAATTTGACAAATATTGTCAAAAAAAATAAATGATATTACACAAACAGATGGTACTATCCCCCAAAATTTTGGACTAAATGGGCCAAAAATATATCCTTTCGGTTTATAGCAAACCCTTAAAACAATTTTAAGCATAAAAACCATTCGATTCTTAAATTTGTATTTCGTATAATATGATGAAATGTGAAATACAGAAAAAATTCGAATACTTTTGTGAGATAATTTTATGGACTTTTTTTAAAAAAGCTTAATTATATTAAGTAAATGTAAATTTTTTTATATTTTAAAATGTGTGATATGAAACCTAAGAACTGTCTAGATAATATAACAAATTTATTTAATTATTTTGCACTCAAAAAATGTATTAATTTGGTAAAAACTAAAATCTACTGTATAGGATGACGTTTAGTTAAGGCATGTTTTGGAGTTGTACACCGCTACGATGTCTTGAAAATTTAAAATATATTAATAATTATCCACAATTATATATACTTATATACACGTGTGTGTAGATGTATTTGTAATCCAAACATACAAAAAATACACAGTTTGTAATCCAAACATACAAAAAAATACACAGCAAAAAAAATATGATTTGCATTTTTTGTTAAAATAAAATAATTTTCCCTTTTGTTTTGCAAATATATTTTTTAATGAATCGAAAAAAGTATTTAAAACGTTTTCAATTATATGAGAGTAGATTGTGAGTTATTGTACAATAATTTTTATGCGAATAATGTAAGTTTGAAATTTAACACTAACACAAGTTTTTTCCAAGTGCTTTTTAAAACAATTTTTTTACGATAAACAAAAGCAAAATCTACGTCTCGTCAATGTTTACCAGCAATGAATACGAAAGTGTTGTTGTTTTACTCTGTTAAGAACAACAACATCGTATTGCTAGTGTTAAGCTCATATAAGTGTATAGAAAACACACTGTCTATAGCTAAGCGCATTTACAAAAACAAAAGATTACCAAGCGCATAGGGCTTGGGCACCCTTGGTTTGGATGCTGTTGGCGTTATTTCGTTGTTATTTTTGTTTTTCTGTGTTTTTCGTTATGTATGTTTAGATGTCAGTTGGTTTAGATGCCTTGTGTATTTTGTGTTTTATTTCGTTTAGCGTTGTTGTTGTTCTTTTTGTTTAGCTTTTGATGTAATAATAATGTAGTCGGAAAAAATTTAAAAATTTATAAAAGATGTTTAAAATACACTATGGAAGGGTATATAAGATTCGGTACAGCCGAATATAGCACTCTTACTTGTTATATTTAAAAATGTCCGTTAAACGGAGAAAAACTTCGTTAATATCTTGAATTATATGTAAAACATCTAAAAATACCAAGCGTCTCGTAAACAAATATCATTTTCTATTAATAATGGCATAATTGGTATGTATACAAATATGTTATTTAAGAAAAATATTTTTTTATATTAAATGTTAACATATTACGTAGTATTGTTTTATATTTTATATTAAAATTGTGTAGATAACGTGATTACCTAAAAAATCTCTTCCGGAATACTTTTTTTAATTTATTTTTATTTATTTCAAAAAAAATTACATATTCAATAATATATTATGCCTCAGCGCCGAAATGACTTTATAGAGGCAAAAAAAGGCAATTTAAATTATTTATATAAGTTATGTTTTGATACTAATTTTCAAGAAATAATTCAACATTTTCTAGTAAATATTCTTTCAAAATTCTTTTAAAGGTTGACAGTACTGAAATATTTTTTAAATTATGAGGTAGGTAGTTGAACTCAGTAGGGCCAGCATAGAGAATACGTTGTTTCGTTAATTCTAGGCGACATCTAACGACTTTTAAATCCATCGCATGTCTTGTAACTCTTTGTGTATGTAATATATTACGACTAAATTGTATGTTATGATTGCCAATATGTTTAATACATTTAAAGACATATAGTAATAGTTGTTGTTGCTAAAGTCCTTTTATAGGCAATACTTTTTTGAAAAATTTCTGAACAACTGGATTGTATCAAAACGCAAGGGTGAAAACAATTTTTAATGCTTTGTTTTGTGATGATTGCAATGATCTCAGTGCTGCATTCATTTTGCAACCATAAATTACTGGAAGATAAGTATAATGTGAATGAATTAGTGATTGATAGATTAACATTTTTGTATGTTCTTGTACTTATATAGAATTCCAATGCCCGTTAAAACTTTTGATTTTATATTATAAATGTGGTTTTCCCAGGAAAGATTGTGATTTAGTACTGTGCCAAGATATTTTACACTTTCTGATTCTTTAATTAGTTGACCGTCTATATGGGCCCTCATAACTTCATAACTTCTGGATAAATGTGGTTTAAATCTGACGAATTTGGTTTTTTTGGAATTCAATATTAATTTATTTAACCTTAAGAATTCTGATAATATTGATTAATCATGTTCAATATTTGTTTTAAGTACTTCCTCATAATCATAATTATACAAAAGGCATATATCGTCTGCAAACATAAATAATTGGCCATTAAATTCCAAGTTTTTTATGTCATTAATAAAAATTTTGAATAATAATGGACCAAGTACACTGCCTTGTGGAACTCCGCACACTACGTCCAGTTCATTACTTCTGTAATTGTCTAACTGCACGAATTGTTTTCTATTTTTTAGATAATCTTCAAATAGACCGAGAGATTTTTTTGAAAAATCAACATCCACTACCTTTTCTAAATCCAAATTGACGATCGTACAGTATTTTGTTTTCATCTAGATAATTTGTTAACTGGTTATACATTAATTTTTCAAATATTTTGTCAATAGTTGGAAGAATAGAAATTGGACGAAAATTTTCAATTTTGTTGGTTTGTTGTGTTTTTTCAAAATATCTGGGTATTTGGCATCATTTACCATTATATTGAATATTTTTACAATACATTCTGAAACACGCGTTATTCGTATTAATAACATTTTGGGAGTAATATTATCATAAGCTGGACTTTAATTAATATTTAACGTGTCTAAAATAAGTTCAATTTTAGATTTATCAATAGATCGCAAGTTAAAGGTTGTTGTTGCAGGAACTAATGTAATAAAAAAGTTAATATTATCATTAATATCTTGTTGAATACCACTTCGTATATTTTGTAAAGAATTGTGGAAAAATGAATTAAACGCTAAAACTTTGTCATCAGTTGAAGTTATAACTTCATTATTTATAGATATGATGTCTTTAATTGATTTATCTTTCTTTCTAATTGTATTGTTTAAAAACTGCCAGGTTTTAATAATATCGCCAGGTTTTATAATATCAGATTATAAGTATAATAGCTGTTCATTAACTTCTTATTCAGTTTTACAGGCTTAATCGTTTCAGACGTTCACATCTATACTTATCATTTTTATTTTTTCTTCGTGTTTTTAACAATCTATTTTTTAAGTTTATTAACGATAATAATTCTTCCGACATCCAAGGACATATTTTATGACGAAAATTTACTACTTTAATTGTTGTTTTAATATTGCTGCTAAAGAAAGAGTTTTTACAAGTTGCTCACATTGTTCAGAAGAAGTGCTTTCATCTGAAATATTAAGATTCTTGTCCAAGTACAAACCAAATTTTCCATAATCTATCCAACGCACTTTATCTGTTGTACATTCATGATAATTAGAAGTAGTTTTCATTCCACATAGTATTACATTGTGATCAGATAATTTGTTTTGAAATTAGATATGAACAATTACTGAAAACACAATCAATACATGAGCAACTTCTGGTCTAGTTATTAGATGATGACAAGAGGAAAAATTATATTCAGAATATATATCCTTTAACGATTGGGTATACTTGTCTGTGGAAAATAGATTATAATTAAAATCTCCAACAAATATGCTTGGAGAATTTTTAACATTATCAAGTAAATGTTGCAACATTTCCAAAAAGAGTTCCTTTGTACATTTTTGCGATCGTTAAAGCGAAGTAAGTATCAAGGGTTTATTATTTATTTTAATATTTGGCAGTGGTATACAGATTAATTCCAAAAAATTTTGACTTTTGGCAACAAGAACAGTATAATTTATTTGTTGCGAAATATACATGGTTGTTCCACCATAATTGTCACCTCTACAACAATGCACTGCATTATATCCATTAATGGTGTACAGATCAAAATGTTTTTCTTCGAACCACGATTCCTGTACCGCAATAATCTCAGGAAGTATGGATAATTTAGCTATTTCGGATTTAAATCTATTAAATTTGTCAATAGATGAAATACTTCTTGCATTAATAGAAAAAATATTAAATGATTTCGGATTATATTCACTTAAGTATACATTAAATGTTTCAAAATTATAAAAATATCTAGTATTCATAATAATAAGTTAATTAAAAAAAAAATTATACAAAAATAATACTTTAACATTTAATTAGGAGACTCAAATTGAGGGTCATCATCATCGTCAACATCATCATCAACATCATCTTCATCATCACCAGAAACATCATCATTAATGGCATCCAATATTTTACGCTTAGCTCCACACCCAACCGTTTTACTCAACAATTCATCGACGTCATCCATGGTTTTCAAAATTATTTGCCTAGACTTTTCATTTTTCTTAGCAAAAGTATTTCCATTTTTAGCATAAATAAATTTGAATCCCTCTTCTTTTAACGATTTTGCATAGTTTAACAGTTGTAATGTTTCTTTGCAAAGAAAATCATTTATAAAAACATTTTTCAATTCATTTATTTCCTTTAATTTGGATTTCTCACGCATAAGTTTTTGTTTAGTTTGCTTGTTTGTAAATTTCACAACAATAGATTTTCTATTATTTTGTTTGTTTTTCTTATTCTGTTTATTTCCATTCAAAAATAGGTTTCATCTACATCATCTTCTTGAATATTGATGCCTGCTTTTGAAGCTATATTTAGAACAACATTCACGGCTGTCATTTTATCATCAACTTCGAATAACACCAGTCTTTTTGAACTCTGGTGTTATTTAAGAATTTGAAAGTAGATTTTATGTTCTTCACTTCTTCTTTAAGCTCAACATTCTGTTTTTTTAATGTTTTGATTTGTTTGTTATTTTGCTTTACGACATGAAATACATGGTTTCTCTTATATCGTCCAGCTGATTAAGTTTTGTTTTTATTTCTGCTATGTCGTTTGCACATACATTTTCTCTTGGCGCACAAAATTGACACTTATATTCCAGTGATGGATTTTTAATAAGGTTTTCATATTGTTTTTTATCAACTTTACTGCAAAGTGCATGTATAATTTTTTTTTGCAAATATCACATTCCAGGGCCTCATCACTTTCCAGTATTTCAGTCTTACATTGTTTACATATAACTTTATTTTTATTGTTTAAGCTTTTGCGAGTTTTGCCAGTCATTCTTTAAAACTTTAAGAAGAGCACAATTTCGCATACAAAATAATATATTAATGTTTTTTTTAAGTTGTTTATATATTAAATATTGATATTTATTTCTATAATTGGTCACCGAACTAAAATTGACGTTTGGTCACACAGAAAGTTGCCAGAGCTTGATATTAATAATTAATATAATTATTAAGAAAAGCGTATGAGGTATTTACCCGGCTGGCGGCAGCTGATTTTTACGTTATGGTTTATATGATAAATGATTACAAATAAGAAGACCCGTGTCCAACAGTGTTTGCTCTTATCACAAAGAACCAAAATTGTGAAAATATAAAGTCAAAAAATTATCTTCATGATCAGAATCCCAAAAATTAATTTTTTTTAAATGTTTTTTCCTTGTTTAGGCTTATAAGTAGCAAACCATTTTAAATTTAAGAAAACAGTTAACTACAAAAATGTACCTAAGATCTCAATTAAGCCGGCTTTACACGATCACACAAGTGATATGATATGTCAAAATTTTGTTTAGAAGTGTACGGATGGGATCGTCTAAACACAATATGTAATGAAACCATCACACATTGAGAGAGAATACAGATGGAAAATTTGACAGTCGTATGGCTCTCTTCATTTTTTGAAATGATTCAAAAAAGAATCCAGGCACTCCTCCCCAATGCGATGATGCTGGATGGTTCCAGGGTCACGTGAAACTGTAATATTTGTAAAATTTGTATTTATTATTTATTAAATGGAACGGACACTTCTGTGTCCGTTCTCTTTGAATGAAGTTCTCTTAATGATAATAATTTTACTTACTTAAATTCTACTAACTCTAGCTAACATTGATTATTCTTTGCTTCTTCATATTTCATGTTTCCCACCATCAAATATGAAGAAGTTTATTTAATCAGAGACACATGTGTACGAATTCTGCTGGCTAAGCATTTTCCCACAGCCAAACAACTATGTTGTTGTGTGTCGACTTTGAGAAGTACCCTACATATATTCAATATGTATGGGTCGCACAGTTAATCACACTACACCTCCCTTTTTACCAAAGAATAATCAATATTAATTCATTGATTATTCTTTACGCTTGTGTCTTGAATTTACTCTAATTCTAATAATTTTTAAGTAATGATAAAATAACGGTTAATATAAAACAGTTCATTAATTGAATTAATCATTTATATAAAAAAATATTAAATTAACTTAAATATTGAAATTACAAATTATATTATTTTTAATTCTATAAATTATAAATATAAGCTCGAACTTTTTAATCTTACTCTATTCCTTTCCTTTTTGGAAAGATTGATTTATAAATCTTACACAGAAAAGAAAAGAAAAACAAATATATCTCAGGTTTTTCATCAATTAAAATTTTAATCATATTACAATCAATATTTAATATAAGTAATAATTTATGTGATCAACTTTTCAATTCATTGTATCACCATATATAAATATTCCAATAAGGCTCTTCCATTTAATATGTCGTAAAAAATATATATTATATATAATAAAATTGATTTATAAATCTTACACAGAAAAGAAAAGAAAAAAATATTTACCTATATATAGTCAAATAAATTTCCATTTGAACAATATTTTCCTTATGGAAATAAAAGAACTTTATATCTTAATTGTAGAACCTTTTTATTCTGTTCTGATGAACACAGAATGATTGTCCATTTTCAGTTTGGAGTTCTACATTGTTATTGTCGGATACCCCGATGACCTTATAGGGTCCTTTATATAAGGGTTCCATTTTGTGTCGGGCTTCATTTGTCACTAACACTAAGTCATTTAGAGTAATACTGACTGGTTTCGCAGTTTCATTAGAGTCTTGGTGCCTTTTTAGTTTAGCATTATCTATTAGGCTAGCGGCTCTGCGATGTGCAATCTGAAGTCTAAATTTGACTTCCTTTTCATATGAGTCTATATTGTACAATGGATTGAAGTGATTGTCTTTGAAAGGTTCGAAAACTGGTGGCATTTTTTCCAAAGACTAACTCGAAAGGGCAATATTCATGTGGTGTGGACGGAGTTGTATTATAACAATACACAAAGAATTTTAACCATTCGTCCCAATCGGATTTATCTTCTGAAAGATAGATCGTAAATATTCGTTAAAGGTTCTGTGTGATCGTTCAACCGTATCTAGTGTCTCATGATGATATGGAGTAGAGTTTAATTTTTCTACTTTCATCAGAGTACAGAGCTCAATTAGAATTCGATTCATATATTTAGTACGCATATCTGTGATGATCTTTTTCATAGGGCCATATATTAACATGAAACCCTCCATGATTGCTTTTGCGACTGATCTTGCAGATTTGTTACTTATCGGTACTGCTACCAAGTACTTGGTTAAGTCGCACATTATAGTTATTGCGTACTCGTTTTGAGAATTGGACTTAGGCAAGGTCCTATAGTGTCTATAATGACAATCTCAAAAGGTTTGACTGGTGTTGGAGTTATGATAAATAATTCCTTTCCTTTATTAGCGGCTTATTAATTGGCATGTTTTACATTGTTTGACATACTTGGTCTTTTGTCAAGCCTTTCCAGTAATAAAGAAGTCTTATTTTCCTAATCATTCGAGTTATCCCGATATGTCCTCCGTAAATCGGGTCATGGTGATATTTTTGCATGATGACTAGTTTATTTTCAGCGGTTTTGATTTTATTTAATTGTGAGCACCAAGGTCAATCTTTTTAAGAGACCATTTCCTTTATTTTTAAAGTATTCTATATTTATTCCGGATATTGAAAATACAATCACCTAGTGAAAGTCTTAATGTTGTGAGACCAAGATTATTAGCTATTTTTTCAAGCTTTGGAAGAGGTGATCCAAATCGACATTTCCATTAATAACTATCTCATTCAACATATCTTCGGAAAGTTTTGTCTCTCCTTTGAGGATAATTAATTTATCCTGAGTAAAATGCAAAATGGGCATTTTACTGTGCTCCTGGGCATTTATTGCCTCATATACTTTAAATTTAACCGGCTGTGGTACTTGAATGCTGTCGGAATCAGTGGTATTATTGACATTGTTCCTTTTTGCTTGAAGTCGGGTTGTTACTTTCAAGACGTTTTTGACTTCTATATTTTTTATATCATTAAATTCAATGCGGGACAGTGCGTCTGCCGCATGGTTATCTCTTCCCCTAAGATACTCTACGACAAAGTCGTATTCTTCAAGGTCAAGTCTCATCCTCATTAATTTAGATGACGGATTTTTTAAAGAAAATAAATAGGATAGAGGCCTGTGATCACTTCGGATCAAGAACTTTTTCCCATAGATGTATGGTCGAAAATATTGTATTGCCCAATGTATGGCGGTAAGTTCTTGCTCTATAGTTGATTTATTTGATTCGCCTTTTGTAAAAGCTTTTGAAGCGAAGGCAATAGGCATTTGCATGTCATTGGTTTCTTGGCTTAGAACAGATCCGCATGCAAATTTACTTGCATCGGTTGTTGTGCAAAATTGTTTTGAAAAATCTGGGTATTGCAAAATATGTGGGCTCAAAAGTTGAGTTTTGAAATAGTTGAATGCTATTTCACATTCATGAGTCCATTCAAATATAAATCAAACGGCTTTTATTCTCTTTTTTGTCATACGGATGGAATTTCATTTTACTTTTTTATTAGACTTGTCGTACGTAAAGTGTGATCGTCAAGTGAAAAGTTTCCCGGAATTTTTTTAATTTCATTTGGTTTTTCTTTACTTCAACATTAGGGAGGAATACATTTATAACGATGCGTTTCAATGAACTAAATACGGGAAAAATAAAAAACATTTTTTTGAAAATTTACTCAGTTCCCTACCTGCGATTGAAAATCTTGATCTCAATGCAATATATTCAAACATTTTTTTCTGCAATCTTTTGGAATTGGGTGTCAAAAATTACGTAATTTTAAACTTGTCACGGGGAAAATAAATAAAATTGTTGTTAGTGTATATCTCGTCCGCAAAATGACATTTATTGTATTATAAGAAGCATACAATTTTCAAAAAATTCTGAAATGGACTAAACCAAATGCCAAATAATTTTTGGAATATTTTTCTGTATGAGCTAAAAATTACGATAATTTTGACACCCATTTCGATAAAAATCAAAAACAAGATGCCTTTTAAACCCACTAAAAATAATTTTGTGAACCGCAACAAATATTCATTCATTTGTAATATAATGTTTTCAAAAACCATAATTACGTCGAATTCATTTGATGAAAATTTTTTGTAAAATGTTTATAATATATTAAAAAATAAAGATAAAGACATTAAAATTTGTGAGGAAAAATATTCTGAATTGAATAATGTTTGTTTCAAACGAAAAATTCTAGATAGATAAACAATATTAAGCTATAATTAGTTTGTTTCAATAGTAATAATAATTTACAATTTTATTTGTTTAAATGATAAAATTCATATAATATTAACATTTTTATAAATTTTGTAAATTTTTAAATTTCACATATACAAAAAAGTTGGCATTACTGAATATGTATCAAAAATAAACGAAAGCTAGAAAAGGAGAATACTGATAATAGCTAAAATAAGCAACACTGCACAGTGTGGCAGAATGAAAATTTTTTGGAAATAAATCTGGCGTTTCTAAACGGCTGATCCGATCGGGATAAAATTTGGCGTGTGCGTAGCCAAGGAGTATTCGAGTTTAAGTTTTGAAGATGAACCCCGCAGATGCCCCAGGGACGGAGCTGTGGCGGCTCAAAGTAAAAACATGCTTGTACATACTACATATCTCTTATAATATCCGAGTTATAGGCATTTAAAAATTTAGTGATACAAAATTTACCATACCTTGGTCCGCCTTTTTTTTGAATACCGGGCGTAATTTTGGACCAATGGACCCTGTTGGTTAGACAACAAAATTTCCAATAATATACAAAAAATTTCAGATCAATATCATTTACAGATCCAAAAATATACGTTTTTTAATTTAAAAAATTTTAGATTTTTGCCGTTTTTTTGCCCAAAATGTGTCATAACTCTTTTATTAATAAAATAAAAGTTTCTTTAAGAACATATAACAATTTTATAATTTTCTAAAAGGTATCTTTACGTAGAACGCATTGGCGTAAAAAACTTGTCCTATTTTTTGAAAATGTTGCCAATGCGTCCTTCCGAATATGACATATTTTTTATCAAAACTTCAACTTTGGGCGACATGTTCTAAAATCCCAAAGCTGGGATCAAAAACTGAAAGCAGTTTCCCAGCTCTGAAAGAAATGTGGGCTCTATGGGCAAAAATGTAAAAAATCCCATTTTTGGGATTTTCATTCCTATTTTTGGGAATTGCGGTATGCCCTTTGACCTTTTCAATTTTTTTTTTTGCATTTTCTTATTTGAAATGACAAATTTAACAAGCGTTGAAGATTTCATTGAGTTTTGTTCATAAATAAAGATTTTGTCATATATTACATATTTGTTAAATTTCTAAAACTATGATTTATATCAAAATTTTAATAGGGTCGCAGATAGCTACAACAATTTAGTCCATATTTATCCCTTAATATCTTTTTTTAGTTAGATATGGAAATTCTCGACCCTTTACAAAAAATTTCAAGCCAATATCTCAATTACGTTCAAAAATATGTTCATTTAAACCTGTATCCTTTAATTTCATATTTTTCATATTTTAGTATTAAATATGACAGAACATGTTTAAATCTTATATTTACCTATTTTCTATTTGTTTGCTTATCCTTATAATTGAAAGGTCATATTATGCTTAAATTTTCAGAAATTTATAACTATTTTTTACCTAAATTTTTTCGACAGATCATTTCGTTCTGTTTCGTTTATGATCATGTAGGTAAAAATATACAGGTAATGATAATTTCGATTCATTCACTAATAAGAAATATCAATGACTGAATTACAGGTTATAGTAATATAGTCCTAAATGTTAATAGGTAGACAGTTCGTAATTTTTTACTTTGGAATACCTGTATCGGAAGTGACAAGAATTGGTATATTGGTATCAGATTTTAAGTACCATATTTAATAAATCTACAATGAAGATTACATTAAAGTACGAAGAGTTGTGTTTCATTTTATGGAGTGTATCTTCAAAAGGGCCAGAAAGAATTAAAGACATTTCAAATTATATAAAAACTACATTTAGTAGAAAAGTAGACAAAACAGGCATATCAAAAATTGAAAACTTTTTAAAACTTTTTGATGTAAAAAGTAAGTCTGTGGATGGAAATCAAAAGAAATTTCGGTTAAAATTTTGTAGTTGGATGGAAACTACTACGGAAACCTCAACTTACAACACATCAGCAGGAGCGCCTCGCAAGTCATACGAACACTTATGTTCAAGGTAAAAAAAGAGGGTCACACAAAAACTTTTTTCAATCTCAAACGAGGAAATTGCTGATACATTTAACGAAATGCTGAAAAAGGAAAACCAACCTATGGATGCCGTACATATTGCAACTATTCTTCCTAATGCATCACCAAAACGACTTAAGCGAATTGTGGAAAGTATACCAACTCCAACATCACAATCAAATTTTACTGAAGAGGAAGCAATAGCGCTTATGTTGGAACTGGGTCTCAGTCGAAATAAGTACGAAATATTAAGGAAAGCTCTGCATGAAAAAGGACACAATATATTACCATCATACAAGGCGATCCAGGAAAAAAACAAACTATCCTACCATCACCTATTGCTGTTAATGATGTGGAAGCTTGTACTGATATATCATCTTTGCTCGAAAACACAGCATCAAGAATTGTGTCAGACTTTTCAGAAGACCAACTAAGGAAAATTCATAACTGTGATGTTGTCTTAATGTGTAAGTGGGGATGTGACGATTTATCAGCACTTCCAGAATACAAACAAGCTTGTGGAAGTCGGACATTAGCAGACTACAAAAGTGTATTTATGTCATCATTAGTGCCATTACGAATTCGTTTATATTCCCTTAATCCATCATCGTCAAGCATCGGAAATTCATTTGAAGATATATGGATCAATACAACTCCAGGTTCAAAAATTTTTTGTAGACCCATTGAATTTGAATATATAAAGGAGTCAAAGAAAACAACAATAGATTTAGTGGAATATTTAAAAGATGAAATAAATGCACTGGAGCCCATTTGCATAAAAATAAAGGAATTCTCTATTAACGTATCATATCAGCTAAGCTTAACAATGATTGATGGAAAGGTCAGCAATGCCATAACAGACTTCTTCCTTCTGGAGATGCTCAATATGTAATGAGAAAAAGTCGCAATTCTCAAATATAAACAAAAGCAGAAGTATTAATGAAGAAGTCCTGTCTTTCGGAATTTCACCACTTCATACCAGAATACGATTTTTGGATTACTTTTTACACATAGCATACGACCTCAAATATAGAAGTGTGCCAGAGAATCTTACTAAATCAACAAAAAATAATGAAGAATTGAAAGAACTGAGAGCTGCGGAAAAAAGCAGAATCCAAGAAGAATTTAAAGTTCAGATGGGATTAAACATCGACAAACCACTTCCAAGTTGCGGTAGTACAAATGACGGTAATACGGCGAGAAGGTTTTTTTTCGTGATTTTGAAATTACTTCAAAAATAACTGGAATCGACAAGGAGTTGCTTCGAAGAGTTAACACTATCTTAATGGCACTGCATAGTAAACATAAAATTAATGGAAATCGATTTGGGGAATATACATCTGAAATTTCTAAATTACTTGTATCTCTGTATCCATAGAGGGAACTAATACCAACAGTACACAAAGTATTGTGTCATGGTCAAATAATAATTGAATCGAATATTCTTCCACTTGGAGAGTTAACAGAAGAAGCCCAGGAAGCGAGGAATCGAGATTTTAAGCATGTTCAACTTTTCAGCTCAAGAAAATGCTCCAGGCAATCACAGAATGAAGATAGTTTTAATAGTTTACTTCTATCTTCTGATCTTGTTCTTTCAACTATGCGAAAAAGATGGATTTGTTATGAAACTCTATCATATAAAAACGAGGAAGATTTAAATTACTTATATTACCTTCTGGATATGTATACCGATATGACAGATTAATTTATAGAATTGGAATTCTGGCAACGCCATGCCTGAATAGAACGTGTGCATCTCTCAGCTGTCTATTACTTTTTACATTTTACAAATAAAAAATAACTTTTAATTATTATTTTGCGACAATTTGTTATTTTGTCATTGCATTAATTGATAAAAAATTGGAAAATAATAAATTCCATTTAAATACAAAACACTTATTGCTGTGCCATCTAAATTGGTCTGTTGCTGCTGTTGTTGCTGCTTGTGTGTATACATACTGAAGTGCATTGAGCCATTTTCTTCTTTTTGATTTGTTGCTGTTTGATTGATTATGCCGGTCACTAAAACAGTTAAGTGTGGAAGCTGCAATGATTCTATTAGAAAAACTGAGGGCAGCATCTTGTGCAACGTATGCAAGTTGTGGCTTCATCTCCATTGTGCCAATATTGCAGAGAAACATCTAGCCCTCTTTAAAGATAAACCAACTTCGTTTGCATTTACGTGTGCTACTTGTGGTAATGGTTTTAACGACGATGGTTCGCTTCGGGATGAAGTCCGTGCTATAAAGACCAGTTTGGATAATTTCATTAGAGTTAGCCAGGAGGATCGCGATTCATATCGAAATTCCTTAGCTGAAATTCTTTCAGAATTTAAAAATGAAATGTTGTCTTCCAATAAGCTAATGAAAGAAGACATTATTGCTTGTTATAAATTGATAAATAATATTGACACTTTGACAAGTACAAAAATTAAATCCCTGGAATCAGAAAATCATGTTCTCCATTGTAGGCTGTATCGGGGAGATATTGTTTTAAGTGGAATGCCATCTGGGTTGGATAATCTTGCTTCTGCCATAACATCGTTGTGCTCCTTTTATGACATTAATATTTTTGATCGTGATATTAATCATGTCTGCTGCATGAACAACAAAAAGCTAATCCTTGTGAGGTTCAATTATGTGTCGGTGCATGACAAACTTATGAAGGATTATTTTAAAACAAGATCGTTGAAAGTGAGTGATGTGATTGGTGGTGAAGTAAATAGTCGTGTGTTTCTGAATGACCACTACTCTCCGGCTGCTTCAAAGTTGAGTTCTATGTGCAGTAAGTTAAAGCAACAGAAAGCCATTTTGAAGTATAATATACTCAATACCGATAAGGTCCAGGCAAAGTTAACATTATCTGATGGTCATGATGTGGTTTATGATTTGGACCAATGTTCTGGATTGTGTAGAAGCAGTAATAACTCTTCACTTTAACTTTTTTATCTATTTATTTTTCTTTTTT
>NC_060950.1:59269102-59270124 GCF_022045245.1 Lucilia cuprina | reverse complement strand
CCTACGAAAGACTCCGAAAACTCTAGAACATATATGATCAACATGTCCCTCAAATGTAAGCCTATCATCCACAAATATACCTAGGCACTTGAGACGATCAACAAATCTAACTCTGTCACCATTAAGAAAAATATTCAAACCACAAAAGTTTTCTCCAGCAAAATAGCATTTGTCTTCAAAGTATTAACATGTAATGAGTTCAGAGATGACCAGTGAGAGAATCGTGCAAGGCTGTAATTAATATTCGACTCCAGCACATCACTATTGTCACGATTGGCACTAAAAAGCAAAAATACATCATCAGCAAATAGAAAAGACCTACAGACACTACTATCAATATATTCGGAGAGGTCATTTACATACAAGATAAAAAGAAGGGGGCCCAAGACTGAGCCTTAAGGAACCCCTGACGAAAGAGGTAAAAGCTGATAATATTCGCCATTAATATCAACAAACTGGAGTCTCCCAGACAAGTAAGAGTGCACCAGCCTACAAGCAGACCCAGAAAACCCAAAATTTCTGTTTAGTTTTTTAACCATGATAGAATAATCAATGGAATTGAAAGCTTTAGTTAAATCTAGGGCAACTAGTGAGGCCAATCTATTATTATTAAGATTCCCCCGAATATCGTCAGTCAAATTTAACAACAAGGAAGTTGTATTATGTCCGCGATGAAAGGCATACTGAGAGGGAACAATGTCTCTATGAACAAAAGAAAGAATCTGATCCTTTAGGATATGTTCTACTGCCTTAGAAAGTGTAGGGAGGATTGAAATAGGTTTTAAATCTTCTAAACTATGAATAACATTAGACTTTTGAATGGGCACAACACGCGCTACCTTCCATAAGAAGGGAAAAGAAGACGTAGTCAAAATAGAATTAACATGGTAAAGTAGAAAATTAGAAATGTAAGCAAAAACAATCTTAACAAAATAGATTGGAATACCATCAGGACCTACAGATCTAGACTTAATTTTATTCAGCGCCAACCATAGTTCATCATCAGTAATGTTCCTAAAAGA
>NC_060950.1:59266860-59269002 GCF_022045245.1 Lucilia cuprina | reverse complement strand
TTCAATAATTCCTTTTTTACTACAACAACTTTACTCCCAACATTTGTATCACTTCCAACAATAGTTACATCACAATCATTATACTTATTTTCGCTCCTACTCATTTACTCTCGATTAATAATTAAATGTATCTCTCATACGTTTAAAAAACAACTTTCTTCCCTTACATATACAACATATTTGGAACAAACAAAATATAACTATATACTACACTACACAAAAATTTATTATTTTTATCAAAATATTATAAGCAAGTCTGTACACATATAATAGTTATTTCAAATGTCATTTAAAATAATTCAATGGAACATAAACGGTTATTTTAACAACTATAATAAATTGCTAATACTAATAAATAAATATATCCCTAAAATCATATCAATCCAGGAAACTCATATATACACCCAAACAAATATCCCTATTACAATTAATTATATACTATACAAAACAAACACTTCAACTACTAGATATGGAGGAGTAGGTATTCTAATTCATAAATCTATAGAAAATAAACTTATACAACTAGGAAGAGATTTCAATACAATATGCCTAGAAATCAAATCGGGGGAAAAATTTAATATTATCAGTGCATATATTTCACCTCAAACCCATTTACGTACTAAAAACCTTGAAAACGCTTTTGGAAACCTTTCGTCGCCGACCGTCGTTTCAGGTGATTTTAATGCCTGGCATACAACCTGGGGCTCCCCAACCAACAACTCACGTGGAAACATTATTGACAACTATATATCATATTTCTTTTGCCATTATTAATGACGGCTCACCAACTCATTTAAGCAGTCACGGTAGTCTTACACATGTGGATTTAACATTTTGCGCCACGTCGTTAACACCAATGATAAGCTGGAAAACTGATGATAATTTATTTGGAAGCGACCATTTCCCCATTTTAATATCAATTCAGTTTCAATTTTCTCCCAATTTTTTTATAAACCCATATTTAAGACTGGAATAAATACCAACATTTTTGCCTGAAGATAAGTGCTACAAAACCTATAGCAAATGAAATTAATATGCAACTATATGCCCTTCATCCTCAACCGAACACATTTGGAATAACATAAACAGATTCACTGGACTACAAGACTAATTGTAGTATTCACAGTCTCATCATAGAAAACACTAATCAAAGATATACTTCTCTCAGAACTGACAACAGTCCTATATAGTTTAAAGGGCAAAACTCCTGGGCTAGATCGGATATTATACCCAATGTTAAAACAATTGTAAAACCTCCTGAAACTTAGGTTACTTCAACCTATAATAATATCCTTAATAGTACTATCCCACAACAATTTAAGACAAGTATCATTGTTCCTATACCGAAGCAAAAAGCTGGCAAGACATCACCAAACTTATATCGTCCAATATCCTTAAACTCATGTCTATCAAAGGTCCTTGACAAAATCATAGCAAATAGACTATGGTGGCTTGTCATATCGTCCAAGCTTCTCGATAGTCGACAGTTCGGTTTTATGAAAGGCAAATCCACAGTTGATCCTCTACTCTATGTAGATTATCAAATTGTAAACAGCCTTTCCTTAAAGAAACATATTACAATAATATCCCTCGACTTTGAGAAAGCATTTGACAAAATAGGAACACATTCAGCCATTACATAATGGTATCCCACAGGGATCACCATTATCTGTAATCTTGTTTTTAATAGCTTATAACAAAATTTGCTCCATCATATCTCTACACAGAAACATTGACTTCATAGCATATGCTGATGACTACAATATGCTCATCCGGTCCGACCGCAAAATGATTCCGACAGTAAATATTGACGAAGTCTTCCAGGACTTTAACGAGTGGTGCAAACATTCAGGAGCCATTTTATCTAGCTCTAAATGTAAAGGTATTCATATTTAAAAAAAAAACTGCACTCATAGAAAAGTATGCAATAATTTCTCTATCTCTGAAGTCGATACTCAAAGAATACTTGGGCTATTCATAAACAGAAAATATAAATGGAATACCCATATATAAAAACTCTCCTCTTCACTAACAAAACAACTTAATGTCATAAAATGCTTATCCTGCCAACAATTTAACAGTAACACTTCAACTTTGGTTACAATTATAAAAACCCCACTGTTGACCAAAATAAATTTCACA
>NC_060950.1:59264181-59266760 GCF_022045245.1 Lucilia cuprina | reverse complement strand
TTTTTTGTAAAATTTGATCCTTATTTGGTACATGTTCAAACTTACAGCTTAATTACAATTGGAACCGCTGTCGACAAATATTGTAATTTTGCAAGGTTTTTAATAATATATGCTGCAATATTAAAATAATTCCACTTTTGAGACTTTAATTTTAATGTTATGAGTATTAAAATGTTATTATATCTCCAATAAAAAAATAAATAACTATAAGAAGAACTAAAGCATAAAATAAGTATTTTAAAGTATTTTACTATTTTTCATACATTTTTTTACATAACTAAATAAAACAATATTTAATACAACAAATATTAAAGAAATAGATTCTTTTAAAAAATATTTAAAACAATAATTTAAAAATTATAAAAAATGGCAACTCCTGCACTCATCAAAAAGCAGGCATGCCTTAAAAGTCTTAATGTAAACATTCAAGATTTTACGAAGGGCATTTAAAAGAAAATTGAGAAAAGCCTAGTGGAAAAAGTCTCAATGTAAGAGTAATGAATGAAACGCCTGCAATCGCAATAAAAGTAAAATATATCGTCGCCCGGTGATTTAAGTGCTCTATATGCCAAAAAATCATTTCGAGTAAATCGATGTTGAAGTTTAACATCGTTTTTCTCAAAAACTGCTTGATAGGATTTTGTGACATTTTAATAATATGTTTGTTTTGAAATGAAGATTCTGAGGGAAATTTTTTATATCCAGATCTCATCTACAACGGGGTATTTTTAACGGTAAAAACAATGACGTTTGCTCTATACGCCATCTTAAGGACATTTCCTTGCAAATACATACACATAGAGCAAAATAGCAATAAAACACACCTAAGAATTAAAAAAAAAACAATTTATTCATTTGCAAAAATAAAAACTTATAGAATATGACAAATAAAAAATTAACATCTCAATTGTTTCAGATATAAAACTAAATAACAATTTTAAATCAGTCATTATTTCATTTCTCTAAACGATACTTAAATCTGTTTTTAAAAATATTTAACGGTGTTGAAATCAGTTTTTAGAGCACCCCAGATATCTGCGAGATCCGAATCTTCAATAATTCGTTAGACATGCTTTCGAGAAGATCGCTATTTAAAGGCAGCAAAATCGGTCCATAAATACCGGAGATATAAGCAAAAATCCGAGACAACCTCTGAAAATTTCATAAAAAATTGAGATTTATTCTTGCTCAGACAGAAATTGCAAAAAACTAAATACATAATCATACGGTAAATTTTGTTATTGTTCTCTTGTTTATAAAAACAAGGCAGAGCGAGAGCAGCAAAGTTAGAGTAGCAGAGCGAAAGCAGCACTAGTGTGTTGTTATTGGGTAGAAACATGAAATTATGTATGTGGAGCCTGGCTTAAGTAAGATGCAATAAAAGGGAACTTTTTGCTTTTTCGTTTTTTAAAAGGTACTTTTTGAATTTTCTATAATATTGAACCTAGAAATATAAAATTAAGTATGTAGAGTCTGAATTAGGTGAGAACCCATAAAAGTGAACTTTTTTGTACTTTTTCGTTTTTTTAAGTTAATTTTTGAGTTTTCTATAATAATGAACCAAGGAACATGAAATTAAGTATGTAGATTCGGAATTAGGTGAGAACACATAAAAGGTAACTTTTTGGTTTTTCAAAAGGTACTCTTTGAATATTATATAATATTGAACCTAGAAACATGAAATTAATTATGTAAAGCCTGGATTGAGTGGGATCTTTTGGTACTTTTTCGTTCTTCATAAGGTACTTTTTGAAATTTCTATAATATTGAACCTAGAAACATGAAATAATTATGTAGTCTGGATTAAGTGAGAATCCATAAAAGGGGACTTGTTGGTACCTTACTGTCTTGCAATTGGTATTTTTTAATTTTTTTTTGTAATAAAATTCTTACTAACTGTTTTTTAACACAACATGGTGAAGGGTATACATATAAGATTCGGCACAACCGAATGTAGAACAAACAGCTTATATACTTGTTTTAGTATATAAAATGTTTGAACAGTAGGCTGCAAAATTTAGTTTTTAAATTTTATGGTAAATAAATTATTTTGGTTATACTTATTAAAGAAGTTTTATTTTAGTAAAAGGAAGAACCGAGAAATGTAATTGGTTAGATATCTTAGAAAAATTCTTAAAATCTGAAAATTACATTTCTACAATCTTAAGTTTAATCTTAATTGTTTTAAAATTCTGAGAAATTAGTCACATTAAAAAATAGACCTCCGATAGAACTGTTCTGAATACGAACATTTTCAGCTATTTACATTTACACAACACGATCGCAGAAGAACTTATTAACAAGAGTATTAAAATTTAATATGTGTTATTTAAAGGAGAATATTGTTCTTTAAAACCCTGTTATGAAATTTCTAATAAATCGCGATAATATTGCATATTATTTTAGAAATTGATTTCGGCGCGGGAAGTTTTTTCATCAAATTAACCTTAAAAATAGCCCTTTATTATCAAATCAGTATTGGCTATAAGGTAGTGCTGTAGTATTTTGCCATCCACGAAAATTACCCTAATGTACATACAAAAATATTTCTGGAATGCATCTAAATGAAAGTAAATAAG
>NC_060950.1:59262974-59264081 GCF_022045245.1 Lucilia cuprina | reverse complement strand
ACTATTACGCCAAAATAATAAGATCTATTCTAATAAAAAAATATTCAAATATAAAACTCATCTGGACACCTGGACACTGTGAAATAAAGGGCAACGAATTCGCAGATAAAACAGCGAAGGAAGCAGAAACAAATAAACAACAACAAATTGAATATTACCATATTCCTGAAAAATTATATCTGCTAGTTAAATAAAAGGGATTCACAAAATTTGTAAGAAGTCTAGGACACACAAAACTGTCCCAATTACACTTAGTTAACCTGAATCAGTCCCAAGTCTGCAACTGCAAAATAACACCAAATGAAATACTTAATTATTTACTATCCACATGTCCAAAATTTCAAACAATACGTCAGCAAATATTTAAAAACATCTATAACCCAATATACCTGTTGTCTAACCCAAGTGACATCAATATATCTATATTAAAGGAAACAAATCTATACAAACTACTCTAAAAACTTATTACTATATATAGAAATATTGAGCCTTAAGGTCTTTTAGCCATGGTATATTATACATTAATTTATAATTTATAATTATACTTTAATGATTAAAATTAATAAATAAATATTATTTACTTTAAATTTCAACATAGATGAGAAACAGATTAAAATTTTAATTTTACTCATTAAAATTTATTAAATATTCAAAGCAATTTTTCTCAAGACGACTGTTTTTGATTATGCTCTTGTATATGAGTGATATGTATTTATTTAGTTTTAGTTTTAAAATAAAACAGTATTCCATACATAAGAAAGAACTCCAAATAATTATTTATTACAGAAACATATTGAACAAGTAAGAGTGTTATATTCGGCCATGCCGAATCTTATATACCCACCATCAAATCATTCATGTTTATGTAGAATTTTACTGATGTACTTACATTTTTGGGTCAGTAATATGTCTTAAAGTCATTTTCAGAAAGAGACCTTGGTAAGGTCAATTAAAGTCGTTTTCTGAAAGGGACCTTATAGGTGGGATAGGGTCAATTACGTATAGGGTCAATTATCCTTATAAAATTCTACAAAGAGATTTATGAGACCATAAAACATGTTTGTGCCGAATTTCACCGCTATTGATGCTTCTCTTAGCCAGTTATGA
>NC_060950.1:59164669-59262874 GCF_022045245.1 Lucilia cuprina | reverse complement strand
AAAATATAGACGCACACAAAAAAGAATAGTATAGCATGATATTTCTGTTACATTCTAATTTTAGTTCAATTTGGTATAAATACCAGTGGTTCTGACGCCAAAAATTATATAGTGTTGTGTGATCAGTGAACGTGTACAGTGCTCTGAGCGGATGATCAATAATTTTTTAAAAGTGCTTTGTAAAAGTGAGAAGCCTAGCTAAAATAGTAGGCAGTGAACATTTTAAGTGACATTTGAAAAAGTGAGAAGCCTGTCTACTATAGTAGTCATTGTGAAATATCATTAAGCCCTCAGGATTGTGAGAATCCTATAGGAGGCAGAGAAAGTGAAAAGACACTATAATACTTAATTTTGCCATTTGAGTGCAATTTTGAGACATATATTCGTGTAAATAGACATTTTATTGTATTGTGATTAAGATTTGATTATTTCGTACCCTTGATAGGGTACGAATAGAACTTATTCACCATGGGGGAGGATGAAGATCTGAACCCACACAAGAGAGCCCATTCTGGAGTGACCATGAGTGATCTCCAGCGTATAATTGAAGAGCAGAGCCGTGAAATGGCTGAACTTCGTGCCGAGAATGCAAAATTGCATGAGGCTATGAATAGATTTTCGAATAGTGGTGATGTGAAATTCTCCACAGAGGAGAATATTACGACTGAAGACGACATGGTCGTTGATGAACCAGTTGCAAAGAAGGTGAGGAAAGTTAAAAAGCATAAGAAAAGCAAAAAGTCTTCTGGTAAAAAATCGAAGAATGAGAAAAACCAGGCTAAAGCCGTAGCTGGTTCAACCGCTGCCATTGATAAATGTGCTGTTAGGAAGAATGTTGTTGCTGAAAACGCAGCTGCCTCTTTTGAAGGTCTAG
Source organism: Lucilia cuprina (assembly GCF_022045245.1). NCBI lineage: Eukaryota > Metazoa > Arthropoda > Insecta > Diptera > Calliphoridae > Lucilia > Lucilia cuprina. Next base: position 59,262,000 of record NC_060950.1, on the reverse strand, counting down.
ATGACAACTTTAATGATAATGTTCCTGGTTGCAGTCAAGCTCAACGGGATAATGCTGTAAAGAATAGTATAAGTAAGTCTAAAAATATTCCGGTTATTACTGCTTATAATGTTAATATTAAGGAGATTACTCAGGTTATTGACCAGGCCTTAGGCCATTGTAATTATAACATTAAACTGATGGGTAGGAATGCTACGAATATAGGGGTTTGCACCCTCATAGATTTCCAAAAGTTGAAGACACTTCTTGTTGAACGGGAAGTGAATTATTTTACGTATACCCCTAAGGGGTTGAGACCATATTCATTGGTCATTGAGGGTCTGTCGGGGACCTACACTGTAGATGATGTGAGGGGCTATCTGAGCGGTCTTAAGATCAAACTTGAGATTATTAGGATAGTGAAATTTAATAACGATAGGTGGCTCTTGCAACTTTCGCGTGAGTCTGATATTGATTCCTTTTTGGACGTACGCTACATTTTACGTTGTAGGGTGAACATTAGGAAGTTTAAGAGGGGGGCGGTCACGCAGTGTTTTAACTGCCAGCGTTTTGGCCATACATCGACGAATTGCAATATGCCATACCGCTGTGTTAAATGCGGGGCATCTCATGGCCCGGGGAATTGTAGTATTCCCCCTAAGGGCAATGATTATGACGAGACTCTTGTGACTGATCCTGTCACTGGACAGGCGGTTAGACGAGTAGGGCATCCTGTCAGATGTGTAAATTGCGGCGTGGATGGTCACGCTGCCAGCTCGAAAGAGTGTCCACGCAGGATTGAATTACTGCGTAAGATTGAGGCGAAGAGAACGTCTAGTGGACAGAATAGGGGATTACAACGACCTATGTCTTCGAATGTTAGAGCTGGTTTTTCGTACGCCTCTGCTGCGGCGGCCGGCACGTCTAGTGGTGCCACTACTAGTGGTTCGTCAGGTAACGCATCTGGCCCTGGGGTGGACTTGAAGGGTGCTTTAGCACAGTTTGATTTTATAGATAAGGACTGCAAACGCTTTTTTGGTGGTGGGTTGCTCAATTGTCTGACGAAGATTGGTGGTTTTGCGCGCGAATATCGTGCGTTGAACAATGATGAGGCTAAATCCCGTGCTTTGCTGGGCATGTTAATGTCACTCCAACACAATGGCTAGGACAATTAAATGTATATTCATCAATGTGAATTCGGTCGTCTCAAGACACAAGAGACACTATTTGGGACTGTTTTTGGACAGACATAAACCGGACATATTGCTTATGGCGGAACACGGACTTAGTCCTCGTCATAAGCTGGACATGAGAGGATACTTGACATTCAGACAGAACCGACAGAATGGACGAGGAGGGACCGCTATACTCGTTAGGGACAGCCTTTCGTGTGAAAGAATTTTGATAGATACTGGGAGGATTGAAAACACTACAGTACGCATTCACAGGGTGAGTGGTGGTGCCTTAACTATGGTGTCTTTATACCGTAGACCGCAGGACACACTGCTAGCTAGAGATCTTAACTCGATCGTGGAGCTTTCGAATGATGGTGGCGTGGTGATCGGAGGTGATCTAAATGCCAGACACTCATTCTGGGGTGATACGGTCACAGACTCTAGTGGTAGAGTTCTGCGTGATCTACTGCTGAATAGCCCTAATTTGCAAATACATCCAACTGATGGCGCCACGAGGATCACTGCTCACTCTTCCTCGCACATTGACATTATTATGAGTTCTGTGGACATGGTTCCACTATTGACAGGTGATGGACTCAGAACGCTCGACTACGAATCGGACCATAGGGCGGTGGAAGCCATATTTGGCATAGATGACTGTGTTGGACGTATTAAACCAACTAGATTTGACTTTGACAGAATGAACCGTGTACGCTTTAATACCATACTATCTGAACGATTGACGGAATGTTCTCTACCAGTGGACGGAAATGTGACTGAGGGTGAAATTGACGAATGTATTGAAACGATGAGTCAGGCCTTTCGAAGTGCAATGGACGCATCTATACCAAAGGTCCCGGTGGGTAGAAGGGGGCTGATTCAACTTCCGCCAAATATTCTACATTTCATCGCTGAAAAGAAGAGACTGCGTCGTCTTGCACATAGATGTGAGGACCCAATACGCTGTGCTATTGTAAAGGCTGACATTAGGAACCTGGACAGAATAATACAGGGGGCAATAGCCGTACATGAACGTGAACACTGGACGAACTTTTTGGGTAACATAAAACTGAACAATAGAACTTACAGGACAGTCAAGGCAGCTGCCGGACTTAACCGACATGTAGGGGTACATGATTTAGTTGACATAGATGGCTCATTAGTTTCTGATGATGTGGGGAAAGCCGCCATTCTAGCGGAACATTTCTCCCATGTACAGTTTGGACAGGATTCTACTAATGACTCATTTTCGGACACAGTAAGGGACAGAGTATCTACGCTACGTGACAGAACGCCTTTGATTACCTTCGGGAATGATATTACTGCTGACGGGGAAAACTCGAATGGACAAGATCTGATTACTGCTGAGATGATTGGTGCTGCATTGAGGCGAAGGGCCAACAAGAAATCTACCGGACAGGACGGAATACCTGACATTGTACTGAAAAAGACTCGTACGGGAACGTGGAAATTCTTGGCGATACTTTTAAACCACTGTTTGAATATTGGGTATTTTCCAAGGGCGTGGAAAAAGGCTTTGGTGGTCCCGATATTGAAACCGCGATCTGACCCTAAACGGAGTGGTAACTATAGGCCGATTTCACTCCTATCTCCCTTCGGGAAGCTCTTGGAGAAATTTATCTTGGACAGGATTAATGACAAGATTTCTGATGGTGGTGTCCTAACGGACTGTCAATTTGGTTTCAAGGGTGGGCACTCGACCTCCCACGCCCTGATGGTGTTCTCGGACTACGTGTCCCGTGGCCTAAACAGGAGACATCCTACGATTGCTGTCAGTCTGGACTTTTCCAAGGCCTTCGACTCTGCCTGGCAGGACGGCATCATATTTAAAATGATGGACATTGGTTTTGATAGGAACACTTGTAGGATAGTGTGTGATTTCCTTACGGACCGCTTTTTCGGTGCATGCAGGCGTACCACAGGGATCTTTGTTAGGGCCTGTACTGTACAACTTGTTTTTGACTGATATCCCCAGACCGCCGGAGGGTGATCTGTTATTGGTATATGCGGATGACATATTGATTGCATCATCCGGACCCCGGGCTAGGACCATTAACAATCGTATTAATGAGTATTTGGCTATATTGGCCCCCTATTTTTCTAAATGGTGCCTATGTCTAAACATGGACAAGACAGTAGCGGTTATGATCAAAGGAAAACGGAAGTACTTATACCCCAATAGTAGGTCCTATATCCCCTCTATATGGATTGGGGGGGAGAGTGTGAGGGTTTCAGATAGGATGAGGTACCTTGGTGTCATTTACCATGAGAACTTTGAGTTCTACAGACATGTGGATTACATATTGGAATCCACGAAGCGTACTTACGCAATGTATAGGGGTATCCTCGGACGTAATGGTTTGGACAGGAGAATAGGTTTACTGCTCTATCGCCAGATAATTCGACCTCTCATGTCCTACGCCTTTCCAGTCTGGTCCAGAATTTCTTCTGCCCAGATGGAGAGGCTTAGGGTATGGGAAAGAAGGATCCTGGTAGCTTGCTTGGGCCTCAAGCGTAAACTTGGGCCTGACGGCATCTACCGGCGACCATCATGTAGGTCGATTTATAGGGCGATAGATTTCCAGAGAATTGACGCCTTTATGATGGATAGGGGTATCAAGTTTCTGGAAAGATCTCGTTCTCTAGAGAACGACTTGGTCAGGGAGTGTTTTGTGGGATCAGGTGATCTGGAGACCGTTCAGATGAAACATTACTTGTTGCCGACCGACCTCCTGATTTTGAGTGAAGCTGGTCTTCTCTATGAGGGTGCAAACCTCCTGTTCTACCACAGGAGGATAAATACATTGGATATTTGTAACGTGGTTTACAACACCGCGCAGTAGGCCAAGGGCCAAACTTTTGTAAATATATTTCCCTCTTTGTACATATTTCTATCCTATATCTTTTGTAAATATTTCATCTCATGTATATTAGTTTTAAGTTTAGCTTTAAGTAAGAACGAACGCCTCCTGTTTTTTACCTTTTTTTAGGGAACTTTTGTGTAGATTGGTACATTTAATGTAATTCATATAAATTTATTATACTATAGTATGTAAGTTCTATATATATGTAAATAGTTTTTTTTTAATTGATAAGTCCTTGTAAGGCACCCCGTGTGTGAGGAAGAAATATATAAATAGATTGTTAGTTTTAAGTGTACATGTAAATATGGATTGTTTTGGTTAATAAATGAAATGAAATGAAATGAACGCCAAAAATTATTAGTTCTTGTGAATCTTTAGTGAAGTGTGTTTAAAAGAAAAAAAGTGATTAAAAATGACTGGTCGTGGTAAAGGTGGTAAAGGCTTGGGAAAAGGTGGCGCTAAACGTCATCGTAAAGTGTTGCGTGATAACATCCAAGGTATTACCAAGCCAGCTATTAGACGTTTGGCTCGTCGTGGTGGTGTAAAACGTATTTCTGGTTTGATTTACGAAGAAACCCGTGGTGTCTTGAAGGTGTTTTTGGAAAATGTCATCCGTGATGCCGTCACCTATACTGAACATGCCAAGAGGAAAACCGTCACCGCTATGGATGTTGTCTATGCTTTGAAGAGACAAGGTCGCACTTTGTACGGTTTCGGCGGTTAAATGATAGTATATTGAGAAAAAAGTATAAATCAACAACATCGACAAAATTTATCAAACAACAAAACAAACAATCGGTCCTTTTCAGGACCACGAAATTAAATTTAAAAAGAGATAGTGCATTTTTTGATTGAAAATATACTAGGATAGGTTAAAATTTTTATTTATGTAAACAATATTTATTTCTATTTATTGTTTAAATATTACTTTTTTAACATTTTACCGTCGGCATAATCAAATTTTTCATACTTTTATGTATTTAGAAACAAAATCATCATTATGAATTCTTGTTTACATATTAAAATTTCAAAAAGAAAAAATTCTCTAGTCAAACTGTACGCATATGAAAAAAATATAAACAAACAAGAAGAAACCAGTTTCATACCAAACACACAAACAAATTCTACGTAAAGACGACTGCACTTTAACGAGAGCAACAAAAACGAAGAGAACAAACAAAACAAGAATATGTGAGAATAATAACAATGCAAAGGCATTCATATAGTGGTTTGTTTGGGCATGAATGTTTATTTCTTCTACTGTGTGTATTTTTGTTTTGTTTATTTAGAAAAAGTGATTTCAAAACTAAAATAATAAATAGGAATGTTTGAGGAAATTTATTTTTAAATAAAATATTAATTTATTTATATAATAAATGAACAAAAATACGTCATATTTTTATTTTCAAATAAAAAAAAAAATATATTAATTCTTAATAATTCTTAAAAAATATATGAAAATCAAAAATGAATATCTATTAAAAAAAAACTTAATAAAAATTATATTTTTGTAGCTTTTAGTAGATATTCATATGACGAAAAAGTGTTTTGCCGACGGCATTTAAAAAATTTGTTGTTTTCTTCTTTTTTAGAAAAAAATATATTTTTGTTCTAAAATTTCTAATAAATAAATTTAAAATAAAAAACTTCATAAAGTAAAAGTTTGTTCATATTAGTTGATAGAAAATGAAAATATTCAATATTCAAAGTTGAAATGAACAAATAACTTTTCAGTCTAACTGTACGCAACAACAATTTACAAAAAATTACCAACGCATACAAAATAAAGAAGAAACAAGTAATTTTTTTCTTAAAACGACCACATACTGACAAACACAAACAAATTCTATGTAGACAAAAAATCTTCCTAAGAATCCCGACTGTATGATTATTCTGCGAACATCAGCTTAATGTGTTTGTTGTTGCTTTTTTTACTATAGTTAAAATGGTCACATACTGTCAAACACAAACAAATCGTATGTAGAAAAATACTTCGTAACAATCGCGACTGCATGATTATTCTGTGAACATCAGCTTAATGTATTTGTTGTTGTTTTTTTTTTTTTTTTCACAAAAAAAAAAAAAGAAATATAATGGAATTTGTATAGTTGTGTCTGTGTGTTTTTCTTTAGTTTGTTAGGTTTTGTGTATATCGTTGTTTTTGTTTGTGGAAAAAAAAAGAAACAGATTGTTAAAATGTAAAGGCATTTGTATAGTTGTGTGAGTGCGTTTTTTTAGTTTGTTCGTTTATACTGTGGATTTTGTTTTTGTAAAATCACAAGAAATGCTTATATGAAGAAGTTTGTTGAAATGTAAAGGCATTTGTATAGTTGTATATGTGTATTTCTTTAGTTTGTTATATTTTATGGATACCATGATTATTGTATGTATAAAAAAATAATACGAGGGATGATTGTGAAAAAATAAAACGAGGGATGATTATGTACGGCAGATGTTTGTTTTTTTATATACATATTTTATAATGAAAATAAGTAAAATTGATGGCTTTTACTGATAAAAATGCAAATTTAGTTTAATTTTAAATTTGTTTTTATGGAAAAATACTTATTATTTTGTTGTTTTAAGTTAGTTTTGAAAAAATTTTACTCATTTTTGAAATAAATTTGTCGTCCTGAAAAGGACGGTTGGTTTTTTTCTAAATACGATGGTCTGTATAGTATTTTTACATTTTGTTGTTGTCGTTGTGTAAAATAATTTAGGCTTTCTTTTCTGTTTTCTTGGGCAAAAGTACAGCTTGAATGTTGGGCAAAACACCACCTTGGGCAATTGTTACGCCAGACAACAATTTGTTCAATTCTTCATCATTACGGATGGCCAATTGCAAATGACGGGGAATAATTCTGGTCTTTTTGTTGTCACGAGCAGCGTTACCAGCCAATTCAAGAACTTCAGCGGCCAAATATTCCATAACGGCAGCTAAATATACGGGAGCGCCGGCACCAACACGTTCGGCATAATTGCCTTTACGCAACAAACGATGGATACGACCGACGGGGAATTGCAAACCAGCACGGTTTGAACGGGACTTTGCCTTTCCCTTAACTTTGCCACCTTTACCACGACCAGACATTTTTCACTTTTTAGTTATTTAGTTACACTTCACTAGAGCACTGTAAACACAAACTGATAAAATATTTTTTTGTTACTATGGGTATTTATACTTTTTTTCTGAGAAGAACACACACACACAATGGGGTGGTTTGTGTAGATACATTTTGTAGATACTTTAGTATTTGTTGGATTTCAAAAAGGTATATAATGCGCACATATCACGAAAAAAACTCACAGTTTGTGAACAGTGTTTAAAAAGTGTTTGTGAAAAAAAATAAGTGAATAATAATGCCTCCTAAAACCAGTGGTAAAGCAGCAAAGAAGGCCGGTAAAGCCCAAAAGAATATTACCAAGAGTGACAAGAAAACCAAGCGTAAGCGCAAGGAATCTTATGCCATCTATATTTACAAAGTGTTGAAGCAAGTACATCCCGATACTGGTATCTCATCAAAGGCCATGAGTATCATGAACAGTTTTGTTAATGATATCTTTGAACGTATTGCCGCTGAAGCATCTCGTTTGGCTCACTACAACAAGCGTTCAACCATCACCAGTCGGGAAATTCAAACTGCTGTCCGTCTATTGTTGCCTGGTGAATTGGCTAAGCATGCTGTCAGTGAAGGTACTAAGGCTGTCACCAAATATACTAGCTCCAAGTAAATTTTTTACCTTCTGGTTGTCAACAAATGGTTTATCTTATTTCTTTAACATCAACTACAACAACGGCCCTTCTCAGGGCCACAATATTCATACAAAAAAGAGATTAGTTTTTATTGTTTTCTACTTAATTTGAAATTTCTTTTATAATAGCAGTTGGTTTTCTATTTGGTGTGGAAATTTGCTTTAAAAATTCTGACATTTTGATTTTACTTGTCCAATACACAAACCTTTTTGAAATTTTAAGCAAGAATTGCAACCTTTATGTGTTTAGTTGGTGAATTTGACAATTGCAAAAAATTTCAAAGCAGTTTGCTATGCTTCACTTATTTGTAAAACTAAAATGAAAAAGAATGATTAAATAACAATCCTTAAAATATGTGTTGAAATATTTTTGATTTTTTATATTAAAATTTGATGTTTTGCCGACGGCATTTCGATTTTTCATATATGAAGTTTTTGTTTTGCATTCCTTTCAAAAGAAATAAAATTTTCGCAAAAAATGAAACATTTTGCTTTCTTATGTTGTTTTTTTTTTTATTAAAAAATATATAAATAAAAAATATTAAAATTTTTTATTTTAAATTATTTAAAATTATTTTATTTAATATAAAAAAATGTCAATTTTATTAACATCTTTTTTTTAATATTTGTAAAAATTCTTTAAAATAACAAGTTTTTAAAGTGTATATTTCATATTAAAATTGATTTTTTGCCGACGGCATTTATTATTATTTTAATACAAAAAAATTACTTTTTTTGAAGACGAACTATGGAAATGTGTTTAACCGACGGCATTTCTGCAAAATTCTTTGAAAAAAATAATGAATTTCCTAATAAATTGAGTTTTGCCGACGGCATTTCATTTATTCTTGAAGTAATGTTAACACATTGTGTGTGTGAATGTTTTTGTTTTCAACAATGCATTGCAGTGTTTTGTTTATTTTTGTTACTTCATTAACAATCCAGCAAAAGAAAAACAATCTAAAAATTTAAGAATTTCACAAAAAAAAGAATGATATTCTGTAAAATTAGATGAAAAGTATTGTTTTGTTTGTTATTTAATCTCTTTTTGTTAATTATTTTGTAGCCCTGAAAAGGGCTTTTTAATAGAAATAAATCTTTTTTTCGAATATCGAAAAATAATTTGTTCTTTGAGTGGAATATTTACTTCTTGGCGGCAGTCTTTTTGGCAGCTGCTTTTTTGACTGGAGCAGCCTTTTTGGGTTTAGCAGCGACGGCACTCTTTGCTTTGGGTGCTTTTGGTTTAGTTGCTGGTGCCTTTTTTGCGGGTTTTGCTTTAACTGTACCAGTCTTTTTGGCAGTTTTTGCCTTCGCTTTTTCTGCCTTCTTCTTTTCAGCAGTCTTTTTGGTGGCAGTTGCTTTCTTAGCAGCAGGAGTTGCTTTTTTGGTAGCGGCAACCTTCTTTTTCTTTTCACCAGCACCGACAGCAGCCTTTTTCTTTTCAGCAGCAGGCTTCTTTGCTTTTGGTTCTTTTGTAGCAGCAGCTGACAATTTGAATGAACCAGAAGCACCCTTACCTTTAGTTTGGATTAATTTTCCACTGGTTACGGCACTCTTCAAATATTTCTTGATGAATGGAGCCAATTTTTGAGCATCTACCTTGTAAGTGCTGGTAAGGTATTTCTTAATGGCTGGAAGGGATGAACCACCACGTTCTTTCAATGTTTTGATGGCAGCATCAACCATTTGTTGGGTTGGTGGATGAGTAGGTACGCTGGATGGTTTTTTGGCCTTGGTGGCTCCTGCAGCTTTCTTTGTTTTTTTCTCAGCAACTGGTGCAGCTACTGGGGAAGCGGAGGTTTCAACGACAGCGGAATCAGACATGATTGTTTTTATTTGATATTTTAATAATTTCACTTGAAAATAAACACTTTTTTTTTGTAAAATATACACTTTATATGCGTGAGCACATTCAATATGTTAAGGTACATCGTAAGTATGAGAAGTTCATAGTAGTCAATGGATGTTGATTGTTGAATTTTTAGTGCGAGCGTGTATAAAATTTAACAAAAGTTTTATCATATTTTTAAGTTTTTCTTTAAGATTTTGGAAAAAATTTAAAAACTTTTTCCTAAAATTGTTAGCTTAGATATTGTAGTTTATGCTAAAATTAAGAAAATTTTTTTTTCTTCACTTGGAAAATTTTTATAAGCATTTTCCTCAGAAGTTTGTTAAAAATTTTTACTAAATTATCAACAAAAGTTGAAAATTTTCTAAGAAATTTCAGAAATATTTGTAAGAAAACTATTTCAGATGATACTCTTATATGTTTTCTTTATGGTATTTGAAGAAAATATTAATTTTTTATTTTTTTCGATTTTTAAAAATTATTTTAAAATTTACTCTATGTCAACGAAAAATTCTCATATTGAAAAATTTTTCAATAGTATTTTCAATCGATCCTATTGAGTGAAAAATTAAAACAAATAAATATTGCAATTAAATTAATAAATTTTTATACACATTTCATTACATTATTTACTATTATATTCTAAAAGTCAAATTTTTAAATATTTTTAATAAATAATTCAAAAAATGCTCATGTGAAAAGTAATTTCATTTTGATCATACTCTTTGAAATTGAGCCATTTCATAGAGATTGTATTTTTAAAGCAAATTGTTATTTATTTCTTTATTTTCATAATATTGTTGCATTATTATGTAATTGTACAAATGTTTTTGGAATAACTTTTTTCAAATTGTAAATAATATTAAGTAAAAATATACTATTTTCATAAGAAATATTATTTACTAATATAACGATGAAATTTTCTTGTTAAATTGTGTGACATGTTTAAGTTTTTATATATTTTCATGAAAATATTCCTTTGTTAAGTAAATACATAAATTTAGTAATTTTGATATGATTTTTTACAATATTTTGTAATTTTGTTTACAAATAATTAAATACAAAATTATTTAATTTTCAATTGAACTTTTCCACTAAGAAAATAGTCTAAATTTCTTTGTATTTGTGGAAACGAAATTTTATGTTTATAAACAATTTTTTGCAAAATTTTAAAAAAATATTAATTTAATCTCTTTATCATATAAATTGATGGTTCTCAAAAGAGCCATTAAAAGGATATTTATTTATTTATTTATTTAATTTCAATAGAAAATACGATTTGAAAACAAATTTTATTAACAAAGTAAATATAAATAAATTTTCGATTTTGTAAATACACATTTCCTAGCAGATGTACCTTGAATAACTTATTTTTATAATAATTGCTAAATTGTATCTTTTTTATATAAAATTTTGCATATTTTGTACAAATAATTCAAATTTTTGTTAATATTTTTATATAAAATTTGCCTCCAGTTTAAAGAATACAAACATACATGTATGTAAATATAAACAAAACAAAAAAATGTTCATAAAAAGTGTTTAAACTATCTATTATTTATAGAAATATAATATGAAATAATTATTTGAAAATAAATATAATCAACTTTTGACACCCTAAAAAAAATTCTGTTAATTTTGCCGACGGTAAAATGTATTGTTAAGCCGTCGGCAATTTTTCAAAATATTTTTGAGTAAATTTTCTAAAAATTTCATAAATTTACTTAAAAATAGTAAAATTTTGAACAATAAATAAAATGCTCTTTAAAAATTTGTTTAATAGTTCTAAAAAGAACCGATTATTCATTCTTTAGATATTGTTTACATAAATAAAAATTAAAAAAAAATTTTAACCTATCCTAGTATATTTTCAATCAAAAAATGCACTATCTCTTTTTAAATTTTATTTTGTGGTCCTGAAAAGGACCGATTGTTTGTTTTGTTAATAAACACATATGATGATGTTGTTGTTATGCGTTTGTTGTCTGTAGTAATTTTGTCAATCAATTTAAGCACGTTCGCCACGAATACGTCTGGCCAATTGAATATCTTTTGGCATAATGGTGACACGTTTAGCATGGATGGCACACAAGTTGGTATCTTCGAAGAGACCAACCAAATAAGCTTCACTGGCTTCTTGCAAAGCCATAACAGCAGAGCTCTGGAAACGCAAATCAGTTTTGAAATCTTGAGCAATTTCACGAACCAAACGTTGGAAGGGCAATTTGCGGATCAACAATTCAGTACTCTTTTGATAACGACGAATTTCACGCAAAGCTACTGTACCAGGGCGATAACGATGAGGTTTCTTAACACCACCGGTAGCTGGTGCACTTTTACGAGCAGCCTTAGTAGCCAATTGTTTACGAGGTGCTTTGCCACCAGTCGATTTACGGGCAGTTTGCTTAGTACGAGCCATTATTATTTTTCACTTCACTTAGTATTTTTTTTAAAAATCACTATAACACTGTTCACACACGAATATTTTTGTTTCGCCGATGGTACCGGGTTTATATAGAAAAATTTTGTATTGGAAATATAAGGGTGAGTGTGTGTGTATTGTATTAAGTGGTGGTTGATTATACTAAAATATAGACGCACACAAAAAAGAATAGTATAGCATGATATTTCTGTTACATTCTAATTTTAGTTCAATTTGGTATAAATACCAGTGGTTCTGACGCCAAAAATTATTAGTTCTTGTGAATCTTTAGTGAAGTGTGTTTAAAAGAAAAAAAGTGATTAAAAATGACTGGTCGTGGTAAAGGTGGTAAAGGCTTGGGAAAAGGTGGCGCTAAACGTCATCGTAAAGTGTTGCGTGATAACATCCAAGGTATTACCAAGCCAGCTATTAGACGTTTGGCTCGTCGTGGTGGTGTAAAACGTATTTCTGGTTTGATTTACGAAGAAACCCGTGGTGTCTTGAAGGTGTTTTTGGAAAATGTCATCCGTGATGCCGTCACCTATACTGAACATGCCAAGAGGAAAACCGTCACCGCTATGGATGTTGTCTATGCTTTGAAGAGACAAGGTCGCACTTTGTACGGTTTCGGCGGTTAAATGATAGTATATTGAGAAAAAAGTATAAATCAACAACATCGACAAAATTTATCAAACAACAAAACAAACAATCGGTCCTTTTCAGGACCACGAAATGAAATTTAAAAAGAGATAGTGCATTTTTTGATTGAAAATATACTAGGATAGGTTAAAATTTTTATTTATGTAAACAATATTTATTTCTATTTATTGTTTAAATATTACTTTTTTAACATTTTACCGTCGGCATAATCAAATTTTTCATACTTTTATGTATTTAGAAACAAAATCATCATTATGAATTCTTGTTTACATATTAAAATTTCAAAAAGAAAAAATTCTCTAGTCAAACTGTACGCATATGAAAAAAATATAAACAAACAAGAAGAAACCAGTTTCATACCAAACACACAAACAAATTCTACGTAAAGACGACTGCACTTTAACGAGAGCAACAAAAACGAAGAGAACAAACAAAACAAGAATATGTGAGAATAATAACAATGCAAAGGCATTCATATAGTGGTTTGTTTGGGCATGAATGTTTATTTCTTCTACTGTGTGTATTTTTGTTTTGTTTATTTAGAAAAAGTGATTTCAAAACTAAAATAATAAATAGGAATGTTTGAGGAAATTTATTTTTAAATAAAATATTAATTTATTTATATAATAAATGAACAAAAATACGCCATATTTTTATTTTCAAATAAAATAATATATTAATTCTTAATAATTCTTAAAAAATATATGAAAATCAAAAATGAATATCTATTAAAAAAAAAACTTAATAAAAATTATATTTTTGTAGCTTTTAGTGACGAAAAAGTGTTTTGCCGACGCCATTTAGAAAATTTGTTAGTTTTTTTCTTTTTTTTTTTTTAGAAAAAAATATATTTTTGTTCTAAAATTTCTAATAAATAAATTTAAAATAAAAAAACTTCATAAAGTAAAAGTTTGTTCATATTAGTTGATAGAAAATGAAAATATTCAATATTCAAAGTTGAAATGAACAAATAACTTTTCAGTCTAACTGTACGCAACAACAATTTACAAAAAATTTCCAAGGCATACAAAATAAAGAAGAAACAAGTCACTTTTTTCTTAAAACGACCACATACTGACAAACACAAACAAATTCTATGTAGGCAAAAAATTTTCGTAGGAATCCCGAATGTATGATTATTCTGTGAACATCAGCTTAATTTGTTTGTTGTTTTTTTCAGTTCTTTATTTATTTAAAATTTCATAGATCTACTTGTATTTTGTATATGCTCCTTAATGGCTTAAGAAGCATTAAAGTCATATAATATGGTAGAGAGATTTTAAACGAAAATTTCGTATTTTTCGCGTCATTTTCTGGGGGGAATTTATATGGGGTTGTGTTATTATGGACTGATCTTTACAAAAATTGGTAGAGAGATTTCGGTTCGTATAGAACTTATCAGTGTCGCATTTTTATTTATTTATTTATTTATTTATTTATTTATTTATCTTTTTATTTATTTATTTATTTATTTATTTATTTATTTATTTATTTATTTATTTATTTATTTATTTATTTATTTATTTATTTAAGCCATTAATGAGCGATAAAGTAATTTTCTTATATGGGGGTTGGGGTTTGGGTCCTACAAGTCATGTTTATATCGTCGCTTTACTCGTAATTAATTTTCTGATGAGGACATTATATGGGGGTAGGGTCAATTAAGGCTCGACCCACATGAAATTAAGTTAAGTGTTTTGACTAGCAATGAACTTAAGTCAAATTTCATTACTATACTCGTATTTTTAAGCCAGTAATGGGCCTTAAAGTGTTTTTCTGATAGTGACCTTATGTTGGGGGTAAGGTCAATTAAATTTCTTCGCTATATTCGTATTTTTACGCCCATAATTAGCGTCAAAGTCGTTTTCTGAAGGGGACCTTATATGGGTCAATTATCTACATATCATTTCATATCTACATAAAATTTTGTAAATTATGAAATTTCATTGCTATAATCCTATTTTTAAGCCAGTATTGTGCATGAAAGAAATTTTTTGGGTGGACTTTTTATGAGGAGTAGGGCCAACTATGCACCGATCCACATAAAATTTGGTGGAGAGATATTGGCTCGCTTATGTGTATCGAATTTAATCGCTATATTCCCATTTTTAACTCAGTATTCAGCTTTTTAGTAATTTTCTAAAGGGTACCATGATGCAGACGTCAAAAAACTGACCTATGTGAAATTTTGTGGTATTTGCTTCATAAAAAACGAATTTGTGAACATTTGAAGCTCTTTATACAATATTCCGGGGGGGGGGGGGGGACATTTGTATGGGGGCTATGTGAAATCCTTGACCGATTTTGCCCATTTTCAATACCAAACATTAGTGACGGACATAGCTAGAGGGTCTTAGAATCTTACGAGGTCCCAGAATATATATACTTTATGGGGTCTTTGAGCAATATTTCGATGTGTTACACACGGAATGACAAAATCAATCAAAAATCACGCAAGTGAGCACATTTAATATGTTATTAAAATTTTAAATTAAACAATCATGTCTGATTCCGCTGTCGGTGAAACCTTCGCTTTCCCAGTAGCTGAGAAAAAAGGAAAGAAAGCTGCAGGAGCCACCAAGGACAAAAAAAACATCCATCGTACCATAAAAATATTGAAAGAACGTGGTGGCCAAATAAAGACCGATCATTACAAAAATCGGTAGTTTCATTTAAAGTTCTATAAAACTAAGGTTTGTCGACTTTTGTTGACATAATAAATCATTTAAATTAATTATAAGCCCATAGGTCCTATTTGGGGGGTACGGTTTTATGCTAATCGAAAGAATGGACCGATTTTAATCATTTTCAATAGGCTTCGTCCTTGGGCCAAAAATAATGGACCGATTAAAAAAAAAAAGACGTGTGTGCCAAAATTGTGGCCTCTACCTTGCGCACAAGGTTTACATGGACAGCCAGCCCGACGGACATCATATATTAAAGTAGTTCATTTAGCATTACCCAGGATACACCACGTGGAGGCGAACTACATTTGTATCCCATCGGCCATTTTTATTATTTGAAATATTTGACCTGAAATTTAACACGTTTTAAGTGTCAGCCAGTTTGAGTATTTAAAGTGCTTGCTTATGAAGTAATAAGTATCGGTCAAAAATTGAATTTATTGAGAAATTCTATAAAAACCGATTAGATAAGGTTTAAGCACCCTATATTCATAATTGCTTAATAAATTGTGTTACTATGGAAAGTGTGTGTGAGTGTGTGTTTGTACTAAACTTTAATTGAACGATTAATATCTTTATGAATACGCTGGTAGATCTCTATAAATGAAATATTCCTATATTACTATTATTTAAAGTGGTCCATAGTAACAATGTTGCTAAAAATAAGCATTTTGAAATGAGGGCCCTTGTTATTATTCCCCGCTTGTTATTATTCATCTTTGATTTATCGAGTGGGGGCCATAATGATTTTTCATATGTTTTTTTTTTGTACATATGTATGCGTTCATTCTATAATATTTAGTATCGGGGATTGTATGAGACTCATGCAAGAGCTAATTGAATGACAGTTTATTTTCAAACATTTACCGGAAATACGCAATTGTTATAATTGAAATGTTTACATGCGTTTATGTAAATGTACATAAAAATAAATTCATATTTAATTAAATATAATAAAAAAGACATAGTTACACACAGTGTTTTCGATGACTAAAAGTTAAGGGAAAAAATAGTTTCTTTTCAATTCCCTGCAAAACAATGAACATGATTTTTGAACTAGACACTCAAACTTAAGTAAAAATTGGCCGATTTGAAGATTTTTAAAGCAAGCGACAAAGTAGAGTATATCCTTATTCTCTAGTCAAGGTAATAAGTTCTCATGTTTACTAAGAAATAATTCTACTTTTGATTGCTATGGAATTCAGCGACATCACCCCAATCTATCTATATATATAAAAGAGTAGCGTTACTGACTGACTGATTCATCATCGCACAGCCCAAACGGCTGAACCTAGAATCATGAAATTTTGACAGTTGATGTGTTTTTGGTTATGTAGATCCACTAAGGAGGGATTTTTGGAAATTTGCACATTTACGGGTAAAAAGGGGAAACAACGGGTTTTTTTAAATATCTTACATAATATTAGTGATACAAGAAAAATTTTAAATGCACCTGTATCTACTCTTAAAATGAGCAGATGGGTGTCTGGTACTTTTTTGAAATTCATACTTTTAAGGGGTAAAAATGTGTAACAAAGGTGATTTTGGTACCTTTTTCAGCCCTTTATAACTTTTAAACTAATTAACATAATCAAATTTTTCTAAATATTTTGGATACATCTCTCAAAATTATGAGACACCTGTTTCGTACTTTTTTAAAATTCAGTCCTTTTTGGGTGTAAAAGGGACAAACCTGTATTTATGGTATTTTTTAGCATATTAAGAAAACTTTTTCGGTTTATTGAATTATTCATATTAAATTACGGACTAACTCTGTAATATTTATTGAAATAAAATTTTTGCTATTTCACTGGGTAAAAAAGTACCAAAAAGGGAAAAAAACGGGAAATTTAATTTTTTTCAAACTCATTGAGTCAACTTTTATAAAATTTCAAAAAGTAGTTTATTTACTCACACAAAATAAGCTATTGGTATATTATTTTGGAATTCGAGTAATAAGGCCTATATAGGACCAAATTCGAGTAAATTGTTTGGTACCTTTTTTAAGGCACAATTTTTCTGGAATAAATGAATGCAGATTTGAATCGTTTGAGTTTTATCTGTGATATATATGTAGATTTAAATACGGAATGTACTAATTTTTATTAGTACTTGCCACTTAGGTAAACTTTTTTCCACTTTTGGTACTTTTTCTTCCTTCAAATGATACTCTATGTATGTTCTTTAATATGAACTGAAAACACATGATTAGTAAACATACACGGTCCTCATTGAATAAGATCCTTTAAGAGACAACTTTTTAGTACTTTTTATCTCATAAATTGTACTTTTTTAATTTTCTAAAATATTCAACGTAGGAACATTAATTCTAACATACATGGTCTTGACTGAATAATATTCTGGAAGTGGGAACTATTTGGTACTTTTCTATTATTTAAATAGATTCTTTATAATGGTTAACCGGAACACACGGTCCTTATTAAATGAGAATTTATTGAAAGAGATCTTTGTACTTTTTCGTTTTTCCGATAGTACTTTTTGATATTTTTTACGATATTGAACATAGTTAGGGTAGCGAAGCACCCTGGATAAGTTGTTTATATAAACCATAAGGAAAATTTTTAAATACTTGACATTTGTTAAGGAAAGTTTTGAAAAAAATTGTTTTTTTTTATAAAACCGAAGTTTAAATTAGAGGTTCTCAAAAACTATAAGATATATTGAACCAATTACTTATGGCTTTTATTTTAAGGTAACTTTTTAATATAATCCATAAGGAAAATTCTTAAATACTTAAAATTTGTTAAAAAAAAGTTTGGAAAAAATTCTTTTATATAAAAAAATACATTTTACCTGAAGTACTCATAGTAAAAATCGGGGATTTTTAAAAACTATAAGGTATATTGAACCAATTATTTATGGCTTTTATTTTCAGATAACTCTTTAAGAAAAATTCGTAAATACTTGAAATTTGTTTTGAAAGTTCAGTTTTTGAAAACTATTCTTAAAAAATCGAGAATTCTGAAATTTAAATATTGAAAACTCTGCACATATTGAATTAAATATTTATGGTTTCGATTCCAGATAACTTGTTACCATAATCCATAAGAATATTTCTTAAATACTTGAAATTTGTTAAGGAATGTTTTGAAAAAGGTTTTAAAAACTATCCTTAATAAACTGGAGAATTCCGAAATTTAAATATTGAAAACTCTGTACACATTGAACTAAATATTTATGGTTTCGATTTCAGATAACTTGTTACCATAATCCATAAGAAAATTTCTTAAATACTTGAAATTTGTTAAGGAATGTTTTGAAAACGGTTTTAAAAACTATCCTTAATAAAATGGAGAATTCCGAAATTTAAATATTGAAAACTCTGTACATATTAAACTAAATATTTATGGTTTTTATTTTCAAATAACTTTTTAATATAATCCATAAGAAAAATTTTTAAATACTTGACATATTTGTTAAGGAAAGTTTTAGATATAATTGCATTTATCAAAAAAAGTTTGTTTTCAAATCGAAGGTTCTCAAACACTATAAGTTATATTAAATCAATTATTTATGGTTTTTATTTTCAGATAACTTACTCCCATAATACTTTCTTGATTATTCTTGAAATTTGTTAAGGAAAGTTGTGAAAAAGGTTTTGAAAACTACCCTAATAAAATCGAGAATTTTGAAATTTAAATATTGAAAACTATGCACTTTTTATATACTTCTAATATATACCATCCAAAAACTGCACTGTTAGAAATTTATAAAATCTTTCAATCACTGTTATTTGTAGTCCTCTTTTTTTAGAATTCTGAACTTTAACAGTTATGATTTAGATTTAGATAATAACAGTTATTTTCAAAAACAAACTTATATTTTTGTCGTACAAAAATACAAGTTTTTCATGACTTTTATGAAGGATCTGATTCACTAGCTTATATGAATAATGAATTGTCAAAATTCATATGAGAAAATAACTTTCATATAATTTTTAACATATATTTCCATTCAAGCTACTGTACCAATTACTCGATATTTGCTGAAATAAAATTTAAATGTTAAACCTAAAAAAATGTGTTGCCATAGATTCTTTAAAATTCCATAGATAAACTAAACTGACGTTTGGTGAACTTTCATACTTACGGTTTTATTGGTATTTTTATTATTGTCCCCCATTTTGTAGAGATTTAAATAACTCCCTTTCTGCTAGTTACTTACTCAAATTTTGCTTTATTTTTATATAACTTATGATTTAAATTAATTGTAATTGATGGTTAAAATCAATTACTATTTTTAGCAACAAAAAAGTTTTTTTTTTCGAAAACAAATAACTATAGATAGTAGGGTAAATCCTATCTATCGATTTTAAGATAAATCCTTTAAATGTATTTTTTTATTCTAATAATTGTTAATTTTTTTTTATTTTTTCAAATTGTCGTTTTTAGATACTGAAAATTGTATCTATTTTAAAATAAACTTTTTCGGTTTATTTCAATCGTATGCATATTTAGTTCGTAATTTTTATAAACTTTAACACAATTAGCGTGTCACGGCTCACAATCACTACCACCGATCAGCGATCACGAAGTCTGCTTGTGCTGGAAACCACTAAACGAACAATCGCAATCAACGATAATAACTAAACTGAGATTAATTTACTGTTTGGTGCTGCTTTTTAAAGCAAACCATCGATTGTGGTGGGTGTGGGTGCAAACATTTTCAATTATCTCATACTAGTTAGTATGTGATAGGGGTGAAATGTGTTCTATACTATGGCCCCATTATTATTAATATTATTATTTTGAAATTGAAGAGGGTATAAGTTACAATTTTGTAAACCTTTGTTGAAATGCTTGTCGCTATAATCGGTATTGTTATTACTGTTAAAAATTAGATATGTTTTTACCCTTAACCTTTATCATTCCGTTTGTTATTTTAAAAATATAAAATCCGTACACTATAATATAGGTATGTACATAAGTAGTATATTATGAATCTAATGAAATTTTGTGAATATCCCAGATTTTTGTTATTCTGTTTGTAAATTCCACAATATACAATTCTGATCATATAATGTATCTTCTCGCGAATATATGTGGAATATCTACTTATCTATCTATATATCTATCTATCTATCTATCTATCTATCTATCTATCTATCTATCTATCTATCTATCTATCTATCTATCTATCTATCTATCTATCTATCTATCTACCTATCTATCTATCAATCTATCTATCTATCTATCTATCTATCTATCTATCTATCTACCTATCTATCGAGACCAAAAATTATCATATTTATCTATATTAAATAGATATATTTGAAGTTATGAAGTATAAATCCCTTAAAATAACTCTAATACATTTGAGTATATGAACATTGTTTTCCAAATTTATTGAGGAGCGTTCTTAGCTTTCTCATGCCTGTTTTAAGAACATTTGAGAGAGAATGATCGATCATATTTGCTCTATTATATACTCTCTGTAATGTCTGGTTGAAGTGATATATGTACATTTGTATGGTATATATACGGTAAATAAAGTCAATAGAATTATGCAAATACAAAGGGACCATCATTTCACAAGTAAGTTTAGCTGTGTGTTTGTTTCTGAATCTGAACTAAATAGTAGGCAATTGAATGTCAGCTAAACCAATTACCGGAAAAATGTTATTATCATGTAAGTTAAATGATAAATGAATACCTACATACATATGTATGTACAAATCTCTGCATATACTACAAGAATAACGGTAATATTTATCAAATTTAAAATATAAACATATAAAAAACATATTCTCTTAGAAAAGTGAAACTTGTAGTGTTTATTTTCAGAGGATTTCTATTAAATGTAGTAAAAGCAATGTATTAATTTTTAAATGTACACAAGTAGTACAATTTTTGAAATCCTCTTTTTTTAAATTCAAACATCGTTTAATGCCAACATATTTGACGGTTTGTTAATTATACCTATGTTTCAAACTGTAACCACAAAGTCTACATCTCAATTACCAACAGTTCAACAAAAGTGATTTATTGAGAGAATAAATTTGCTTTTCCGCAGCATGATCATACAATTATTTTGGGAAATTGTAACTAAAACAAAGGGGATTTTTTGTGTATTTGATACTATAACATTGCTGCTGCCCAGTTAAATTAAACTAATATAGGAAATAAATGTATACAGTGACTATAGTATGACTACACAGCATCAACCCCTTGAATATTTGACATCATTTTATTTAAACATAATATGAGGGTAGTAGGTGGGGGATATGTTAAACAAAATTATGATAAATATTTATGTCATAATATGCAGACCGACGGAATAATTGTGTACGACGTTATAAGAGGAGAACATAAACATAATTTACATTTAAACCATACAATGTTTAATATACAAGATGAATTACAGTAGAGTATACAAAAGTAAAAATAAATCTCTTATTTGTGATGAAATCATGAGGTTTCTAAACTTACCTTAAATCCAGTTTAGACTACATCACAAATCAATATATTTTTAGAATATAACGGGTGTAACCAAACCATCACATAAAATTTTTCAAATAAAATTTTAAACAAAAACTTATCAATAATAAACAAGTAATATTTCTATATTCGGCTGTGCCGAATCTTATATACCCTTCACAAAGTATGTTTTAAAAAACAGTTTTTATTTAATTTGTATCTCTGCACACATGTCACACATAACCTACACACAAACAAATATAAACTGTAGCAGAAAGAAATATTAACCGTTGTACTGTAATACCACCGTCAAACTGTATTACCACCCTCAAACAAATATCATGTGTATTACCAACATATTACTGCTTTATCTCCTTGTTCTTGTTATACCCACTTACCTTCGTGAGAACAGCATCCAAACATACAAAAAAAATACACAGCTGAATAAAACCAAATACATCTCCACACGCACACGTGTTGTTGTTGCTTTTTTAACAAAGCAAAGATGAAATTTTCAGAGATTTTCTCGAATTTTTGCTCATATCTCCGTTATTTATTGACCGATTTTGCTGATTTTAAATAGCGATCTTCTCGAAAGCATGTCTAACTGAATTATTGAAGATTCGGATCTCGCCGATATCTGGGGACCTCTAATAACTGATTTCAACAGACGGACATGGCTTAATCGACTCCGCTATCTATAAGGATCCTGAATATATATATACTTTATAGGGTCGGAAAATTATATTATAGAAATTACAAACGGAATGACAAACTTATATATACCCTTCTCACGAAGGTGAAGGGTATAAAAATACGACATACTACCATACAACCGTACGGCACCGATTGCGAATTGAACATATATTTATCTTCAATACATACGGGTAATTCTAATGTACATACTACTATACCTATTGCTAACAAAATGACAATATTATATACATATAACCTTTTCATGAATTTTTTAATACACATGTACTTGTTATTCCACTTTTTCGAAAAGTAAAAGTTCAACAGCAAGTTTATGGAAACCCTCATAAAAATGTATGTGCGTTTTATTTGTTAATAATATGGCATCTCTAATGTACAGCTGTTTGTTTATGTTTTCGATTATTATCGTTTAATTGTTTTGTTTACAAACACATCTCTAATGAATGTTGGTTAAAAACGTTTAAACGCTGCTACAATTTGGAATACCACTTAAATCATGTCCAGAAATCGTAAACGTGATGCTCAAAGTAGCAGTTCTGAAGAAATTGACAGTGAAGAGGAGATACGTCGTAAAGATTTAAAGGAAAGAGATGAATTTGCCGAAAGACTAAAGAAAAAAGATGAAGGACGGACACGCAAAGTTCTGGAGTCAAGCTCCAGTCGTAAGGCAATCGAAGAAGCGGCTAAGCGTTTAAAATTGGAACATGAAGATAGGGATAAAATTTTGCCACAGTTACGTATACAGTCGAGAAGAAAGTATTTGGAAAAACGAAAAGAAGATAAAGTGGCTGAATTGGAAGCGGATATTTTGGATGATGAATATTTGTTTGAGGAGTCGGTGTAAGTTGAATAGAAAAAATAATATGTTAGTTAACTACTTTAACTAAATTATGTCATTTATTACAGTTTAACGGACAAAGAGCGTCAGGAAAGAGAATACAAAAAGCAATTGTTAACCATAGCCAAGGAACATGAAAAGGCACGTGAATTGGAACGTATACAGCGTTATCATATGCCTAGAGATTTAAAAAAGGGAGAAAAAGGTAGATAGTTGTAAAAATGCAATTGTAAAACATGTTAAAGTGTGTATATTTACAGAGGAGTATGTGGAAGTGGATGAAAATGAAAGACTACCGAATTCCGAACAAAAGAAATGGGAGGCAGAACAATTAGCTTCAGCCAGATTTCAATTCGGAGCTAAAGATGCTAAAGCTCAAGAAGAGTATGAACTTTTACTAGATGATCAAATCGATTTCATACAAGCACTTACCATGGACGGTTCAAAAGATAAGACCTCAAAAGAACCTGAAATGACAGAAGCTGAACGTAAACGAATGACTATAGAGGAAACACGTAAATCTCTGCCGGTTTATCCCTTTAAGGAAGATCTAATAGCAGCCATTAAAGAGCATCAAGTAAGTGTTAAAGCTAAATAAAGATATAGAAGGAAAAAGTTTAACATCTATATGTTAAAAATAGATTCTTATAATTGAAGGAGAAACTGGTTCGGGCAAGACAACACAAATACCACAGTTTTTGGTGGATGCTGGTTTTACAGCAGATAAAAAGAAAATTGGTTGTACTCAGCCGCGTCGTGTGGCGGCTATGTCTGTGGCCGCACGTGTAGCCGAAGAAATGGGTGTTAAATTGGGCAATGAAGTTGGCTACAGTATACGTTTTGAGGATTGTACTTCGGGTAAGTTGCTAAATTAACTTTCTTTTTATTTAATACTAATTTATAATTGAAAAAATCTTATTTTAGAAAGAACTGTTTTAAAATACATGACTGATGGTACTCTTCACAGAGAATTTTTGTCGGAACCAGATTTAGGTTCTTATAGTGTAATGATTATTGATGAGGCTCATGAACGTACCTTACATACTGATATTTTATTTGGTCTAGTTAAAGATATAGCACGTTTTCGTCCCGAACTAAAATTGTTAATATCAAGTGCAACTTTAGATGCTGAGAAATTTTCGCAATTCTTCGATGATGCTCCAATATTTCGTATACCAGGCAGGAGATATCCAGTAAGTAGAAACTTTTGTAATAATTACTACATTATTGATATTGTATCTAATCTATAGGTGGATATATTTTATACTAAAGCTCCAGAAGCTGATTATATTGATGCCTGTTGTGTGTCCGTTTTGCAAATTCATGCTACTCAACCTTTGGGAGATATTTTAGTATTCTTAACGGGTCAAGATGAAATTGAGACTTGCCAGGAGATTCTGCAAGATCGTGTTAAACGTTTAGGCTCCAAAATTCGCGAACTGGTTATAATACCAGTCTATGCAAATCTACCCAGTGATATGCAGGCGAAAATTTTCGAACCCACTCCACCCAATGCCCGCAAAGTTATTTTGGCCACCAATATAGCGGAAACTTCTCTAACCATAGACAATATTATTTACGTTATTGATCCTGGTTTCGCGAAACAGAATAATTTCAATTCCCGCACTGGCATGGAATCATTAATGGTGGTGCCAATTTCAAAAGCCTCAGCTAATCAAAGAGCTGGTCGTGCTGGACGTACAGCACCAGGCAAATGTTTTCGTTTATATACCGCCTGGGCTTATAAGCATGAATTGGAGGATAATACAGTACCCGAAATACAACGTATTAATTTGGGAAATGCGGTACTAATGCTTAAAGCTTTAGGCATAAATGATTTAATACATTTTGATTTTCTGGATCCACCACCTCATGAAACTTTAGTGTTGGCTTTAGAACAATTGTATGCTTTGGGCGCATTAAATCATCATGGTGAATTAACAAAATTAGGTAGACGTATGGCAGAATTTCCAGTAGATCCTATGATGGGAAAAATGTTGCTGGCAAGTGAAAAGCAAGTATTAGTATTAAAAGACAAAACAAAACTTAAAAAGTTTCTTAACAAAAAAATTTTTTGCATTATAGATACAAGTGTTCCGAAGAATTGGTCACCATAGCAGCTATGCTTTCGGTTAATAGTGCAATATTCTACAGACCCAAGGACAAAATCATACATGCCGATACAGCTCGCAAAAATTTCAATCATATTCATGGTGATCACTTATCCCTTATGCAGGTTTACAACCAATGGGCCGAAACGGATTACAGTACTCAATGGTGTTATGAGAATTTCATACAATATCGTTCCATGAAGAGAGCACGCGATGTTCGCGAACAATTGGTAGGTCTAATGCAAAGAGTTGAAATTGATATGGTCTCCTGTTTACCGGAAACAATTAATATACGTAAATCAATAACAGCTGGTTATTTTTATCATGTGGCACGTCTATCGAAAGGTGGCAATTACAAGACCATTAAACACAATCAAACAGTAATGATACATCCAAATTCATCTTTATTCGAGGAATTACCACGCTGGGTACTGTATCATGAACTGGTATTCACAACGAAAGAATATATGAGACAAGTAATAGAAATCGAAAGTAAATGGTTGTTGGAAGTAGCGCCACACTACTATAAGGCCAAAGAGCTAGAGGACTCAACGAATAAAAAAATGCCTAAAGTACAGGGTAGAGCTACAATGACTGAGTAATGTTTTTGGCTGAGGAGCGTTCAAACAATGAATAAACATAATAGTTATTTGTAAATATATGAATAGATTAAATTTTTGTAAAAAAAACAATAATTTTCTTTTATTATTGGTTCAAAAACTTTTTATTAAAGAGAACTTTCTTTAAATTTTTTAATTATCTATGTATATTTTTAGACAAAATGGGCGGAATGGCAGTTGAAGGTGTGTCACCTTTTTTATAAAGAAAATATTAAATCAGCACATCTCAAATTGTCCAACAGTTAGAGAATAAACTCTGCTGCCAATGACCTAAGTCTGTTGTCAAAAACCTAAGTCGTATGAATGTAGTAGTAGAACAACTTATGCTAGTGTTAGTAAATAGGTTATATCCCAGCAGTTCGACGGGACAGTCCCGAACTGACCACTTAACCGACCACTTGTGGTGGCCCCTAGCCACCTGACAACCCAGGTGACCAACCATTTTAACATGGGCTTGTCCTACGAAGAAGTCAATCGTCACTCTACACCCTACAAAGAGGCAGTAAAGGGACGATTACCTCCGCTCTCGCTTACAAAGGGGACACTAAAGCGACGACTGTCTTTATTCTCGTTTACAAAAGTTTATTTGTGGAACTTTAGATTTTAATGGAACTAAAATTTTAAAATTTCAAGTGTCTACTCTCTAGAATACTATAGAACAATAATGTGACGATTGACCCGAAAGATATAAATTTGAGTCAACAAGATGGTGGCATATTAGTAGAAAGTAATAATCATTTCTCCAAAAGATGGGTTAAATAACTACATTCGGAAATACGACAAAAAAAACTATTTTTAAGAGTACAATCTCTAGGTTACTTGAGGACAGTAAAGAGACGACTGTCTCCGCTCCCGCTTACAAAGAGGGCACTAAAGAGACGACTGTCTTCATTCTCGTTTACAAAGGGTACATTCGTGACGAATGACCCAAAACATACGTATTACGATCATCCAGGTGGTTAACTATTAGTGGAAATTTCGTATTCATTGCCTCTTTGTCGAATTGCTGGGTACGGACATTACTCGGATGTTGCTCTCAATAAGTGTGTCGGTGTACAGAGTTGAATGGTGATGCAGGGTTGACAGAATTGATACAATTGTACTTTTTTTCGGTACAACTCGATCTGCAAAGACCTGGTTCACACTAGGAAACTTTTGTTGAGAAACTTTTGACTTTTGTGTGTGAGAGAAAGAGATGGTTGATATTTCTTTCTCTTTCTCTCACACACAAAAATTAAAAGTTTCCCAAAAAAAGTTTCCTAGTGTGGACCGGCACAAAAGTACAATGGTACACTAATGATCCATTTTGTACAATTTTTAAATATTATTAAAACACTTCCGAAGAGGATACTGTAATGAATCCTGAAATAGATTATAACCAGACAACATTTAACAAAGTTAGTACTTTTTACCGATCGCTTGTCTATTCTTTGGAGTAGTATTAGGGCTATTTTTATACTAGACAATAATCTATAGACTAGTATGTTTGTAGTTTATAGACTACTCTATCCTCAAGGCCATAGAGAGACAATAAACTGTCTATTGACTAAATGGTCTTAAATATTGACTTGTCTAATGACTTATCTATAGTTTTTAAGTACTTTAAACTAGAATTAGTCTTTAGACTAGTATAAAAACTGTAAATACTAGTTTATTTATTGTAGAATAGTTTATTGTTTTGTCATTAGACTAGTACATTGACTAATTACATGACCAAAGTGTAAGAAGCTTAAAGGTGTGGTGGTGAGACGTCTATCAAGTTCACCCAGTGTTCGTATAAGTCCAAGACGACCGGGAGAAGTAAAATTGGCAATCCAGGCGAGTACGGGAACATACATATTACAATTTTGATCTTTTTATATAAAACTAAATTAATTTGCATTCAATTTGACAAATTACTGTGGGGAACTCTAACAGACAGTATTTAAGTCGAACTGCTTTACGTGAGTACCTGTCGCGTAGCCCTAACTTTTAAAACCACTGGGTGAGTATAATAAACAACTCACCAATGTCGCCTCGTGTATGTTACACGCAGTAGCAATTTTTGTACATGGAATGACCGGTCCATGTTCAAGCACTTTGCTCAAGTACTTGAGCTATCTAATATCTGACCATTGCTGCCACTTCCACGCAGATGGGATGGCCTCTGTTGAGTCGGCAACAGCAACTAGAGTTCTTACTCACAGGGGCTCAATGTGGTATAACAGGTTTTTCCTATAAGCATTTTGCTGTTGTTAGAGTCCTCAAATTTTGTCGGAGCGACTTTAGTGTCAATGTGATTATTTATGACAAAAAGTGGGCGGACTAGCTGCAGGGGGCGTTTTATTATTTTTATACCCTACACCACTTTAGTGGGGAGGGTATATTGGGTTTGTGCTGATGTTTGTAACATACAAAAATATTCGTCCTATACCCACCTTAAAGTATACCAATCGGCTTAGAATCATTTTCTATGTCCGTCCGTCTGGCTGGCTGTCCATGTAAACCTTGTGCGCAAGGTACAATATAATTGGATGAAATTTGGCACATACGCTTCTTTTGGCCCAAGGACGAAGCCTATTGAAAATGGTTAAAATCGGTCCATTATTTCGACTAGCCCCCATACAACCGTACCCCCCAAATAGGGCCTTTTGGCTTATAATTAATTTAAATGATCTATTATGTTAACAAAAGTCGACAAAACTTAGTTTTATAAAACTTCAAATGACGCTACCGATTTTTGTAATGATCGGGCTTCATTTGACCCTATCCCCCATACAAACTCCCCTTCAGAAAATGACTTAAAGGTCAAAATTCACTTACAAACACTAATAACACTTTTAAATTCTACATAAATATTATTGAAGAAGACTTAACTCCCCCTACCAACATTTTTAAGGATAGGGCCATATCTTGCCCTACTTCCCTTTGCACCCTCTTAAAAAAATCTCTTTTTTTTTGCGAAAAAAAAGCAAAAATATTCCGAAATAAAGTTAAAAAAACAAACCAAATGCTTAATTTTTTTAAATAATCCCCATTTTTAACATACAGACTGACTGGTGTAGGGTATCATATGGTCGGCTACGCCCGACTATACATTCATACTTGTTTTATATTGCTGTTAGAGTAGCAAGGTACATTGGGTATAGCAAGTATTCAATAAAGAGAGAATTTATAAAAGCAGAAATTTAAAAAAAATCTTTCAAAATAAACATTTTCTCGTGAAATTGTGAAAAGTTTTTTAAAAGCAATTCGGAAGAAGAAAAACTTAATATTTGAGGTAAATATTAATTTTCTAATTTCTTTTATCGATACTATTACTGCTTTAAATGTTTATTTATATTTTTTCTAAAATTTATCTTAGGGCGGGATAATGATAATCTTTATTCTTTAGTTAAACCTAGTTTAACATATGTTTTGTGTTTTTCAGGGCGAGTTTTTCTGATAAAGATAATCTTTATTCTTTGGTTAAACTAGGTTTAATATATGTTTAGTGTTTTTCAGTAAACAGTAAAGTTACATATTATCTTAGTTTAACTGAGTGTAATTGGCCAAATTAACTCAAGTTATAAGTGAGAAATCACAATTAACAAAAACCATAAAACAATGATTTCGGAAGAACAAAAACTTAATATTTTAAGTAAATTGCAATTTTCTGATTTGTTTTGTTTTATTTATTATTGTTTTAAATGTTTATATAATATTTTTCCAAAATTTTTCATTTTACAAAAGTAATGTTTGCAAAAAACAGCTGTTCATTGTTTATGTTTTTGAGTGAAAAGTTGGCAATACTAACAAAGTTAACTGAGCTTAAATCTAAAACTGAAAAACACAATCATCGGTTAAAGTCCGCCTAAATTTGTTTCGAGTTTAATCTAAAAGCAAGTTAAGCCTAGTTAAACTGATGAGTAAGAAACCCTTATTATTATAAAATATTTCAAAAAACAGCTTTTAGGTTTTTGACTGAAAAGTTGGCAATACTAGCAAAGTAAACTGATTCTAGAATCTAGATCCATAATTGAAAAACATAATCATAAAGAATTTTTCGAAAATATTCTTTTTGTAATAAAATTATGTAAAATTTTATTATTTAAAACTTTTTTTTAAATAGAAAGTAAAACTTACCAGTTTTTCTTTTTTGCCCTTTAATAAATAATTCAGAAACATTTGTATTATATCTATTATGTTGTTGTTGAGATTTAACAAAAAGAAAAAGCATTATAGTTTTATTATTAAATAATGAACCTCTTTAATTTAAAAATACATGTAATTGTAAAATAATAAAATAAAAACAAAAATGCCCAAAATAAAGATCATAAATATTTATATTAATTACAAAATATTCTTATTACACTATATAGAATTTCAAAATGAAATTTATAAATAAATATAAAGATATAAGGATTTCAATTTTTTTTTGGGGGGGGGGGGGGGGTGTTTATATGTATAATTATGAAATATTCAACTAACAGTTAGAATTGGTGCTAAATTTTTTTAATAAAATAGTGTAACAAAGGTTTTACATTCTTTTTGTTTTTGTTTATTTATTGAATTTATTTATAATTTAAGTTATTTATGTAAATAATGACTTATAAAATATATTAAGAAAGAAAAAAACAATAAACAAATACAATTAGTATAAAAATATATATATGTATGCTGGTAATTATAATAAGAAATTTTGGGGTTTTCCCTTTTTTTATTAAATATTTAATAATGTCTTAGTTATATTCAATTTGATGAGTTTAATAATAAATAATGTTATTTTGTTTAAGAATAATGAAAACAATTAAATAATAAATAATTAACACTTATGTTTTAAAATTTATTAAGACACATAGAATAGTTTTTAGGAGATTATGTATATAAAATATATGCATGTGTATTTATGTATAGTTTTAAATGTAAAGTAAATATTTTATTTTTAATGATTTTATTTTTGTATACATATATATAATAATTTTGTTCTTTGAGACATGAAATATATAGGTAAATACTAACATTCTGAGTTTATAAATGAAAATGTTTACAGTAAATTCATTATTTTAACTTAAAACTAAACGCTCTAAGGGCGGGTTTTTTCAGATAAAGTTAATCTACATTCTTTGTTTAAACCTAGTTTAATATAGGTTTTGTGTTATTCAGGAAACAGTAACGTTACTTAGGGCGAGTTTTTCTGATAACGATAATCTTCATTCTTTGGTTAAACCGGGTTTAATATAGGTTTCGTGTTTTTCAGTTATCAGTAAAGTTACTCATTATCTTAGTTTAACTGAGTGTGATTGGCCAATTAAACTTAAGTTATAAGTGAGAAAACACAATTAACAAAAACAATGATTTCGTAAGAACAGAAACTTAATATTTTAAGTAAATTGCAATTTTCTGATTTGTTTTGTTTTATTAATTATTGTTTTAAATGTTTATTAAACATTTTTCCAAAATTTTCAATTTTACAAAAGTATTATTTGCAAAAAACAGCTGTTCATTGTTTATGTTTTTGAGTGGCAAGTTGGCAATACTAACAAAGTTAACTGAACTTAAATCTAAAACTGAAAAACACAATCATCGGTTAAAGTCCACCGAAATTAGTTTCGATTTTAGTCTCACAGCAAGTTAAGCCTAGTTTTACTGATGAGTAAGAAACCCGTCCTAACTATGTATAGTTTAACTGAGTAGTAAGAAACCCGCCCTAAAAACAACTATTTCAGAAGAACAAAAACTTAATATTTTAATTAAATTGCAATTTTCTATATTTTTTTTTAATTTTTTAAAATTTTCATTTTACAAAAGTATTATTTGCAAAAAACAGCTGGTCATTGTTAATGTTTTTGAGTGAAAAGTTGGCAATACTAACGAAGTTAACTGAGCTTTAATCCACAACTGAAAAACATAATCATCGGTTAAAGCTTGACTAAATTTGTTCCGAGTTTAATCTAACAGCAAGTTAAGCCTAGTTTAGTGGCCTCCGATAGGTTAGTGAATAGTGTTCTAGTCTGGTGGAGCGGAGGTTGGATTCCCACCTGAAGCATTAAGGAGCGCACAACAGGCCCGATATAGGCCTAGGTGTATTTCTGCGGATTTTAGGTATATATGTACATCCTCCTTTCAAACTAACTAACTAAGTCTAGTTTAACTGAGTAGTAAGAAACCCGCCCTAAAACAATGATTTCGAAAGAAAGAAAAACTTAATATTTTAAGTAAATTGCAATTTTCTATTTTTTTATTGTTTTCAATGTTTGTTTTTAATTTTTCCAAAATTTTCCATTTTACAAAAGTATTATTTGCAAAAAACAGCTGTTAATTGTTTATGTTTTTGAGTGAAAAGTTGGCAATACTAATAAAGTTAAATGAGCTTAAATCCTTACCTAAAAATCACAATCATCGGTTAAAGTCCGCCTAAATTTGTTCTGAGTTTAATCTAATAGCAAGTTAAGCCTAGTTTAACTGAGTGGTAAGAAACCCGCCCTTAAATTTTAGTTTTAGCGTTTTTGTTTTTGCATCATTTACTAATAATCTCAGTATATTTTAGTATTAAATGTTTTAGTTTTTGTTCTTTTATTATTTTTTAGTTATTTCTTTCATATTTTTTTACACTTGACTGAAATTAACAACATATAAGTTTTTTGCACTTTTTTTAAATAAAACTTAAAAACTATTGAAAACAACATAAAATTGTTTAACAACTTAGTATTTTTGCATGTAATATATGTTTTGATATTAATTATGTAATGTTTTACATATTGTTTTTTTTTTTAACATTTTCCATTTAACTAATATTAATGTTACACTTATTTTTTGAAAATATAATTTTTAAATAGTTTTCTTTTTTTCTTCCTTTTTTTTAGAGTGCTTCTTTGGCCTTTAAAATATTTTGACTATATATATTCGTTTTTCTTTATGTATATTGATTGATTTGTTTTTTTTTCTTTGTTCGTTTTTTTAAGTTATAAATTTAACATATTTTTTCAAAAAAACTTTTTTTTATTGTTGTTATAAAAAAATAAATGTTTTGTGGTTAACATAAACTGTTTCACAGTGTTGTACAAGACAAAAATTTAATATAAAAATGATTTATTTTAAGAAACGTATGAATAGCGAAAGAAATGTTTAAGAGAAAAAATGTTTTTATTCCAAATGATTTGTTTGTTTAAGAAACAATTTTAAATCCTATAAAGTTAGAAAGAATGTACTGACCGACCGAAAGGCATAATTCAATTTTATTCTGGGACCGAGTTATCGAATTTTTAGATAATATTTGAAAACGAACGAGAAATCTTGTATATTTCAACTTCGGCCCCTGTTTTTTTTTTCAATACTTTTATCATGCTATTTAAAATTGTTCTTTTGTCTTAGTATTTGTTTAAGGAACTTTAGTTTGATCAAATAACAGAAATAGATGCCCAGTTTAATGTTTATATGGATATGAATTAGTTAAGCTTTATTCAAAAAACAATATTGCTTTAGGGCCAATCTTCAGGTAAAAGATTAGATATTAAATTAAAATTAATCCTCGAAAGTTGTTTTTTAAATACTCAAGGCGAGTTCTTCTGATAAAGGTAATCATCATTCCTCTGTTAAACCTCGTTTAATAAATGTTTTGTGTCTTTCAGCAAATCGGTAAAATTACTCATTATCTTAGTTTAACTGTGTGTTATTGGACAATTAAATCTAAGTTTTAAGGGGAAAAACATAATCAACAAAAACAATAATATTTTAAGTAAATTGCAATTTTCTGATTTGTTTTGTTTTATTTAGTATTGTTTTAAATGTTTATTTAACATTTTTCCAAAATTTTTCATTTTACAAAAGTATTATTTGCAAAAAACAGCTGTTCATTGTTTATGTTTTTGAGTGAAAAGTTGGCAATACTAACAAAGTTAACGGAGTTTGAAACCATAACTGAAAAACACAATCATTGGTTAAAATACGCCTAAATTTGTTACGAGTTTAATACAACAGAAAGTTAAGCCTAGTTTAACTGAGTAGTAAGAAACCTGCCGTTAGTAGTCCATTTCTGCTTAAGATTCATATAATTGTATGATGAACTCTTTAAAAAAGTATTGCATACTTTTAGGCATTATATTTTTATTCCTTGGAAAACGAGGAATAAAACGAGTATCGTTAACGAATTGTCGTGAATAGGAAATAAAGGAACAGGGGAAAAATCTGATATATTTGCAAAAAAAATATTGAAAATATAAGATATTTGTGAAATTTCTATAAATAAGAGTAATATTCGAAAATTGTTTATGGAAAAAGAAATTTTACACAATTTTCTATAAAAACAGAAATATTAGACAATTTCTAACAAAAGAAAAATGTCGGAAAAAAATATTTGCTAAAAAAAGGAGAATTTTTCGAAAATATTCCATTAAAAAGAGACATTTTCGAAAATATTCTAATAAAATAAGACATTTTCGAAAATATTCTATTAAAAAAAAACATTTTCGAAAATATTCTAATAAAAAGAGAAATATTTGAAAATGTTCCATTAAAAAGAGACATTTTCAAAAATATTCGAATAAAAAGAGAAATTTTCGAAAATATTCCAATAAAAAAAATTTAATGAAAAAAAAATTTTGGAAAATTTTCTATAAGAGAAATTTTTGAAAATTATTTAATTTTTTTTCAAAATTTTTCTACAAAAATAGGAATTTTTGAAAATCTTGAAAATGAAGGGAATTTTGCATATTTTTTTTTTATAAAAAAGAAATTTTGTAAATATTTTCTGAATTTGTAAATTTTCTCTTCAAATATTTCTACAAAAAGAGGAATTTTTGAAAATCTTGAAATTTTGCATTATTTTTTATAAAAAAGAGAATTTTCTCTAAAAATTAGGATTTTCTATGAAAAGGAGAATAACACGAAAAGAGAAAATTTCGAATGAAAAGTGAAATAATCAAACATTTGTTATTTAAAAGTGAAATTAACAAACATTTTCTATTAAAAAGTGAAATTATCAAAAAAATTTGTATGAAAAAGAGAAATTATAAAAAAACTAAAATTAAAAAGACTAACTTTTGCATATTTTCATAAAAACATAAATTTTCGAAGATAGAACAATTTTCAAAAATTTTCCATGACAAAATAGATTTATAAAGTTTTTCCAAAAAAAGAGCAATTTTCGAAAGTTTTCTATAAAAAAGAGAAATTTTCAAAAATTTTCTATAAAAAAGTGAATTTTCACGAAAAAATTGGAAATTTGCTATAAAATAAAAGTTTTTTTTTTATATTTCTTTAAAAAAAGAATAATTTTTTTTTTTGAAAATGTGAAATTTTTGAAAATTTTCTATAAAAAGTAAAATTTTCAATATTTTATTAAAATATGAAATTTTAAAAGATTTTCTATCAAAAAGCAAATGTTATGAAAATGTAGTTATTTAAAAAAAAAAGTCGAAATTTTAAGAAAAGAAAATTAATATTTTGGAAAAAATATAAAATTCTGAAACTTTTTTATAAAAAAGGGAAAATTTCGAAAAATCTCTAAAAAATACTTATTTATAAAAAGATGAAATTTAAAAAAAAACAAATATTTTAAAAAAAACAAAAAATTTTATATAAAATTCTGATTTTTTTATAAAAAAGGAAATTTTCGAAAATTTAAAAAAAAGATATTAATTTTTTATACAAAAAGAAAAATTTCCTGGGATTTATTTTTATATAAAATGATTTCTGTCGGCATTGGGAATTCATTTAAATTATATAAATTAGCAAATAATAATTTTATTAATTAAACTTAAATAACTTTATATTAAAAAAAAAAATCTTCAAATGGCCATAAATCAAATTAATGAATATAGTTAAAAGAAACAGACAAAAGGGATAATTTTAAATACATTTTTCTAATACTCATCCTAATTACTACAAATATTAAAAAAAAAAACTACTATACAAGTTGTATATACATAATTAAATTAAATTAAATATTTTAATAATAATTTATATGAGTGAGACATTGTTCGTTACTTTAAGTAGATATTAAGGAAATTAATAATATCAACAATAATTATTTCTTTAAACATACAAATCATTTGAAATTATTATGTATATTATTTCTGTGTTTTTCATTGATAACTTGAAAATGTAAAAAAAAAAACATTGACAAAAGCGTTTTTACGCGGTAATAATTCAATATTAAATGCATTAAAATTACAAGTCTTAAAAAAAGTTAAGATTTGAAAAAATTACCCAAAATATAAAATTATTTGGACAGAAGATATGAAAAACAAATCGAATTCACCGCAAAATAATTTTAAATTATTGAGAATTTCTTAAGTATTTGCTATAAGAAAATAATGTGAAACCTTTTTTTTAAATTTTCTTTAGGTTATCTTTACAACAAAAACGTTACATTTATAACAGCTTGATTGCCAATAAAGTTAAAAGTAAAAATATATGATCTATTATAAAAATGTTTGGAAATAAAATTTCCTCCCTATATATGTTTGTCCCTTGTATAGCTAATTTCAGCTAAAAATGGAAGACGGGTAGATAATATAAACTATTTGGCAGAAAACATTGAAAAATAAAAAAAAATATTTTAGAAAACAAAGTTTTCATTAGAGCCTGACAATAGTTCAGTCTATAGTTTAAACTATAGTCATTACTTTAGTTTGGACTAGACAACCAGCAGTCTTTTTTCTAATATTATCTATACTCTAGTAGTCATTTGTAGGGTATAGTTTAAAGTCTAGTCTGTAGTCTTAGTTTAGGTTACCTAACCAGAGGCTATTGACTAAACTATAGACCAAATTGTAGACTAAACTTTAGGCTATAGCCTCAGAGCGGTTTTTTAGATAAAGATAATCTCATTCATTGTTTAAACCTAGTTTAATCTATGTTTTGTGTTTTCCAGTAAACAATAACTTTTCTTAGGTCGAGTTTTTCTAATAAAGATAATCTTCATTCTTTGGTTAAACCTGGTTTAATATATGTTTCGTGTTTTCAGTAATCAGTAAAGTTACTTTTAATCTTAGTTTAACTGAGTGTTATTGGCCAATTAAACTTAAGTTATAAGTGAAAAAACACAATTAACAAAGACAATAAAATAATGATTTCGGAAATGCAAAAGCTTAATATTTTAAGTAAATTGGAATTTTCAGATTTGTTTTGCTTTATTTGTTATTGTTTTAAATGTTTATTTAACATTTTTTTCAAAATTTTCCATTTTACAAAAGTATTATTTGTAAAAAACAGCTGTTCATTGTTTATGTTTTTGAGTAAAAAGTTGGCAATACTAACAAAGTTAACTGTGCTTAAATCTAAAACTGAAAAACACAATCATCAGTTAAACTCCGCCTAAATTTGTTCCGAGTTTAGTCTAACAGCAAGTTAAGCCTAGTTTAACTGAGGAGTGAGAAACCCTTATTATCTTAGTTTAACTGAGTGTTATTGGCCAATTAAACTTAAGTTATAAGTGAGAAAACACAATTAACAAAAACAATAAAATAATGATTTTGGAAATACAAAAACTTAATATTTTAAGTAAATTGCAATTTTCAGATTTGTTTTGCTTTATTTGTTATTGTTTTAAATGTTTATTTAACATTTTTTTTCAAAATTTTCCATTTTACAAAAGTATTATTTGCAAAAAACAGCTGTTCATTGTTTATGTTTTTAATTGAAAAGTTGGCAATACTAACAAAGTTAACTGAACTTAAATTCATAATTGAAAAACACAATTATCAGTTAAAGTCCGTCAAAATTTGTTTCAAGTTTAATCTAACAGCAAGTTAAGCCTACTTTAACTAAGGATGTAGTATGAAACCCGCTCTGAATATATTAAAAACTAAACTATCGATTGTATTATAGACAATTATTTAGTTTTGACTTTAATATTGCACTGACTATAATTTTGTCTATAGTCTATTATATAGACTATTCAATAGTATATATTCTAGTCTATAGTATAGAAAAGGCAAAAGTACAATCAATACTATAGATAAGATTATAAATTATACTATAAACTAGCATATATACAAAACTAGACTATGGTCTAATCTTTAGCCTAATCTAGTTTATAGTTTAGTCTGTAAACCATTCTTTTATCTAGTCTTGACTATAGTTTAGTTTATATCCTAGTTAATAGTCTAGTTTTATAAACTAATCTATACAGCTGTCGCTGGCTTGACAATCTTTGGCCGAGTACGACTCGGGTCGTTTCTGAGCGAAGATCCAATTGTCGTTAGAACGGCTATAGTTTGTACTATTTATAGTTTAACTGCAATCTAGTAAAATGAAAGTGAGACTACTAAAAGCAGACATTTTTTTCAAAAGGCCAAATATTTATTATCTATCTATCTCCCTTTAACAGCTGTTTGACTAAGGTGTTTTCTTGAAAAGTTAATAAAAAAATCTACCGAATTTATTTTATATGTATTATGTATGATATTTATATGATATTCAAGTAAATATTTGTATGTATATGTACGTAGTAAGTAGATACTTTATGTATGTATATAATTATTTTTTTTTTTATTTATATTAAAATCTTTGTCTTGCCCAATACTGTTTACTATTCTAGTTACCACGTGGTTTTTGTTTGTTCGTATCATAAGATCGTATAATATCAGATTGTGATACAGCGCCGCCTTCCTCTTGTGAGAATGCATAACCGTGTGATAGTTCAACATCGGTATCAACCCGGGTATTGGCACGTCTTATGAAAACACTACGCAATAGGCGAGCTGTTTCGGTAAACGATGATCGTGTCTCATTCATAACATCATCGGGATCATGTTTACGTATTTCGGATTCCCGTACGGCCTCGGTAAGTGATTTGAATACGGTATTTTGTACAAGTTTAAAGATAACATCGACTAGTAGTGTAGTAATAGGTACTAACAATAAGCCAAACCAAAAGACGGGTGTGGTAAATATCATTCTTTCCATGCCCAAAAAGTTAGCTGCCACCGGTAGTACCGGCCAGAAATTGGAATATATTACAATAAAAATAAACCAAAGACCTATGGAACCCCATATGGAGCAGTGAGTTAGCCAAGTCCAAGAATTGGTAGAAAGACCAGCTTTCAAACAGACGGTAACCACCACATAGGTGTAAACAAAATTGCCTAATAAGAGATAATCGGATATTTTGCCGCTGGACCAGATAATTTCGGATTGTAGGGCACCCAGTGGCAACCAGAATAGAATGACTGAATGCAGCAAAGCATTGATGATCCACACCCAGAAAACTTGTACATTGAAAAGTTTTGCACTTTGTGAGGGCTTATAGAGGAAGGGATATTTTAACATAGTTTCAGCTGAACATACCTTTTCAAAGATACCAATGGCGAAAGGAGGTAAGGCGGTAAATACAACGTTGTATAAGCCGATAGTCCAACGTTCGAATAATATTTGTCCTGACCAGCCGGAGTAAATGGCAAACCACAATTCTATAACATAAAGACAGACATTTTTATAAAATGAATATAAAATAAGTTTGGTAATACGTCTATAATTCCAAGCTCCATGGACAAGAAGTAAACGTTTCAAGAAACGAAATTGTCCTATGGAATAATCTGAAGCGCAGGCAGCTTGTAAACCTTCGACTCCCGAAATACCAACGCCTACGTTGGCTTTTTGTATCATGGCCACATCGTTGGCACCATCACCAATGGCCAGAGTAACGGCTTTAGTGCTAGAAGTGACTAGTTCTACAACTTCGGCTTTTTGTATAGGAGACACACGACAGCAAATGACCACACGACAGCCGGTGCAAAGTTCTTGAAATTCACGTCGTAAATCACAGCTTAAAGCATATTTAAGTGTCTTGCCGTCTATGATTAGGGCTACATTACAGTTTTTATTAATGGAGGTTTGCAATTCACTCGAATGTCGATGTATAACTTCTCGTGTGGTGTCCAAGCTTTCTTCATTTAGTATTATGATATCCATATTGGGTGATATCAGTTTGCAGGAGTGGCCAATATTAATGGCGGTTTCTTGTTTGTCACCCGTTAATACCCATATATAGATGCCTGCATCCAACAGAGATGCTATTGTTTCAGGCACACCCTCTTGAAGTTTATCCTCAATAGCGGTGGCTCCCAATAGGTGTAGATTATTTTCTATTAAATTGGCTGCTTCATCTACTTTTCTTTCACGTTCATTTACAGCCGTCGAAGCCTTATGATAAGTAGCCTGCCAATCGCTGTAGACATCATCGGGAATATTCGATACGGCACAACATAGAGTACGTAGACCTTCTGCAGCAAATTCTTCCAGATGGCTGAGAGTAACATCTCTAAACGATTGACCTTCTTGGGCCAAACGCTCATAGATAACACTATCGGCACCTTTGCAATATAATTTTATATTTCCCTCGGGAGTACGAACAATTACCGACATGCGTTTACGGGTCGAGGTGAATTCTAAAACATTGAGTATTTCATAACGTTCTCGAGTGCCCAAAGCATTAATCTCGACATAATGAGGAGTGCGAGTGTCAAAAACAAAACCATATTGTTTGGCACCATCTACCAAAGCACGTTCATCAGGACTGGCAGCGTGATAGGTTATCGAACCATCAGGATTTTTCTCTGGTATAACGGTATGGCATACCGACAGTAAAACCAGAAACTCTTTTATAATATTCGCACTTTGATGTTTACTTAACAAATGCTGAACAACTAAACTTTGTTCGGGAGTATTTTCGGTCTGATACATTTGACGAGCTATAGAACATTTTTTAAAAACCATTTCATTGCGTGTCAAGGTACCGGTTTTATCGGAAAATATATACTTGACCATGCCCAATTCTTCATTTAGATTAGATGTACGAGCCATTGCAGGAGTATTTGATTCTACATGATACATTTGTATGTCACAGTTGATAAACTGAGCCTGCAGAAATCTCACCAATTCTAGGGTTACTTGCAGGGAGATGGGTATCAAATTGTTGAATAATATAAAAAATGTTAAGAGATTATAGCCAAAGTTTTTACTTTTAAAATCATCCAAACCCAAATACCAATCGGAGACAAAATAATTGCGGGTCCAGATGAAATTGAAGATGGCACTTGTTAAACAAAGCACCAATAATATCATAAATAACATTAATATCTGGGTATTGGTCAGGCGATCTACAGTGGAACGCTTTAGGGGAGCAGAGGTAGAATTTTTCATAAGTTTTGTATCGTGTCCCGTATAAACTACAATGCCAAATATCCATGAGGTGTTACGTAAAACAGCGCCTCTTTGTAAAATCTGATCGGGTCCCAAAGAAACCGCTGGTTTATCATGCTCCTTTAAAACACCATTAAATTCATACAACAATCTATTGGGCAGCTCACATTCCACCACCCCCTTTAGTTCTATCAAATCTTTAGTTTCCAATAATTTGGCTGTTGCCGGCACACCTTGTCTAATTTTCAAATTTGTTTCACCATCCAAATTTGAGGTCTCTATAAAGCACATGGCCTGAGGCTCACTAGATGACATTATTATCAAATCGGCTGGGAAAAATGTATTATTTGGAATTTTTACTATATCACCCACAGACAACTCTTCCCAGCGTACTGTCGTCCAGGCACCATCTTTTAGTTTCTCCACCGTTCTATGATTAATTTCATTATCGGCCCGATGTCTTTTATAATCTTCTACGATTTCCTTAATGCCACTCACCGATAAAATGAAAATCAATGGCACTAAAGTGGTATAACGACCCGTGGGCGATACATCGGGTATCTGCTGCAGCAAAG
Organism: Lucilia cuprina; assembly: GCF_022045245.1. Classification (NCBI taxonomy): domain Eukaryota; kingdom Metazoa; phylum Arthropoda; class Insecta; order Diptera; family Calliphoridae; genus Lucilia; species Lucilia cuprina. Next base: position 59,220,193 of record NC_060950.1, on the reverse strand, counting down.
CAATAAGTAAGAAAAAGCAATTTGAATAACGACGAAATTGCTCGAATAGGAACGATGGTAGAAAACTTATAAAACTATATTTTGCCGTTGAAATATGATTATTGCAGAATTTTTGTATTTGCGGCCGATTAATAAAAATTACACGTTTTTCGCCATCATCTAAGTTAGCGGACGATGGTGTCCTAACATCATCGCAGGGTGTTGTCAGCGGTGGTGTACGCATATGTATGCGTCCACGTAATTCTTGCCACAAACGTTGACCCCACCACAAATGCACTTGTCGTCGTTCATGATTTAAATTTTCATTTCCGCTTCCGTTTGAGTTATTGTAGTTGTTTTCCATATTAACATTGCTTCTACAAATAGACAAAAAAAATGGAAAGAGGAGAGAAAAAAACACAAGAAATTATTAGAAAATATTGATTTTCTGTTTTAGTTTGTAAGAAAAGGAGAAGAATGTAAAAAACAAAACACAGTGTAAAGACGTGACTTGATGTTTGGGAAATAATAAACGTGAAATGCAACTTAAATTTAATTTTGTTTTAGTTAAGGTTTAAATACCAATGAATTTAAATTATAATTAACACAAAAAATTCGAGTTTCAATTGTTTTACTAATTGTTTGTTACTGATAAAAATAACACAGGCCAACAAATGTTATACTTTTCTAATGGATTCAGCCAGTTCTTAATGCGTATCTTAACTCAGAATATGTTCATCATATCAAAGTTTTCAGATATCGTGTTGTAAAGATTGAAACCCACTTTTTAGTTTATATTAAACATGGCCGAAGACATCTTTGTTCCCAAAATGTATTATTACGTCAGAATGATTCATCTGACATTTTTAAAATAAAACTGTAACCTCTATTGTTTCTATCCGACAATTTAGAATTTCAGATGACTTAACAAGTAATATTAATAAATTTGTCATCGTGCTATTATAACGTCTCAAATATGACTAAAAACCGATATTTTTCAAACTTTATGACACGATATATAAAGAAAAAACTGATGTGATGAATAAATTCCAATATATATTCAGATTTATTTTTTCTCAATTCTGTACAAAAGTGTACTTCAATGTCTGGATTAAAATTGTTGTTGGCTTGTGTAATTAAATGAAAATGCTTTAAAAAAAAGTAAAAAAAAAACTATTACGAATTTTACATTGTTTTACAGTATTAAACATGCAAATTTCTTATCATATCCATACAAAATATGTAATAGTTTTTTTTATTACTAATAAATACTAAATAAATTGTTTTAATACAGAACTAAATTGAAAGATAACTAAAATCAAACTAAAATACTAAATACTCAAATCAAATCTAAACACTGTTTTTTATTTTCCTTCATTTTTATTTAGTTACAATATGACATTTACTATTCGACCACAATTTAACACAACATATACACATACACTATATAAAAGTAGAATATATACAGTGGCGAGCAAAAGAAAACAAAATTAAATTCATAATAATTAAATATTAATCTATAGATTAAAACATATTTATTAGTGTCCGACCGAACGTTCGGGTACGGATTCGGAGTTCGGTAAAAAGTGAGGTTCGGCCAATGTTCGGTGTTCGGCGAAATTTTGACCGAACACCGTACGCCGAACTTTTTATAAAATGTTTATTTATCATAGTTTTATATCATCAAAAAGTTTTAAAAATGTTGAACATTTGTTTACAGAACTTGTCATACATTCTGGCTGTACAATAAATTTCCGATTTCATAGGTACAAAACGCCTTTTCAGTTGTAAAAATGAACTGTTTTCGGCTGATTTGAAAAACAATTAACCAGAAAGTGATTAAAAAGCTAAGAAAAGTAAAACATTTAATTTGAATTATCTAGTTTCGACTATAAATCTTTGTGATCTCATTTGTAAAATTGAAATTTTCTAGGTGCTTATTCTTAAACGACATGTCATTCAGTCAGTCTCTTAAAAGAACGATAGGAATTAACTATTGTTGCAGATTGATTGGTATTCAAAATAATCAAAATCGGTTTACATTTCGACATGGCCTCCATATAAGGTCCGCTTTAGAAAATGACTAACGTTCATAACAGGCTTAAAAATACTATGAACCAAAACTTCATATAAATCGGCAAATTGAAATTTGCGAATTGTGTTAAGTATTGTAAGTATATTATTTTTATATTATATATATTTTTTATTTATTTAGAAACTATAATTTTACTGATTCCATAAAATTTATTTTGATTTCGATCCACATTTAAAACGAAATTTTGATCACCTTGGATCATAATATGATAATGTATAACAATATTATGATAAATACAAAAATATCATGATACAATATTTTGACGGTATTTAATCATAATATGATATTTTAAAATTGTTACAATAACGATAATGTGTTTATACTACAATCATAATTTTAACCACAGCCATGTTTTTTCTCTGCGTGCTCTTACAGAGAATTAATTCATTGTCAGTGAATCGTTTAAAAAACCAATAATAAAGGTATTAAGATATATGCATTTCACAAAAATAGTTTATTATTAGAAATTTATCACTCTCTGGGATTCGGAATTAGTTGATAATTGGCCCAATTGCTAATTAAAGACCCTTTTTAAAAAATCTTTCGGATGTTCATATTTTGGTTATAAATGTTATAAATTTATTACTTTTTAATCATAAATTCGTTTTTCATTTAAGAAAAAAGTTCGGTGTTACCGAACTTTAAAAACCGAACAAAGTTCGGGTTCGGCCGAACTTTCTAATTTACTGAAGTTCGAGTTCGGTGTTCGGAAATTTTAAGTTCGGTCGGACTCTAATATTTATAAATAAAGTCAAAGTATCCAGTTTTGCAGGTTTTAACAAAATTTGGATTTTTAATATTTTGTGCAAAGTCATTTTGCTTTTATGACACTTTTTTACGTTTAAGCGTACTTTCAACCAAGGTCTCAGTGGTCCGGTGCTGAATACTAGACCATTCCGTTTGTACTCTCGACCAAAGTTCATTAAGATTTCTTGGTGTATTATCAAAGACGTTTTTTAAAAAAAAGGCCATAATTCTGTGCTGAAACCCATTTTTTACGATTTTTGCAGTGTGATTCGGATACCCATCCTGTTGGTGTATACCTCTGACTCTGGATATGCACATTCTTCTACAAAATCAGGAATATTGGAGTGAAAATGCTGAAATAATTGTCCTTTTTCATTATAGCATTTAATTTTACTAAAGAACTAAGATTCTACCAAGCCCACACCATTAGACAAGCCCACACCATGTTTCACCGTTTCTTTTACTTTTTTTTGGGTTTTAATTAGGATGGCGGTACATTAAGCACTCATATTGCCAGGTTATCACACGTTTGTCTAGAGAAAAACCCCACGACCTATACCTTCATATAGGAAGTTGGAGCATCCGGACTTAATTTCATCAAAAGTATTAATGGTCTCCACCAGAAAAAAGTTTTAGAGTTTTAATGGTTTCCACCAGTAAATATTTGAGTTTAAATTGTCTCCACCAGGTTATATCGTGAGTATTTTATGGTCTCCACCAGTTAAAAACATAACCTCACTCTGAGGTAAAACGAAAGCACCCGTTTAATGAAGACAACGCATAACTTAAAACAGTTATACGAAGTAGTGCATTAAATTAGTGCGGGGTGAGAAGTAATTCTGTCGAAAGCCCAACAACAAGCACAAGCCTAACCGTCCCCTAAGAAATAAAAACGATGACGCGAGAGTTGTTCCCCAACTCAGACCTGAATTACAAATGTTTCTTTTACTTGGAGCTTTTTTAAGCTTTCATAAGGGCGGTGCCAGTAATGTCGCTTGTCTTCAGACTGAAAACGATTAGTCTTTGTTTCATCGGACCATATAACACATTTCCATTTATCAACGCTTCAACTTTTGTGCTTCTTGCAAAATTTAAGACCATCCTTCAAATATTTTCTTTTAACGCTGGTGTTTTCTACGTTTGATATAAGACCAATTCTACGAGCTTAAGGGCTTATTTATGGCGACAGGAGGAAGTTTTTGTGTTTTTATCAGTTTGAATGTCTATAAACACTCCATAGTTTCGCACTTGTAGCACTCTTCGGTGGAAAATTCCGAATTTCTTGGCAATTTGACGAGCACAGTAATTAGTTTTTTGTCTTTTCGACCATTTGGTTGTCCAATAAACTTGATATTTTTCTTATTAAAACTAGAATATTAAAATATTTGCAAAAATTACAAATATGACTCAAAAATTCAAATTCATTGTTATTTTAAGACTTATTTGTGTTGCTAAGGGCGAGTTTCTTACTCATCAGTTAAACTAGGCTTAACTTGCTGTTAGATTAAACTCGGAACAAATTTAGGCGGACTTTAACCGATGATTGTGTTTTTCAGTTTTAGATTTAAGCTCAGTTAACTTTGTTAGTATTGCCAACTTTTCACTCAAAAACATAAACAATGAACAGCTGTTTTTTTGCACACACGACTTTTGAAAAATGGAAAATTTTGGAAAAATGTTAAATAAACATTTAAAACAATAATAAATAAAACAAAACAAATCAGAAAATTGCAATTTACTTAAAATATTATGTTTTTGTTCTTCCGAAATCATTGTTTTATTGTTTTTGTTAATTATGTTTTCTCACTTATAACTTGAGTTTAATTGGCCAATTACACTCAGTTAAACTAAGATAATAAGTAACTTTACTGATAACTGAAAAACACGAAACATATATTAAACCAGGTTTAACCAAGGAATGAAGATTATCTTTATCAGAAAAAACGCGCCCTAAATTAATTAAATTTAAACGTGCAAAAGTGGATACATTGACTTTTTTTAAAAAAAGTGGCTAAAACTTGAGATAAAGTTTCAATATTGCCGAATTTTCTATTGTTATATTTTCTTATTCTTTTATTGTTTATTTTCGACACTGTAAATAGATAAATACGGCTAACTAAAAAGGACTAAATGTAATTACATTTATTACTTTCTGTGTACTGTGTCTTTACAGTAATTTAGAAATATTTTTAACACACATTTTCATATACTATATATTATCTATTGGTTAGTTGGTTCGTATTAAAAAGTGCTAATCGCAGTAAACAGAATTTACAAAAATATTCTATATATAGGAATAATAAATTACTTTGTCTATAGTATTAGTATACTCTACATTGTTAACCATTTGTTAGGATGATGACGAGCAGTCACGCAAATGGACGTAGCACAGTACTAGACAATATTAACCGAAAATGTTGTATTGTAATTAAAGGCTTCTTTCCGCTTCTATAAAACGCACATACTATTTACGTGAGTTTATTAGGAAAACAACTAAAGTTGTAGTAATGTAAACAATAAATGTCAGTCAACTAGAAAGGTGTTGTAAACAGTTTGAGTACTTTTTTTCCATGTAATAATTAATTGTGTGAATATTAATTTTTAATTAAAAATAATCAGTTAAATGTAAAGGTTCTACGAGTTAATTTGTTGTAAAAATTAAATAATCACCACATTTTCATTTTATTTAGACCCTATACAAAGTACCAGGCTAATGTTGAAACATATTGATGATCAGATATACATTATTAACTTGTAGTAATCAATGACTGCAAAAAGTTAAAGAACAGAACTAAAGAGCCTAAATAATTACCATTTTTACTGAGATTTCAGTATCAGATTTAAGCTTGGTACTGAGCACTCAATTGTGGAGATAATCCCGATCTCTCAGCTGAAAGATCTATATTAAACCTGTCACCTTTCCAAAAATGCCATACAACAGCATTAATCTCCATTGTTAATCAAATCTCATATATTATAATATGAGGAATATTTTTATGGATTATGAATTATTTGAGTAAGACTTTTACTATAAAAATATAAAATATAAAACTAACCATTTAGCTATAAAGCAAAATCCTTCATTAGGTTAGTTGATTTTAAGTAAAAATATCAAAAATATCTCTTCAAAGTAGTAGAACTAATAAAGTTTAAATTATTTTTTTTATGTAATAAATATAAATCATCAAATGCAATTACTTAAATATTTAGTCTAAAACTTTTATATAAAGTATAAAATTGTAAACAAAGCTTTAATAGCACCATTTAATTTGCTTTTGTATTGCTAATGTACAAAAACAATTTTATAAGCGTGTAAAATTATAGAAATTTACTTTAATTAAAAAACGTGTAATAACGTATGTACACTAATTAAGGAATGCAGTCAACATTCCTTAAACATAATACCTATTATTAAGTTGAAAATTTTGTTCATGAAAGTGGTATATTGGGACAGGACAGTCGTTTTTGATAGTCTATAGTCTAGTTTGTAGTCTAGTCTATAGTCTAGTACATACACTAGTCCATAGTCTAGTCTATAGTCTAGTATGAAGTCTAGTCTATATTATATTCTATAGTTTTGTCTGTAGTCTACTCTATAGTATTGTCTGTTGTCTAGTCTGTAGTCTTGTCTATAGTCTATATTCTATTCTATAGTTTTGTCTGTAGTATAGTCTATAGTATAGTCTGTTGGCTAGTCTGCAGTATTTTCTATAGTGTAGTCTATAGTCTTGTCTATTATCTAGTCTATAGTCTATTCTATAGTCCAGTCTATAGTCCAGTCTATAGTCTTGTCTATTATCTAGTCTATTCTATGGTCCAGTCAATAGTCTGGTCTATAGTCTAATCTATAGTCTAGTCTATAGTCTAGTCTATAGTCTAATCTATAGTCTAGTCTATAGTCTAGTCTATAGTCTAGCCTATAGTCTAGCCTATAGTCTAGTCTATAGTCTAGTCTATAGTCTAGTCTATAGTCTAGTCTATAGTCTAGTCTATAGTCTAGTCTATAGTCTAGTCTATAGTCTAGTCTATAGTCTAGTCTATAGTCTAGTCTATAGTCTAGTCTATAGTCTAGTCTATAGTCTAGTCTATAGTCTAGTCTATAGTGTAGTCTATAGTCTAGTATATACTTTATGCTATAGTCTAGTCTATAGTAGAAATATTTTATAATATTTTGTATAGTTAAAATATTTTTGTTTTTTATTCTACCCACAAGTTGTATTAAATAATTTATTCTTGTTTGCGTTAATAATTAAAAACTAATCAAAAATTATTTTGTATACATATAAGTATACAAAAAAAATATATGTTTATGATGACGAATCACGACAAAAAACTATTTATAACTTTTTTTAATAATTTCTTCTCTATTCTATAAAAAAAAGACTTTTTGTCCAATTTGCCGCCAAATATTCATAAGGAGAAACACACAAAAAATTTTTTTAAAGAAGTTTTAGATGAAATTCTTATTATAAAATAATAGCAAAAGTATATTATTACAAATATATTTTTATTCAATTTTTTACAATTTCAAATATGCCAATTTCATAAATACCACAAAACACTTTACTATAAATAACAGAGATACTTTTCAAACACAATCAAATCTATTAATCATAAACATTTATTAAGATTATACATAAATGAAGTGCTAAACAAACAAAAGCTTATAGAAATGAATAGTCAGGCAAATAACATAATGAAAAATTTTAAATTTTGTTTATAAAATATAAGTACTATGAAGGAAATGGAACAAGAATTTTTATTGTTTAAAATACCTTAAATCTTCATAAGACATTTTGGCAAAATTTTAAATTTTGTGTTAGGCGTTTTTCCAATTTACTCGTCTCAATTTTATTTAATTTTTTTTGTTTGCAATAAGAATGCGCAGCAACTCACAAACTATTTACTTAATTATTATTTATGACTATAAACTAAAAACCGAAAATAAAGTATTGCTGTAAATAAATAAAAAGAAATGAATAAATTTTGAATTCGAAAAAGAAAAGAAAAAAAAATGAAATAGATAGTGCATTTTAGAAACGGTATGAGAATAAACAAATGTCAGCATTATTTTATCAGATACGAAGGTTACTATATGATTAATTCAGAAAGAAAATAACATTTCCATTTTGAGAGAAAATGGAAATCCTTAAGTTATATGAAGCAGAGTCAATAGTCCAGAGCATATGTTTGAAAGATTTCAAACTTGCTTTTTGTTGTATTACCAATTTTAGTAGGGATCAGACTCGTACTCTTTATTAAAAGGAAGAACTGATAATACACCTCTTGAATTTATAACGTTATTGTCATATAACAATATTAGCATACCCTGGGTGCTCCGCTACCCTAACTATGTTCAATATCGTAAAAATATCAAAAAGTACCATCGGAAAAACGAAAAAGTACAATGATCTCTCTCAATAAATTCTCATTTAATAAGGACCGTGTGTTTTCCGGTTAACCATTATAAAGAATCCATTTGAAGAATAGAAAAGTACCAAATAGTTCCCACTTCCAGAATATTATTCAGTCAAGACCATATAAGTTAAAATTAATGTTAATAGGTTGAATATTTTACAAAATTAAAAAAGTATTATTTATGAGATAAAAAGTACTAAAAAGTTGTCTCTTAAAGGATGTTATTCTAAGAGGACCGTGCATGTTTAATAATCATGTGTTTTCAGTTCATATTAAAGAACATACATAGAGTATCATTTGAAGAAAGTACCAAAAGTGGAATAAAGTTTACCTAAGTGGAAAGTACTAATAAAAAGAGTACAATGTTTACGCTTTTCGAGAATTATGTTTACAAAATGTTCGTATTTAAATCTACATATATATGACAGATAAAACTTAAACGATTCAAATCTGCATTCATTTATTTCAGAAAAATTGTGCTTTAAAAAAGGTACCAAACAATTTACTCGAATTTGGTCCTATATAGGAGTTAGTACTCGAATTCCAAAATAATATACCTTAAAGCTTATTTTGTGTGAGTAAATAAACTACTTTTTGAAATTTTATAAAAGTTGGCTAAATGAGTTTGAATAAAATTAAACTTCCCGTTTTTTCCCTTTTTGGTACTTTTTTACCCAGTGAAATAGCAAAAATTTTATTACAATAAATATTACAGAGTTAGTCCGTAATTTAATATGAATAATTCAATAAACCGAGAAAGTTTTCTTAATTTGCTAAAAAAAAGTACCATAAATACAGTTTTATCCATTTTACACCCAAAAAGGACTTAATTTTAAAAAAGTACGAAACAGGTGTCTCATAATTTTGAGATATGTATCTAAAATATTTATAAAAATTTTATTATGTTAATTAGTTTAAAAGTTATAAAGGGCTAAAAAAGGTACCAAAATCACCTTTGTTACACATTTTTACCACTTAAATGTACGAATTTCAAAAAAGTACCAGACACCCATCTGCTCATTATACCCTACACCACTATAGTGGGGAGGGTATTATAAGTTTGTGCTAATGTTTGTAACATACAAAAATATTGGTCAAATACCCACCTTTAAGTATACCGATCGATTCAGAATCATTTTTTGAGTCGATTAAGACATGTCCGTCCGTCCGTCTGTCCGGCTGGCTATCCATGTAAACCTTGTGCGCAAGGTACAGGCCGCAATTTTCAAGATAATTTGATGAAATTTGGACCAAACATGTTTTTTGGCACAGGGACGAAGCCTATTGAAAATGGATGAAATAGGTCCATTATTTCACCTAGCCCCCATACAACCGTACCTCCCGATTTTATGCCATAATTACTTCAAATATTCTACTATATCTCTAAAAGTTGGCGAAAATAAGTTTTATATAAGTATAAATGACACTGCAGATTTTCGTAAGGATCGGCCCTTTTTTGACCCTAGCCACCATACAAACCCCCCTTCAAAAAATGTCTTAAACATCTAAAATTGACTTGTAACTATTTGAATCGCAATGAAACTCAACAAAACTAACTGTTATTTAAAAATATATCCTTTTCCCAAATTTACCGATGATCGGCCCATATTTGACCTATATAAAGCCTCATTTAGAAATTTTAGTTTTTTTTATCAATAAATTGCTTAAATATTTTGGAATTATGCTTATATTCAACATAAAAGTTTCTTTATAAAAAATAAAAATTTTAAAAATATACTCATGGTGTAGGGTATTATATGGTCGGTCATGACCGACTATACCTTCCTACTTGTTTTAAGAGTAGATTCAGGTGCATTTAAAAATGTTCTTGTATCACTAATATTATGTAAGATAATTAAGAAAACCTGTTTTACCCATAAATGTGCAAAAACACATCTACTGTCAAAATTTCATGATTCTAGGTTCAGCCGTTTGGGCTGTGTGATGATGAATCAGTCAGTCAGTAATGCTACTCTTTTATATATATAGATTATAATAGTAACCCTCGTATATATGTGTTATCAAAATATAAATTTTACGATTAAAATATTTATATTATTTATATTTTAAAATAATTAGTCACAGCGATTTTTATAATTTAAGTCCAAGTATTAAGTATGGTATTTTGTTAAATATAGCTTTCCTTGTCGCTTTTTTTAAATATCGGGTATACAAATCAAATTGTTTTGCAATCTTTATTAAAAAAAAACTACTAGGTACATTGATAAGAAATATTTTTTTTATTGTCTTTATTTTGTGATAAGATTGTGTACGAAAAAGAAATTTGCTATAATTATCTATTTAACGTCATTGATATGTATGTATGTATTCTATGCATGTGATAATAATAATAATGATAAAAAAGTAAATAAATTATAATTTCTAAGTAAAGACAAGGGTTTACTTAAGGTCATATGTATGTGTAAGTATTTACGTTTATTTATAAATAAATATTGATCGAACGTTAGTGGAAATTAATTTGTGTGCTGTTGTCTCTGTATATAGGAACTCCATAATTGATTCATACATGTATGGGCCATTAAGACAACAAACAATTTACATATAAATTGTTTTTAATGAAAAAATGAATATTTAAGTTCTTTACGATAAACACATTTACGTGGTCGACAAATAATGAAAAAAGTTTTAAAAGTTCCAACAGATATAATGGTTTCTTTATTTTCACTTTGCTATAAGTCTAACCTATTATATAGAATTTATGTAGTTTTGTTTACAGTCTAGTAAAAGTCTAGATTATAATCTTCTTTTGATTATGTACTTTAGTTTAGTGTATTTTAATGGAAAGTAGTCTATAATCTAGTCTATAGTCAAGATCATAATGTAGTCTATATTCTAGTCTAAGATACAACTATTACCAGGTTATTACTGCTATATTATGGTCTAGTTTTTAGTATGGACTAAAGATTTGCCTATTGTGTGTGCTATAGATTAGTCTATAGTCTAGCTTATAGCCTGGAATATAGTCTATAGTCCATACTATAGTCTATAGGCAATAATATAGTCCATAGTATAGTAATTTTTTATCTAGTGTATTAAATGGAGTGTAGTCTATAATCTAGTCTATAGTCAAGATCATAATGTAGTCTATATTCTAGTCTAAGATACAACTATTACCAGGTTATTACTGCTATATTATGGTCTTGTCCTTTGTATGATCTAAAGATTTGCCTATAGTGTGTGCTATAGATTAGTCTATAGTCTGGATCATAATCTAGCTTATAGCCTGGAATATAGTCTATAGTTCACACTTTTTTTTACATTGCCTATAGACTAGGCAATAATATAGTCCATAGTATAGTATATTTTTATCTTGACTATAGACTATATAGTCGGAACTTTAGTCTAATTTATATTCGGAACTATTGTCTGAAATAGCCTATAGTCTGGTCTAACTTAAAATCTATAGTTTAAACTATATTATAGTCTACAGTCTGGAATATTGTCTAGTGTATAGTCTGGACCCACGTAGATCATGAGTCCTAATTCAGTTTTCGAGAGCAAATCTACGAAACTTAATTGCAGTGGTCACTAGCCACTGGCCTTTTGGGCTCCATGCTAGAAGACTAGATCTTCCTAGTAATGACTTCTGCAGATATTATAGTAAATTTTTATCTAGACTATAGACTATATAGTCGGAACTTTTTTCTGGAATAGCCTATAGTCTGGTCTAACTTATAATCTATAGTTTAGACTATATTGTAGTCTACAATCTGGACGATAGTCTAATCAGTGGTCTAGGCTATAGCCTTCTAAATGGACTATATTGTAGTCTACAGTATAGAATATTGTCTTGTCTATGTTAGAAGACTAGACCTTCCTAGTAATGACTTCTGCAGGAGTTGTTAAGACGAAGAGGAAGAAAAGAGTACTGTTCACTTTCTCTGTCAGAGAATAGATTGAATGTGCTAGCAGCCAATGTCATGCTCGACTTAACGTAGATATCTGAGGCTGACATCCAAAGGTTAGATTCCTTTATTCGTGCGACAAAATGTTTTGAATAGGAAACCAGAGTAGATGGGTCGAAGTGTAATAATACGGCGACCGTTTTCTTTCTCTTTTCAGGTATCACAAATGGATCACAACATGGACCAAAGGTGGCCCTAAAGCGAACAGCAAGGGACAGTCTGCTAACTTTACCTAACCTAACCTAGTCTGAATTTTAATCTAATATATTTAAATTTTATCTTTAAAACTTTTCATCATTCTTATTAAACAGTGCAAAAGGCGAGGTTTTCAATCACACCCCTAAGAAAAAAAAACACATTCATATTTCACAAGCATTGTACGAAAAAAAAACATAATAAATTAAAGGGAAATAAAAAAATCCTCCCAGCCCAACAGGTGGTAATAAAAAAACAAAATATAATGGGGAAATGGAAAAATTACAATAACGAAAATTAATGTAGTGTATAAACTATACTACTTGTATGTCAACAAGAAAAACAAAAAAAAAACACTGATTGTTTTTATATGATAAATTTCATAATGATTTTAATGAAAACTCCATGGAGAGATGACATTAAAAGACAGCAACAAATAATATACTAACACACTCTCTAATCTAACTCAGCCTTTTTCAAGTGTCCTTCAAAAAAATGTCCGTATGGTTTAGAAAATGTAATTATGGTTATACACAAGGTAAAGAGAATGAGAGACACGGAAAAATGTGTAATACTAAAGATAATGGAGAAAAATTGTCTTAAAAATAATCTGAATAAAATCGTCCTCATGATATCATCAACAACGTATAAAAAAAAACACACAGAGAGAAAGAGTCATAAGCAAATGTATGAATAATATGGTATTGTGGGGTAAAATACAAAAAAAAATAATGTATATTTATACAGTTAACAACAAAAAGTTTGCACAATGCATTATTATGATTGTGTTTTCAATATCAACTTTTTTAAAAAGTTAAGATTAAAATCTTTTTAACAATATGAAGTTAAATGTAAATAATTATTTAGTGTTTGTTTACTTGTTTATTATAAATTGTTATCACAATCTGCATTTAAGATAAGAAATTGTAGTATGGATGTAATTTTATTCTACAATATTACTTGTAAACACGAATTTTGTCCGAATTATTCATATTTGTAATGTAAAATATTAATAAGAAAGGTGTAGTTTTAACTACATACATATTTCTGTTTTCTTAACGAATTCGCTAAAGACGAAAGTTGAAATGTATATTTGAGATGCTGTCCTAAATAAAATTAAATAGTTTTAGGTTTAATTTCTACATTAAAAATTATTTCTTTTAGCTAATTTACAAATAATAAAAAAAACAAGAGTTGCTCTGGCACAACTGAGATAGGGATGGAGTAACAGGCTCAACGGCTACTGGTCCCGCATAGACCCCAATATGGGGACAGGGTCTCCAAGATATCCACTACATATTCAAGTATCCAGCCCACTTTACTTCACTTGGATTTATCGGCAAACTCTATTGAAGTCCCATGTCTTGGCTTGGACCTAAATTCAGAACCCCCGGATTAAATATTTTACAGGTATCACAAAGGTACCTAAAGGACCCAAGTGTGCATCTATTGTAGCCTGAACTACCAACCAACCAATTATTGTATAGTTAAAGTTGTTACAACAACAACAAACAAGAGCTTATTTAATGGGTGTAAATACTTTGGGGACCAATAACTAAAATTCAGCTGAATGCTCAACAAATGTATTTAATATTCATTAGAAAAAATATTAAAACAAATGCATATTTTTATCAGTAGAAAAAATTTTTTTCAATATCGAAATTATATTGTAGTTTTTCGAATAAATTCTGTACATTTGTTGTACTAAAATGCACAAAACTAATTATTAATATGTGGAAGTGAGTACAAAAACAAGTAAGAGTGTTATATTCGGCTGTACCGAATCTTATATACCCTTCACCATAGTATATTTTTAACATCTTAGTTTTATAAATTTAAAATTTTTTCCCGACTACATAATTATTACACCAAAAGCTAAACAAAATGAACAACAACAACGCTAAACGAAATAAAAAACAAAATACACAAGGCATTTAAACCAACAGACATCTAAACATACATAACGAAAAACACATAAACAACGAAATGAAACGAACCTACACCCAAATATGCGAATAGAATGCACAAAAACAAAATACATAACTCAATGACGCCAACAGCATTGAAACATACAAAGCAAAATACACAGCTGAATAAAACCAAATACATCTACACACACGTGTACATCTTTTTCCAATATACAGTGTTGTTGTTGCTTTTTTAACAAAGCATGACAAAAAAAAAATGACACTTTTTGATGAAATTTTCAGAGGTTGTCTCGGATTTTTGCTTATATCTCCGTTATTTACCAACCGATTTTGCTGAATTTAAATAGAGATCTTCTCGAAAGCATGTCTAACAGAATTATTGAAGATTCGTATATCGCCGATATCTGGGGTCATCTAAAAACTGATTTCAACAGACGGACAAACAGACAGACAGACAGACAGACGACTCCGCTATCTATAAGGATCCAGGAAATATATATATATATATATATATATATATATATATAATATTATATATATATATATATATATATATATATATATAATATATATATATATATATATACATATATATATATATATATATATATATAATATATATAATATATATATATATATATATATATTATATATATATATATAATATATATATATATAATATATATAATATAATATATATATAATATATATAATACATTATAGGGTCGGAAAAATATATTACAGAAATTACAAACGGATTGACAAACTTATACCTATATACCCTTCTTACGAATGTGAAGGGTATAATAAAGAGTATTTATCAATAAATAGTTTTAAAAATATTAGTTTAATATATAGTTTAATCTATACTCTAGTCATATGGGTTGGATTCCCACTTAAGAAGCGCACAAAAAACCTGATAGATGCCTAGCTGTAGTTCATCGGATTTGATGTATACTAATTTCCCATTCATTCTAGTCTATAGTCTATTAGATGCTCTAGTATATAATCTAGTATAGGTAGGTATAGTCTATTTATCTATTCTCTACACACCATTATATTCAATAGTCTAGTTCGTAGATTAGTATGTAGTCTAGTCTGAACATTAGCTGTCTTATAGTTTAGTCTAACTAGTTTTTACATCCATATTTGATATCAAAGCAAAATTTATATGGATTCATGTTATGAGTATGTATTTATGTACATGAATTTCATTTAAAAGGTGTGAGAGACATTTATTTGGCACCCACTGTATACCGTATACCTCAAGACAAGTAAAAAACGACTCCAGTCAGCCAATAAACAAACAAAAAACAGCTAAGAGCCATAAATTGTATATACATATACAGTATGAACGTTTATAAGTTTGTAGATATTAAATGTGCCATTTACAAACAGATAAGACAACGCAATAGAAAGATTTTGCCAAGAAAAAATGTAGTAGATGAATACATACATACATACATACATACATACATACATACATACATACATACATACATACATATGTATGTATGTATTAAATTTTTTTCTAACGAATCAAATATTTATAAACTCATTTTTTCGTAATGTTCATTAATGACAATAACGATGATGATAAACATGATAATGATGTTAATAATGACAACTTGGTCAAAATAAAGAAAATTAGTTGTAGTTGTTGTTATTGTTGTTATTGTTATTATTGTCAATGTGTCACGTGTCATTTAAAAAAAGTTTTTTTTTCAAAAAAAAAAAAAAATATGTAGTAAAAATGTCACTATTATTTCAAAGCTGTTTAAACAATCGATGTTTGTTTACAATCACTTCGATAAAAATATTTATAAATGAATCATTTGTTTTCATTGTTAATTTTATATTTATCATATGGACTTTTAACCACTTTTCCACTTTTTATATGATTTTTTTTGCATAAGCCACTTTTGAGAGAAATGCATGTAGTATGTATGTATTTATATATTCACTTTCATAAGTATACATATATATATGATACATATTTTTTTGCGGTCGATAATTTTTTCTTCTTCAAACTGTAAAAAAAAAAAATTGTAAAAATAAAACTTTTCATTACTTTTTCTTGACGCTTGTTTTATCTTTCAGACAACTTTAACACATTTTTATTTCGTTTTTGTATTAATTTTTTATATTTTTAGTTTTTTTTTTTTGGAAACTGAAAAACTATTTTTATTTGCAAAATTTATTTTTAATTCTTTTATGGATAAATCCGTTTCTACTTTCTTCACACAATTTGTGAAGCCAAACAACAACAGAAAACCAAAACAGAATTCGGCAAAATCCAAAGCCTAACAAATTTTATACGTCGGCGTTAGTTTTTAACAATGTCAGCGTTTTCATTAAACTTCAATTTGCCGGTTAAACATAAAATTGCTTCAATTAAAAAAAACTATTTAAATTTACAAATATTAAAATATAATAAAATTTGCTAACAATTATACAATTAAAAAATACTTAAAATATCTTATACCTCCATATAATTTAAGGGCGTCGACTTTTAACATTTAATGGCGGCATCTTTTTGATTGCATCCATTTGTTTGGCGTTGACTGAATCTTGTGTTAAATGAAATAAGTCGAAAATTCAGGAAAGGTATACATAGAAACATCAAAAAGTCGACAAAGTTTGATATAAGAAAATAATTAAAAACTGATGTTTTCTGATACAGATGGACATAGTTATTGCAACAAAGGTACATAATAACGAAATCAGTCTAAAATATTGTACTTGTCAATTCAATGCAAACATTTTAAAGGATTTTTCTTAATTTTTTTGAAATGATTAAAAAAAGAAAGTCGTATTAGATCAGGGATGTATTTTTATGTAAATACACACAAAAAAGTGAAACATATTTTACCATTTTACTTTGTTATTGTTTTATACCATAAAAAATATAAATCATAGTCTTTTATTCTTTTTTTTTGTCATACGTATGGAATTTCATTTTACTTTTTCTAAAGACGTAAAGTGCGATAATGTGAAGAGCCCTTTTATAAAGAAGTGTAAAAAAGTATTTTCTTCTGGCAACCCTTTTAATTCTTATCAGATTTTCTGCTCTCCAAATGTCAAAAGTAAAAACGATAACTTTGACATATCGTGAGAGATTTACCATCACTATTATTATCGAAAGTTTTCCTCGTTTTGCTGCCGTGCGGTGATTTTGTAATAAGAATTTTCCATTTAATTTAATAGTTTTTACGGTAAAAAAGGTAAAATTTTTCCAATGTAATCTAATAAGAGATGTAAAAAAACAAATTAAATGAAAATTTTACAAAAAAAGTGTAATTTCATCATAAAGCAAACAATTTACATGTTCGCCTTTTCGTTAGTTCTAACCTAAAAAAAATTGATGAACATCAAGTGAACTTTAATTACTGGCTTTCATTGATCGGGCTAAGATTAATATTGTTAAATTTCCTTTTGTTTACAGTTTACATAACAATGGCTGCTCAATTTTTCAACCGTATCGGCCAGTTAGGTTTGGGTGTCGCCGTCATTGGTGGTGTTGTCAATTCAGCATTATATAATGTCGAAGGTGGTCACCGTGCTGTTATTTTCGATCGTTTTACCGGTGTTAAGAATGAGGTAACCGGCGAAGGTACTCATTTCTTCATTCCCTGGGTACAACGTCCCGTTATTTACGACATTCGCTCTCAGCCCCGTAATGTTCCGGTAGTGACTGGTAGTAAGGATTTGCAAAATGTTAACATTACATTGCGTATTTTATATCGCCCCATTCCCGATCAATTGCCCAAGATTTACACAATCTTGGGTCAAGATTACGACGAAAGAGTTTTGCCCTCTATTGCTCCTGAAGTATTGAAGTCTGTAGTGGCTCAATTCGATGCCGGTGAATTGATTACACAGCGTGAGGTAAGGAAAATAAAATTTACTTTAAAAATATATTAACAAAAATATTCTTAATTTAATTTCTCAGATGGTTTCTCAACGCGTTTCTGAAGATTTGACCGAACGTGCTAAACAGTTCGGTTTCATTTTGGATGATATTTCCATTACACATTTGACTTTCGGCCGTGAATTCACACAAGCCGTAGAAATGAAACAGGTTGCCCAACAGGAAGCCGAAAAGGCTCGTTTCGTTGTCGAGAAGGCTGAACAACAAAAGTTGGCTGCCATTATTTCCGCTGAGGGTGATGCCTCTGCTGCTGAACTTTTGGCCAAATCCTTCGCTGAAGCCGGTGACGGTCTTGTTGAATTGCGTCGTATTGAAGCCGCTGAAGATATTGCCTACCAACTATCCAGATCCCGTGGTGTTGCTTATTTGCCTGGCAATCAGAACACTCTTCTTAATCTTCCTTCATTGGCTCAATAAATTTTGTGTTAATTATCAAAAATTAAGTTTTAGCATTTAAATGTTATATATTTACTCCAACCCCCTATGGCCTACATCTCCAAGTTATCACATAAAATTGCAAACTTTTTTCGTAAAAAAGTTTATTTTTTATTTTTGTTGTAAAGAAAACCATTTGTTTTTGGTTTGAAACTTTTTAGATTTGAGCACATTTTTTATAACAGTTTTAAGTGAAATCTGAAATAATAATTCTAATAATGATTTATAATTTTAGGAAAACATAATTAACTTGGCAAAGATTTATTTTAAATGTTTTGTGATTTGGGTTTAAAAGGATTAAATTTTTATTGTCTAAAATCCTTTCCCAAAAAAAATTGACAATATTAACTTATTTTGTATTTTTAAAACAAACATTTAAAATGAATACTTGGGCTTATTTAAAGATAATTATGTTTTATTAATTTTTCCTTTTGGTCTAAGCATTTGTTATGTCACATAATAAATAAATAAAAAAAAACAAAAATGTTTTAAAAATTTAAATATGAATTTTATTTAATAAAGTAACACAGTTGAATTTTATACTTAAAATGTACATAAATGCATTACTGGAAAACTTTGTTTATTCATCAATACATAATTTTTAATCATGTTGTTTGGGATTCGCATTCAATGGTTTCATGTGTCCACAAGAAGGTGTGTAATTCTGACGTACTACCGCATCATGGGGACTATAAAACTCGAGACGATGTATGTTCTTAACACCTTCACGGAATTCCTTGGCATCCTTTTCAATGGTTATCTGTTTATCGGAAGCATTGGGATCGTCTGGATACAAATCATCACCGGGCAAAACGCTTACTTGTCCATTTTTCAATTTGTATTGTACGGGCAGGATTACTATGCTGCCTTCCGTTGAACGTTTTTGGGCAAATTCTTTAACTTTTTCCAATTCGGTAAAGTTTAGTAGGCGCGATAATTCGTAGAATTGAGGGGGTGGTAACCAGATTTCTTTGTTGAAATACGCTTTGAGGTACTCGGCAGGAGTTTTCCACTAAGATGAAGAGAAAATTTATGAAACGTTATTTTTTGTATAAAACCTTTAATAAAAAGTTATGGAAATCTCACCGCATAGTTTGTAACTTCATGCTCTTCCGCCAAAACTTCGGGCATATTTTCTAAAGCCACCATAAAAAAGGCAGTATCAAAACTTTAATAAATAAAACAAGTTAAACTTATTCTAATGACTATAAAACAAACTCAATGCAATTACCGTTTCTTAAAAGTAGAAGGTGTAAACCAATTAGACCATTCATACAAACTCCATAAATCAGGTACAACATCTAATTCCTCACATAAGCTAAGAAATTTGCTAGCATCATTATGAACAACATTTTGCCAATGTTTGCGATCAAAGTCTTCTTTAAAATTACCATAACCTTTACCATCGGGCGATGATAACGATTTACGATCGCGACACAAAATAATACCTAACTCTTCAAAGGTTTCTCGTATGGCGGTTATTCTCAGTGATAGTTCTCTATAAGAAAAATCTGTTAACAATTTTTTTGTATAAATATATTATTAAAAACATGTACTACCCACCTTTCTAGTACATCCTTATTATCATTTTTAAAAATATTGGATATTTCACCCTTTACAGCAGTCAGAGGTTTTATTTGTGTTTTTGTTACACCCATCTTTTCGAAATGTTTATGCCATAGTGGCGTTTCATCGGCTGCCTCACAAACACCTCCCGGGAATACCGAGGAGTTGGGCATAAAAGAGGCCTTTTCATGACGATTCAAAAGTAAAGCCTTAAAATTGGCCTGGCTATCTGCAGGTAGTTTATGTTTAGCTAATACAATTAAACTAGCAGACTTGCGAAACTTAATAGCCATTTGTTTAGCCATATCTATGTAGAAATATCTAAAAACAATAAATATTGCACAACCAAACCAATATTAAACTAATGAATAAATAACAATAGTATTAGCTAAAATCTCCGCGTCATTGAATATTTTAACGGCGTTAAAAATTCAAAAAAGTTTAATTACCAAATTTATTTAAAATGCAATTAATAATTATAAAAATATTAGATATTTAATAACTAGTGGTGTTAGTAGAATATTAAAACATGTTTTATTTATAAAAATTTAGAGCATTATCTTATAATTCTCCTAATTAACAAGCAAATTTGTTTATTGCAATAATTTGTCGACTTTGTACTCTATGTTATCAGTGTTTTTACAACGAACAGCTGATGTTTGTTTACATGTGCAGTTAATTAAGTGTTGATAAATGTAAACAAATAAAAAAGTGTTGGTAAACTTATAAACAGGATATTACAGCAACTCTTCGATTAAAGCTGGTAACACGTTAAAATTTTTTGCTCAAAATTTGTGCATGTGTTGTTTATGTTTCTTTTGCTTTAATGCCCAGCAGTTCGACGGGATAGTCCCGAACTGACCACTTAACCTGTCACTTGTGGTGGCCCCTAGCCACCAGACTACCCAGGTGACCAACGATTTTAACATGAACTTGTCCTACGTGGAAGTCAATCTTCACTCTACACCCTACAAAGAGACAGTAAAGAGACGATTGCCTCCGCTCTCGCTTACAAAAGGGACTCTAAAGTGACGACTGTCTTCATTCTCGTTTACAAAGAGTTTATTTGTGACAAAGACCAAAAACATAAGAATTGATCTCTGGCTGGGGAGCCAACTGTATCTTCTTTTATTACATAAATATTATTGAATATTATTGAACATTGAATATTATTATTTTATATTCACACGTGTCATATTTAGGATATTGGTTTTGTAATATAGTTTTAATTGCCCTATTGTGGCTTTTATATTACATTTTGATGAAATAAATAAATAAATAAATTAGAGTCAGCCAGGTGGTAAGATATTAATGAAACTAAAATTTAAAAATTTCAAGTGTCTACTCTCTAGAATACTATGGGACAATAATGTTACGATAGACCCGAAAGATATAAATATGAGTCAACCAGATGGTGGCACATTAGTAGAAAGTAATAATCATTCCTCCAAAAGATGGGTAAAATAACTACTTTTGGAAGTACAACAAAAAACTACTTTTAAGAGTATAATCTCTAGGTTACTTGAGCACAGTAAAGAGACGACTGCCTCCGCTCCCGCTTACAAAGGGGACACTAAAGTGACGACTGTCTTCCTTCTCGATTACAAAGGGTACTTTCGTGACGAATGACCCAAAACATACGAATTACGATCATCCAGGTGGTTAACTATTAGTGGAAATTATTGTCTTTTTCGTATGCATTGACTCTTTGTCGAACAGCTGGGTTACTATGTGCAGGTCCACACCATGAAACTTTTTTGGATACCCTATGGGATTCTCTCCCCAAAGTTTTAATTTAACACCGTTTACCTAATCATAACACAAGCTTCCAGGCAGAAGTCCAAGCACTAACGGAATGTGCAAACTGGATTAGAATAAATATGGTTTACACAGGGCTTAATATATTTACCGACAGCTAGAAGGCAATTAGTGCGATATCAAGTGATAGAGTTACATCTAAGGCCGCATTGGATTGTAAAACATCTTTAACCCTATATTCGCCTAGAGGTAAGGTTTATATCATATGGGTACCGGGCCACTCGGGAGTAGTCGGTAACGAAAAGTCTAATGTAATAGCTTTAAAGGAATAGGAGCTCAAGGAAATTAACTATTTGGCGCAACTAAAGCGCCAAAAGTGTAAATTTAGTAACAGGAATTATTATAATAATCCAATCCGTACTATTTGAGATGTGAAGAAAAAACTACACCATGTACATACAAAATACATATGTATCTATGTACATACCCAGAAAAAGATTACATTAAAAAGTAATGAGTTACAATGCTAATAAAACCTCATTTTACTACTTCTTCATTAGCGTTTTAACTTCTTATTTTAATACGGCGATGTCATTGAAGGGAAGTACTTATACGCTCGCTTAGTGGGGAGGGTATTATACGTTTGTGCTGATGTTTGTAACATACAAAAATATTGGTCCAATACCAATACCGATCGATTCAGAATCATTTTTTGAGTCGATTAAGACATGTCCGTCCGTCTGTCTGTCCGGCTGGCTGTCCATGTAAATCTTGTGCGCAAGGTACAGGCCGCAATTTTCAAGATAATTTGATGAAATTTGGACCTCGCATGTTTTTTGGGACGAAGCCTATTGAAAATGGTTGAAATCGGTCCATTATTTCACCTAGCCCCAATACAACCGTACCTCCCGATTTGAACTTTTTATGCCATAATTACGTCAAATATTCTATTATCTCTCTAAAAATTTGTACAAATAAGTTTTATATAAGTATAAATGACACTGCAGATTTTCGTAAGAATTGGCCCTTAATTGACCCTAGCCCCCATACAAACCCCCCTTCAAAAAATGTCTTAAACGTCTAAAATTGACTTGTAACCATTTGTATCGCAATGAAACTCAACAAAACTAACTGTTATTTAAAAATATATCCTTTTCCCAAATTTACCGAGGATCGGCCCATATTTGACCTATATAAAGACTCATTTAGAAATTTTGTTTTTTTTATCAATAAATTGCTTAAATATTTTGGAATAATATTCAACATAAAAGTTTCTTTATAAAAAGTAAAAATTTTAAAAATATACTCATGGTGTAGGGTATTATATGGCCGGCCATGCCTACTTGTTAATTATAAAAAGGAGCCAGTGAGTATACGAACCAGGGACTTCGGTTTATAAGTTAATTGCTCTACTTACTATACCACTGCTTAGCTATTTGCACGTCTAGTAATGGTTTTCAGATAAAAAAGTTAATGTTGTTTTCTTTTTTATAAAACACTATTCTTAACACAAAGCCGAAAATAAAGTAGGGTAAATGCTCCTAATGTCGGCATCACCCAGTAGTCGGCATCTTTTACATAAAAATGTAAATAAATAAGAAAAGCTGTACAAATTTATTAAGGTTTGATCTATATTTCATAGAAAATATGGTCTTTTTGCTTTATGAAATGAGTAAATTTAAGTAGGATTACTAATTTCCTCTATATTTGACGTTTTTTAGTGACAGCTTTGCAGCATTTGTAGTACTGTCAGTTTTCTTAAAAAAAATTTAGTTTTAGTGCCACCTTAAACAAGTGAATATTTATATGAAATTAAATGATTTATTTGACAAAAATTGATTTAAATGAAAGAAAACAGTTGAAATATTCAATTTAAAGTGAAAAAGTTAGTTAAAAATATATTTTTTGTAATTTTAATCGCTGCCGCCATTAGGAACACAATTTTTTATGAATTCTTATTGTCGGCATAGGGGTGCCGACTACTGGGTATTAAGTTCGATCATACGTATTCTATAGTCGGCACTCTAAAATTTATTATTTCTCTATAGAAAATTGGGTATATTACTATGAAAAATTTCTATATAACAATTTTCTCTTCAAAAATTATATGTATAACAGTTATTTTTGTAAAAAATTTATGTATAACACTTCTCTATAAAAATTTATGTATATTACAATTTCCTCTATAGAAAATTGATTGTACAACATTTGTTTCTATAGAGAATTATGTGTATACAATTTTTTTCTATAGAAAATTTTATGTATAACAATTTTTGATACAAAAAATTATGTGTATATCAGTTTTCTCTATGAAAAATTGTGTGTATACCCTTTTTTCTATAGAAAATTACTTCTATAATAGCTTTTTCTACAGAAGATTACAATTTTTTACTACAGAATATAATTTTCTATACAAAAAATATGTGTATAACAGTTTTTTCTATTAAAAATTTTGCATATTGAAATTTTTTCTAACAAAATTGCTTCTTACAAAATTGCTTTTTACAAAAAAATTATGAGTATAACATTTTTTTTATAGAAAGTTCCTAGTATGACATTTTTTCTATAGAAAAGTGTTCTTATTATAATATCCTCTATGAAACTTATGTTAAATTTTTTCCTATAGGAAATTGCATATTTTTATAAAAGATTTTCTTTAAAAAACAGTACATATAACACTTTTCCCTATAAAAAATTACTTTTTTCTCTAACAAAAAATATAATATTGTACAGAAAATTGCATGTATAACTCTTTTTCTATAGAAAAAAATGTTATTATGTACACTTATTACAATTATAATTATGTGCATAACATATTTTTCTGCAGAAAAAACGATATTATTACAGTTATTTCTATAGAAAAAATTTAATTAAATATTTTCTTTGGAAAATTGTGTATATATCACTTTTTTCTATAAATAAATATGCTTTTTTCAAACAAAAAATCTACTGCCGACTATAGGGACATTTTTTGTCGAAGTTAGGAACACTGGTGCCGACTATTGGAAAATGTGGAGTTTTTAACAAAATTTACAAATTACTAAAAACTAGTTATTTGTTTTTCAAAAAAGATAAATAGATCTAAAACTTAACTAAACACATAATTGAAATAACTAAAAATCATCGTAATAACATTTACCGACTCTTTAGGGGGATAGTTTGAAAAAGAGAAAAAAGTTAAACTGCCGACTATTGGTACATTTACCCTACTTCTATATCAGATTAAAAGAAAGTCATTACGCGAGTACTTCAAAGTAAATAGTCATTGAAAAGTAAGTGTTTATGGAAGTATAATCCATTACCTAATTTTTGGTTGGTATGTATGTATGTATGTATGTATGTATGTATGTATGTATGTATGTATGTATGTATGTATGTATGTATGTATGTATGTATGTATGTATGTATGTATGTATGTATGTATTTACAATAAAATTTCTATAACGTAAACCATTAGTTTTTGCTTTTACAAATGTCTAACAAATACATACATACATATTTAGTTTACTAACCTTCAAAAACTATTATTTTCCAACACTACTTAACTTTAAAGTATTTATTTTCAAAGAAGAATCTTAAACAAATAACACTATTCCCTCATGAAATGTTGTAATTTCCTCAACCACCTACCCCTTCCCATTAGACAAATTACAATAAATCACTCACCATTATAATCCTGTCATCAATAGAATCTCTTAACGGAGCATAAAGAGGACTTTTAAATACTACTTTGCAACAAGTGGCAGTTGGGGGATTCCGATAGTATTATGTATTTCAAAACTCATACATATGTACATAATTCTGCCATTAAAAAGGGAAGGAAGAATCAAAGGAATAAAAATAAATACAGGCATACAAATTAAATACCATAACTATAAAATATCATGGAGATGAATGGGTACAATTTACAAAAGGCAGAAATGCCAAAAGTACTTAATGGTACTTTTGGAAGGGTTTTGTGATTTATCGACGCTTAGTAGGGTTCTATAGTTGAAACGAAAAGTCGACTTTTCGACTTTTTGCATTTTATGAAAAGTCGACTTTTCGACTTTTTGCACTTAGTTAAAAGTCGATTTTTTGACTTTTCGACTTTTTTCATTTAATTAAAAGTCGATTTTTCGACTTTTAATATTTTATAAATAGTCGACTTTTCGACTTTTTCCGACTTTTTTCGACTTCGACTTTTGATTATTCGAAAGTCGATTTATAGAACCCTACCGCTTAGTATTCGTTTGTATTCATACTTTGCTGGAAACTCCTATCTCTGATATAAAAATATTAATCTCTAGACATTAGTCGGAATCAAAGTCTAGTCTCAACTATAGACTACTCTAGTCTATAGTCTGGATTATAATCTATTCTATTGTCTAGCCTATATTATAGTCTATAGTCTGTACTATATTTTAGTCTATAATCTGTACTATATTCTAGTCTATTGTCTGCATTGTAGTCTAGTTTACAAAAATTATTGTGTTTACAATGTTTCTGTTTATCAACTTTTATGTTTAACTTTATTAGGACCATGGAATTTCCTCATAGTTTTGTTGATTCTGAAAAGTTTTCTTAAAAGGACCCTTTTCGAAATGACTTATTCAAATCGTCAAATAACAAACATAAGAGGTACTATTATTGAACTTTTGTTACAACTTACAGTTTTGGTACATCCCCTATACTCATACGTACATACATAAAAACAAGTAGTAAATACACACGTTCATATATATGAATGTATTTATAAAGTTCATTCCGAAACAAAAATAATGTTGACTCACTTGAAAATGATTTTTTTTAAGTGGCCAAGTTAAACGTCATGAACATACATCATATACAGATTTTAGTAGGAAAGCGTACGTACATACATATGTTTGTTTGAATATAAAATATATCTTAGCAAGTATGTATTTATGTATGTAAGTTTGTTTATTGGGGTTTCCACTTTTGCTAGTGAGCACTCTTGCTTTTCTACTCACATTTACTTTACGCAGCTTCACCGTACTATTAACAAGAATTGTTTTTGTCGTTTTTGTTTTGCTTTGTATTGTTGGTGACTGAGGAAATCCCTCTCATTTGTGTGCCAACATAATAAAAGTTAACGTAGTTAGAACGTCACAAATTGAATTAAGTTAAAATGGATTTGGTAACTACAAAGCAAGAGGTATTTGCGTGTGTGTGTATGAATATTTGTTGTTGAATATCTATTGTGCTATGATATGTAACAGATTTTTTCTATATGCTCAAGAGTCTGGGACAGAGATGGAGTTGTTTATAAATTTTATTTCTTAGACATACCTATTAGATAATTCTTGATACAATTTTTATTTTAAATTTTTCGATTTATAGTCTATAGTCTAGTCTAAAGTCTAGTCTATAGTCCAGTCTAAAGTTTAGTCTATAGTCTGGTCTATAGCCTAGTCTTCAGTCTAGCCTATAGTCTAGTCTATAGTCTAGTCTATAGGCTAGTCTATAGTCTAGTCCATAGTCTAGTCTATAGTCTAGTCTATAGTCTAGTCTATAGTCTAGTCTATAGTCTAGTCTTCAGTCTAGTCTATAGTCTAGTCTATAGTCTAGTCTATAGGCTAGTCTATAGTCTAGTCTATAGGCTAGTCTATAGTCTAGTCTATAGTCTAGTCTATAGTCTAGTCTATAGTCTAGTCTTCAGTCTAGCCTATAGTCTAGTCTATAGTCTAGTCTATAGGCTAGTCTATAGTCTAGTCTATAGTCTAGTCTATAGTCTAGTCTATAGTCTAGTCTATAGTCTAGTCTATAGTCTAGTCTATAGTCTAGTCTATAGTCTAGTCTATAGTCTAGTCTATAGTCTAGTCTATAGTCTAGTCTATAGTCTAGTCTATAGTCTAGTCTATAGTCTAGTCTATAGTCTAGTCTAGTCTATAGTCTAGTCTATAGTCTAGTCTATAGTCTAGTCTATAGTCTAGTCTATAGTCTAGTCTATAGTCTAGTCTATAGTCTAGTCTATAGTCTAGTCTATAGTCTAGTCTATAGTCTAGTCTATAGTCTAGTCTATAGTCTAGTCTATAGTCTAGTCTATAGTCTAGTCTATAGTCTAGTCTATAGTCTAGTCTATAGTCTAGTCTATAGTCTAGTCTATAGTCTAGTCTATAGTCTAGTCTATAGTCTAGTCTATAGTCTAGTCTATAGTCTAGTCTATAGTCTAGTCTATAGTCTAGTCTATAGTCTAGTCTATAGTCTAGTCTATAGTCTAGTCTATAGTCTAGTCTATAGTCTAGTCTTCAGTCTAGTCTATAGTCTAGTCTATAGTCTAGTCTATAGGCTAGTCTATAGTCTAGTCTATAGTCTAGTCTATAGTCTAGTCTATAGTCTAGTCTTCAGTCTAGTCTATAGTCTAGTCTATAGTCTAGTCTATAGGCTAGTCTATAGTCTAGTCTATAGTCTAGTCTATAGTCTAGTCTATAGTCTAGTCTATAGTCTAGTCTATAGTCTAGTCTATAGTCTAGTCTATAGTCTAGTCTATAGTCTAGTCTATAGTCTAGTCTATAGTCTAGTCTATAGTCTAGTCTATAATCTAGTCTATAGTCTAGTCTATAGTCTAGTCTATAGTCTAGTCTATAGTCTAGTCTATAGTCTAGTCTATAGTCTAGTCTATAGTCTAGTCTATAGTCTAGTCTATAGTCTAGTCTATAGTCTAGTCTATAGTCTAGTCTATAGTCTAGTCTATAGTCTAGTCTATAGTCTAGTCTATAGTCTAGTCTATAGTCTAGTCTATAGTCTAGTCTATAGTCTAGTCTATAGTCTAGTCTATAGTCTAGTCTATAGTCTAGTCTATAGTCTAGTCTATAGTCTAGTCTATAGTCTAGTCTATAGTCTAGTCTATAGTCTAGTCTATAGTCTAGTCTATAGTCTAGTCTATAGTCTAGTCTATAGTCTAGTCTATAGTCTAGTCTATAGTCTAGTCTATAGTCTAGTCTATAGTCTAGTCTATAGTCTAGTCTATAGTCTAGTCTATAGTCTAGTCTATAGTCTAGTCTATAGTCTAGTCTATAGTCTAGTCTATAGTCTAGTCTATAGTCTAGTCTATAGTCTATAGTCTAGTCTATAGTCTAGTCTATAGTCTAGTCTCTAGTCTAGTCTATAGTCTAGTCTATAGTCTAGTCTATAGTCTAGTCTATAGTCTAGTCTATAGTCTAGTCTATAGTCTAGTCTATAGTCTAGTCTATAGTCTAGTCTATAGTCTAGTCTATAGTCTAGTCTATAGTCTAGTCTATAGTCTAGTCTATAGTCTAGTCTATAGTCTAGTCTATAGTCTAGTCTATAGTCTAGTCTATAGTCTAGTCTATAGTCTAGTCTATAGTCTAGTCTATAGTCTAGTCTATAGTCTAGTCTATAGTCTAGTCTATAGTCTAGTCTATAGTCTAGTCTATAGTCTAGTCTATAGTCTAGTCTATAGTCTAGTCTATAGTCTAGTCTATAGTCTAGTCTATAGTCTAGTCTATAGTCTAGTCTATAGTCTAGTCTATAGTCTAGTCTATAGTCTAGTCTATAGTCTAGTCTATAGTCTAGTCTATAGTCTAGTCTATAGTCTAGTATATAGTCTAGTCTATAGTCTAGTCTATAGTCTAGTCTATAGTCTAGTCTATAGTCTAGTATATAGTCTAGTCTATAGTCTAGTCTATAGTCTAGTCTATAGTCTAGTCTATAGTCTAGTCTATAGTCTAGTCTATAGTCTAGTCTATAGTCTAGTCTATAGTCTAGTCTATAGTCTAGTCTATAGTCTAGACTATAGTCTAGTCTAGTCTATAGTCTAGTCTATAGTCTAGTCTATAGTCTAGTCTATAGTCTAGTCTATAGTCTAGTCTATAGTCTAGTCTATAGTCTAGTCCATAGTCTAGTCTATAGTCTAGTCTATAGTCTAGTCTTTAGTCTAGTCTATAGTCTAGTCTATAGTCTAGTCTATAGTCTAGTCTATAGTCTAGTCTATAGTCTAGTCTATAGTCTAGTCTATAGTCTAGTCTATAGTCTAGTCTATAGCCTAGTCTATAGTTTAGTCTATAGTCCAAAGTATAGTATATAAAGACTAGTCCAAAGTATAGTATATAGTCCAGTGTATAGTCGAGTCTATAGTCTAGTTTACAGTCTAGTCTATAGACTAGTTTATGGTATATTCTGTTATCTAGTCTATAGTCTAGTGGTTAATAGTTTAAAGTTTACTATAGACTAGACTATACTATAATAGGACTATTGCCTAGTCTATAAGGGAAATTTGAAAATCGGAATATAACATTCATGTAAGAATGTTTTCTTTAAGATTCTATAATTATAAACATACTTCCCATCCCTGCTTTTAAAAATTTTTCCAAATAAAACTCTTAAATCACTGCGAGAGCAAATGAAGCTAATAGAGCGAAAAAAGAAGAATAAAAGATTTAAGTACTAGCACGTACTAAAGTTAAAGTGAGCTAACATGCACACAAGTGTTTAAATGTAGATGAGGCTTACGAACTCTACAGTCGGTAGAGTTCATTATTCATATTATTATACGTTTGCTAAAGACGTCATTAAAATTAAGATTAAAAATTAACAAAAAAAGAAAAAAATGTTTGTATGGATGTACATATACATATATATGTGTTAAGATTTTCGTTTAAAATTTAGCATTTTGTATAAATTAAATTTTTTATTGTTTTAAGAATAACTTGTATTTTGTGTTAATTAATAAATTGACGTTTTTTAAATTTAATTTTAATTTCTATAGAGTATTTTTTTTTGGGGGGATTTACTTTATATGTTAAAGTGTTATCCATTATGAATTGACTATGATTTCGGTTGTAGGGTGTCAAAGGACATTATTATATATATGTATATAATATATACATTCATGTATGTGAAAGGATATTTAAAATAGAGTATAATTTTGGATTTTATACATTAGGGCCTTTTATAAATTAAATCTTTATATGAAATTATCATAATAATTTAGTCGTAGTTCCTTTGATTTTTCTAATTAGTGTTGATAATTAATTATTATCGAGTTTTCATCAATTATAGACCGATCGTTAATTTCATCTTCCGTTAGTTTAGATACCTTTCACAGAATGTATGAAAGTGTGTTAAAGTGCCATTATTAAGGAGAATTTCACATTAAAACCGTTACGAATATATAAGCAGTCGAAATCGACTATATGATATTTTCTTATAATTGAGACATGACTAAGTATGGACCGATCATTTAAACGATCTAAAAATATGATATTTGAGCATAATAAAGTAAATGGTGTTAAATTTTTTATCGATCCTTAATATTGTAAATTTAAGGATCGAGAATAAATTTAACACCATTTGAGGAGTGGTTCTTAAATGTCACCTAGGGAATCTAGAACAATTATAATGAAATGTTTTAATTTCTGAGAAGATGATGGTTTAGCTGATGTTGCTTCTTAACATTATTAATAGAACATTAAATGCTGTCAAAGGTTAAAAAATCAGTTCACATAAGGCTTTCGAGATATCGGCTCTTTAAAAATTATAAATCAATTTTGGCCATAACTTCTGAATGAAGCACTAAGTAAGCTAAAAGTCTAATAAACATAGAAAATAACTGTAAAGTCCATTTAAAATCAGAATTTTTTGCTCATTGTCTATAAAAAATAAGCAGTTATTCACTTAAGAAGTAAGTACTTGCACTTTGCTCCAATATTACTTACCTTCTAACCGGATAAGTAAATATTTTGCTGGGTTTATTAAAAAATCTATAGGTCTTCTTCTTTCTTTCAGATATCTTAACCTTAAATATGAAACAACATGTATTATAAAAGTTAAATAAAAATTGGAAAAAGTCGGAATGTACAAAGTCGCGCAGATAGTTATTTCGATTATTATTTTCATACCCACCATCAAAAAAGATGGGGGGTATATTCCGTTTGTCTTCCGTTTTTTTTCGTAAATTCTAAGACGATCTGTCTGCCTGTTGAAAGCACAATAGAGTCCGAATGGAAAGTTCTAAAGGGTTGAAATTTCACATAAATATTAATTATAGGTAAGGTTTGTTTGGTATTGAAAATGGGTAATATCAGCCCACGATTTCGGATAGCCCCATACAAGTGATCCCTCGAAAAGAAGTCATAACTTGTTTAAAAATACGAATATAGCGATGAAATTCGACATAAGTAAGTTTCTTATTATCCAAAATCACTATGCAAGGTCCCCTTCACAAAAGGACTTTAACGCCAGCATAAATAAAAAGAAGTACTTCCAAAATAATAAAATTTATCACCAGTTCAAAAGTAGCACTAAGTGAATTTGTTTATCTTCTGCGGAAGTAATGTTTATTTACTTCCAAAGAAGCGAAAAGAATACAATTTTGTTTAAAATTGAAGGTAATTTCAAATTAGTTGTACATATTCTATATTACTACAATTTCACTTCCTAATAACTTCCAAAAAGAGAACATAAAAATTACTTCCTGAAAATGACTTCAGATGTAGTGAATTTGGAATCAAATAAAAATAATATTCCTCCTATGACACGTCTGTGCTAAAAGCATTACATTTCAGGTCTTCTTCAGTACATCCATGGAGTAAATTCTACTTCTTTTTCGCTTCTTTGGATGTTCTTTTTTTTTGCTGGGTAATACCCACCCCACTATAAAGGTGTAGGGTGTATAATTAACAGCCCTCTTAATAGTAATAAAACCGGTCTCAGTATTTAATATAATAAGACTCATTACGGAATCTAACTATTGCATATTAGTTCCTATTGTTCACACTCTTAAAATATCGGTTAAACTTCGTGACCCTTCAAATATCGGCTGGACTTCCTGACATATCAAACAACATAATCTCTTTTCAGTTACAAAATTACAATCGTTTGGAAGATATGTATATAGTGATGTAGGGTATATAATGAACAACCCTTTTTATAGTAATAGAAATATAATCGGTCTCTGTATTTAATCTAACAAGACTTACTACCTATTGCATAGTAGTTCCGATTGTTCACACCCTTAAAATATCGGCTAGACTTCGTGACATATCAAACAACATATATACACTCTTTTCAGTTACAAAATTACAATAGTTTGAAGTGTATATACATATATATTGGTGTAGGGTGTATAATGAAAAGCCTTCTTAATAGTAATAGAACTAGAACAGGTTTCGGTTTTTCTTACTATTGCATGTTAGTTCCGATTCTTCATATCCTTAAAATATCGGCTAGACTTCGTGGCATATCAAACAACATACTTTCTTTTCAATTTCAAAATTGGAGAATATATGTATATGTATGTATATAGTGGTGTAGGGTGTTTAATGAACAGCCCTCTTCATAGTAATAGAAACGGTCTCGGTATTTAATCTAACAAGGCCCACTACGGAATCATACTATTGCATGTTAGTTCCGATTGTTCACACCCTTAAAATATCGGCTAGACTTCGTGACCTATCGAACAACATACATACACTCTTTTCAATAACAAAATTACAATCGTTTAGAGAATACGTTAACGCTAAAGTTTGAAACAATGTAAACTATAAAAGGGCCCCCCAACTTAGTGCTAAAAAAAATATATATATGAAAGAGAGCCAACTGTTTGCACACATACTTAACCGGTCCTGCTGCAGAAATTTTTGCTTTAAAAAGCAGCACCAAACTGTAATATAGTCTCAGTTGAGATTTGATTGTTGCTTCGTTTAGTAGCTTTAACAACAAGTGTTAAATTGTAAAAAATAAATTACAAGAAATAAAAAAAAATAAATACAATTGAATAAAATTCATAGTATTATAACGCAGACAAACCCTATATATCTAAAGTGTTTTAAGGTTTGTCAGTTTGTGTGTAAAAAATAAAAATCTTAAAAATAATTGAATTAAAAATCAAATACAATTATAAATCAAATAAATTGCTTTAACAATAAAAGCTAAATTTTTTTAAGTAACAAACAACAAGTGTAATTTAACTCTACAACAAGTGACATCTATAAATAAAAGACTGGTAAGTGGGAACGCATTATAATAGAAATTGTACATATTGTATTTAAACTATGGAGTCTATTTTTAAACAATTAAAGTCAATTTATATTTTCATGTACTTTAATTAATTGTATTTAATTTTGCACTTATTTGTTTAATAGTTTTGGTTTTTTTTCTCTTCTTTTTAATCTTGGCATGCGTTATAATTTTATTGGGTTTATGGATTTCTGTGTAAATGTTTAATATTGTTGTTTGTTTAAATAAATATCTATTTATTTATAATTTCGTAAATATTAACTTGGCTTTAAAAATCATTTCAGTTCATTTATAAATCAAGGTTAACAAGAATATTTTTATTTGTATTTTTTTTGTTAATTTTGACCAAGTTTTTGTTTATACTTGAGTATTTGTTGTTAACTGGTATAAATAAATTTTATTTTATGTATAATATTATTTAAATTATTGTAATTTTATGGCATTCTTAATAAAAAAAACTTCATCTAATCTGTAGCCAATGTTATTGTAATGAAATTGTTTTTTGTATTTCATTTCAAATGCAAATTTTGTAGTTTTTTTTTAATTTTATTTAATAAAAAATTTGCCTTAGAAATTAAATTATTACTAATTATAATTATTAATAACTTTTATTCAAGAACTTTTGTTAGATTTGTGTTAAATTTTAATTTTATTAAATTTATGTAAATTTCTATATTTATACAGAAATCTATCTACCACAGTAGTCGTCATAAATATGAATATATTATTAAAAAAAATTTATAAAATTGTGGTTTGTGTAACATATATAAATATATAGGTTAGGTTGATAGGAGGACCTAGGCCGCAATTGGGCCTGAATGAATTATTTCAGAAACTCAGTACCCTGAACGTAATTCCTACGAATCAGTGTAAGTCAGGAATGTTATTTCCGGAATAACATCACTTCCAAGATACTTGGATCTAACTTCGACAAATGCCTAACAACTGGCAAAGAAATGGCTCCAGAGTTTTACTGCCCTATTCGCATGCTCTACATACGTCTGAATCCGCACGTCCAATTTTGCATAAATGTGCTTGTAATCCTGTGTGTCCACTCAGAATACGTACAATTATACTAACTTCAGAGATTTTTCGTCTTGCTCTGATCCGAAGAAATACACCTAGGCCACAATCGGGCCTGTTGTGCGCTCCTTATCATGAGAAAAAAGCAACTGAATGAATTATTTTACAGTGTTCAGAAAATCAGTATCCTGAACGTAATTCCTAAGAATCTTCCAATCAGTGTTAGTCAGGAATGTTATTTCCGGAATAACATCACTTCCAAGATACTTGAATCTAACTTCGACAAATGCCTGACAATTGACAAAGAAAGTGCTCCAGAGTTTTACTGCCCTCTTCGCATGCTCTACATACGTCTGAATCCTGTGTGTCCACTCAGATTACGTACTATCATACTAACTTTAGACTAGCTCATTTTGAGGAGATTTTTCGTCTTGTTCTTATCAGGGTTACCCCATAGGATTTTCGTGGTTCTACCCACTGTTTCATTATTCCAAGAACAGTTAACATTCGAAGCATACTTTTGTTGCTTCGAATATTAACTGCTCGAGCTCACTTCCCTTTAAAGCTATTACATTCTCTCTTTCGTTACCGACTACTCCCGAGTCGGGAGTATATAACGTTCACTTCAGATCAATATTTACTTTAAATGTTCTTTTAATATCTATAAAGACTTAGAAAAATGTTAGAAATTTTTCTAAGAAAACTAATTCTAGAACGAGTGAAAAGAGAATAAATTCAAAACAAAAACAACCTTGGAACTAATGATGTAGTCATTACTTCAGGAACCTATTTCCTCGGAACATTGTTGTGGTTTTAAAGTACTTCTCAAGAGTTTTGAAGGAACTAGTTCTTTGACATTAGTTATACAGACCAAAGTCTTTAGCAAGATGGCGTACTAATAATTGGCGTATTTGAACACCCTATATTTAAAGAACCAAACATTATAAAAAATTATTTAAATTCATTTAGGCGTCCAGTACAGCATGTTTAGAAGAAAATAATCTACTTCCTTAGAACCAGTTAATGAACTAGTTTTTTTATCAATTTATTCTTCATTTCCTCTAGATTCCTGATAAAAATTGATTTTATACATATTGAAACAGAACAAAGTCTGGCGTACTGGAACACTTTGTATTTAAAGAACCAAACATACAAATTTATTTAAATTCATTTAAAGATCCAGTACAGAATGTTTAGAAGAAAAAAATCTACTTTCTTAGAACCAGTTAACGAACTAGTTCTTTTTTTTATCAATTTATTCTTCATTCACTCTAGAATCTAGATAAACAAAAATTGAATTTTTTGATTTCATATAAATATCCCACAGGGACCGGAATTACAATACAATTCCGGTCCCTGTGGGAAACCTCTTCTATTAAAAGAATACAATTTATCGCACACTTCGAGTGTAGAACTAAAGGGCACTTCACACGATCACACTTTATGTACGTAAAGTCTGATGAAAAAGTAAAATAAAATCCTATTCGTATAACAAAAGAGAGAATATATTTTACACGTTTACACGATTGGTATAAAACAATAACAAAGTAAGATGGAAACAGATGTTTCACTTTTTTATATGTGTTTACATAAAAATACATCCCTGATCTAATGCAACCTGCTTGTTTTTTGAATCATTTCAAAAAAAGGAGGAGAGCTATACGACTGTCAAATTTTCCATCCATATTCTCTCTCAATGTGTGATGGTTTCTTTACATATTGCGATTAGATGACCCATACGTACTATGTTATAAAAAATTTTGACAGATCACTTTACTTGTGTGATCGTGTAAAGCAGGCTTAAGTGAATTTGTTTACCTTTTGTGGAACTGATATTTATTGAAGAAGTGATAAGAAATCAATATTGTATAAAATTAAAGGTATATTTTTTTTACTGAGTTAAACAAATTTTATTTTATTTATTTGTGTTAATATTAGTAATCAAATTTGTTGTATTCTATAATACTACTATTTCACTTCCTAATAACTTCCAGAGAAAAAGAAGAATATAAAAATTACTTCCTAAGAATGACTTCCAATGTTGTGAACTAGTAATCAAATAAAATGAACATCCCTCCTTTGACAAGCCTGTGTTAAAATCATTACTTCTTTAGGACTTTTTCAGTATTTCCATGGAGTAAATTCTACTTCTTTTTCGCTTCTTGGGAAGTTCTTTTTTTGCTGAGTAGTTTAAATATTGAATTAAAACTAATTTATATTTCATGGAACTAGTTGTATTGGTATAAATATCTACTAGTCTACCAACTAAATTATTTTTCAATACTGCGTTCGAATTAACTCATTCGATCACGAATATGAATCCTTTATTGCTTTCGAATGTTATAATATCAAGCAAGAGTGCGGTAACTTAGTTCCTGGATACATTTTTATACTAAATCAAAATAGCATGAATAAAGCGACAAGAGTATTCCGAATATAACAAATTCTAACAAAATTCATTGATTCATTGATCTGCTAACAGAATCAATTCATAGACCACTTCCACCGAACAACTTCCGAGTAGAACTTTATATAAACAAATAATTTCAGAATTATCTGATAATAATATATGTATTTACTTTAAAGTGAAAAGTATATTACAAATTTAAAAGAAAATGCTAAAAGGGATTTGTCATTCTGTATGACAATCTTATCAACATGGAATCTAGACAGTACAACAATATTGCACTTTAAAAGTTTCGGTAGAAATTTTAATTTAAATTCTCAACACAAAATTATATATTAAATATTAGCTGTTTACATTTAAGTGTCTATTAAAACTAATCTTAATTTCTAACTAAATACTTATATGTATACATATCTACTAAATCTAATCATATTTACTAATAGGTTTTATTGGCAATTTATTTTATTTTAATATATTTAAATAATCTTTAAACTTGGACAAAATTTAGTACTAACAATGGAGGAGGCAAATAAATCAAACGTTAATAATACTAAATATAATATAAATTTGGAAAAATTAGATCCTAAGGTGTCGGTAAGTGTAATATTTGATAAAAAATTTATTTTTAAAAATTATTGGTTTGTTTTTTTTTTATAAGTAATTAAAATTATAACCTTTTTTTAATTTTTGTAATTTTTTAATACAGCTAGTGACAAAAAATAGTTTTCGACTTAACCGCATTAAAGGGTTTATTAAAAATTGTCTATTCTGTTATCGAATTTATGGAAATTAATTGTTTATTGAGTCAAAATTGATTTGTGTTATTGCTCATATTCTTAGAAAAGTTGTAAGGGCAACATCGGTTCATAACCATTCAAATGTCCTCTCAAATCTGGTGCATAAGATTACGATTAGTCGAATATTCTGCCATATTCAAAATTGCTTAAACATTTTATGTGAAATGTGTCCTCTTTAGAAAACTCATTTTACTAAAGCGTCCATATTAATAAGGACGCTACTATAATATTATGTTAGATTAGGTTGATACATCAAATCCGGAAAAATACGCCTAGGCCACTATCAGGCCTGTTGTGCGCATCATTATGATGAAAGAAAAGAGAACTGAATGAATTATTTTTCAATGTTCAAAAACTCAGTTTCCTAAACGTATTTCCTAAGGATCTTCCAATCAGTGTTCGTCAGGTATGTTATTTCCGGAATAACACCACTTCCAAGATATTTGGATCTAAATTTGACGAATGCCTGGCATTCCTAAAGACTTAGGAAAATATTAGAACTTTTTCTAAGAAAACTAATTCTAAAACGAGTGCAAATAGAACTAATTCAAAACAAAAACTACTTTGGAACTAGTGATGTAGCTATTACATAAGGAACCCATTTTCTCGGAACATTGTTGCAGTTCTAAAATGTAGAAAGGGAAGGGAACTGAATGAATTATTTTTCAATGTTTAAAAACTCAGTTTCCTGAACGTAATTCCTACGAATCTTCCAATTCAGTGTTAGTCAGGAATGTTATTTACGGAATAACATCACTTCCAAGATACTTGAATCTAACTTCGACGAATGCCTGGCAGTGGCAAATAAAGTGCTCCTGAGTTTCACTGTTCTCTCCACATGCTCTACATACGTCTGAATCCGCACGTTCAATTTTGCATAGATGAGCTCGTAATCCTTTGTGTCCACTCAGAAGACGTACTAACTTCAGACTTGCTTTTTGTGGAGATTAGAGTACTATAATATTAAATGTAAAGTTAATTGACAAAAAAATAATCTGTTTCGTAGAGTCAGTTAAGTAGAATCGTAAGAACTTCATTTTAAAGAGAATTGTGTATTATTAGTTCCAATCTGTCGCCTTGAGTAGAGTCGCAAGTATTCCATTTTTAAAATCCAATCTGTAGTCGTGAGATTTCTCTGTAGTTACAGATTACTTTCCAAGGTTGATGTAGTGTAGTTGCCAAGTGTCGGATCACACAATAAAACTTTTTTTGTAAGAGAAAAAGAGATGGTTGATATATCTTTCTCTTTATTTTACACACGAAAGTTTCCTTGTGTGAAACGGCACCCAGGAATTTATTTCTTTTTCCAACAGCAATCAAGTCTTAGGCATTCTAAAGATTTAGTTGGAAAATTACTAAAAGGTCGGTTCTAGTTCTATGTTTTTAAGAGAACTTCTAACTATCAATCAATTTAAACTTTTTTTACTTTTTTCTTGTCACTAGGTGTATAAAAATGTTTTTTGAATACATTTTCTCTAACAAAACTTGCTCATTAAGAATGCATATTAAAACTCTCTTGATTTCTCTTTTTTAACAGATCGATATGGAAGCTCCAGAATTTCGTGATTTTGCCAAGAACATGGTTGATTATATAGCTGATTATTTGGAAAACATTAGAGACCGGTAAGTAAAACTAACAAATATAAACTTTAACAATTTGTTAAAAAAAAAAACAAATTAATTAAAACACAAAAACTTAACATACCGGTTTACAACAGGTGTTACTTTATTAGAATGCAAAATTTCAACAAAACAAATTAAATTATGCAATAAATTCTTATAAAATACTTTCAATAATATACATGTGTAAGGAAATCTTGAATGAAATAATGTTATTGAGTAAAGTGAAAAAAACGGAAATGAAAGTTATTAAACTGGATGTTAATGAATTTTTGTTAAAAGTTTCTAAAGGGCATTTACTTTTAAAATAAAAATTTAATAAATTTAAAAAAAAAACAGTTAATACTTTATTAGTCATTTTTGATCTGGTTTATATGTAATTTAGAAAAAAAACCCAAATAATTGCTAATTTACTGGTTTCAATATGATAAATAACAAAATCTACCAATACAAAAAAAATCCCCATAATGCTTGAATGATTATTTTTCTTCCA
This sequence comes from Lucilia cuprina, assembly GCF_022045245.1. Taxonomy (NCBI): domain Eukaryota; kingdom Metazoa; phylum Arthropoda; class Insecta; order Diptera; family Calliphoridae; genus Lucilia; species Lucilia cuprina. The sequence goes on along the minus strand of NC_060950.1, from coordinate 59,179,896 downwards.
TCAACTTTCAGATTTTAATTAATGTTAGCCAATCATGTACACGTACTTGAAATACGATAAATTTCAATATTTTGTTTTTAATTTCTGTTTAATTACAATTGTGTTTAAACATTTTCAAAAAACTAAAATTATAACAATTTAACAATAGAATTCTGTTGTCTATGTCAAGGTTTTTTTTATAGTAAAAAAGAAACTTTATGTATTTCTTTGATTATTATTAGTATCTATAATGTTGTAGCTTTTATTGTGGCAAGTTAAGGTTAAAGTATCTGTGTATGACTGTATCTGGTAGATTTACAGTGTATAAATTGATTCTACTTGTTGAATTTGTTAACATTTGTGTGTATCCGTAAAATAATTTTCTACATAATCATGCGATTTATTACCTTGACAGTTAAATAGAATGGAGTGTATGTTTCTGAGTTAAGGGTAGTATATATGTAAATTACTTTAGAAGGGGAAAGTAAAAGTAAATTAATGGAGATATATGGGATTTAATGCGATTAAATAGAGTGAATTTTGGTCAAAGTTTTAGGTTTTGTATGTATAATAGGAAAAGGTAGTTGTTAGCTAGTATGTAAGTAAGTTAGGTAGTTAGTCAGATAGATAGATAGATAGATAGATAGATAGATAGATAGATAGATAGATAGATAAATAGATAGATAGATAGATAGATAGATAGATAGATAGATATTTAGATAGATAGATAGATAGATAGATAGATAGATAGATAGATAGATAGATAGATAGATAGGTAGATAGATAGATAGATAGAGATAGATAGATAGATAGATAGATAGATAGATAAATAGATAGATAGATAGATAGATAGATAGATAGATAGATAGATAGATAGATAGATAGATAGATAGATAGATAGATAGATAGATAGATAGATAGATAGATAGATAGATAGATAGATAGATAGATAGATAGATAGATAGATAGATAGATAGATAGATAGATAGATAGATAGATAGATAGATAGATAAATAAATAGATAGATAGATAGATAGATAGATAGATAGATAGATAGATAGATAGATAGATAGATAGATAGATAGATAGATAGATAGATAGATAGATAGATAGATAGATAGATAGATAGATAGATAGATAGATAGATAGATAGATAGATATAGTATTAGATAGATAGATAGATAGATAGATAGATAGATAGATAGATAGATAGATAGATAGATAGATAGATAGATAGATAGATAGATAGATAGATAGATAGATAGATAGATAGATAGATAGATAGATAGATAGATAGATAGATAGATAGATAGATAGATAGATAGATAGATAGATAGATAGATAGATAGATAGATAGATAGATAGATAGATAGATAGATAGATAGATAGATAGATAGATAGATAGATAGATAGATAGATAGATAGATAGATAGATAGATATATAGATAGATAGATAGATAGATAGATAGATAGATAGATAGATAGATAGATAGATAGATAGATAGATAGATAGATAGATAGATAGATAGATAGATAGATAGATAGATGGATAGATAGATAGATAGATAGATAGACAGACAGACAGACAGACAGACAGACAGACAGACAGACAGATAGATAGATAGATAAATAGATAGATAGATAGATAGATAGATAGATAGATAGATAGATAGATAGATAGATAGATAGATAGATAGATAGATAAATAGATAGATAGATAGATAGATAGATAGATAGATAGATAGATAGATAAATAGATAGTCAGATAGTTAGTTAGTTATTTAGTTAGTTAGTTGGTTGGTTAGTTAGTTAGTTAGTTAGTAAGTTAGCTAGTTAATTAGTTATCTAGTTAGTTGGTTAGTTAGTTAGTTAATTACTTAGTAAGTCAGTTAGTTAGTTGGTTAGTTAGTTAATTAGTTAGTTAATTAGTTAGTTAATAAGTTAGTAAGTTAGTTAGTTGGTTAGTTAGTTGGTTAGTTAGTTAGTTAGTTAGTTGGTTAGTTAGTATGTTAGTTTGTTACTTAGGTAGAATCTATCATCAACCATCATTGATCCTTCTGGTCAGAATCTATCACACGACATTATGTCCGACGGACTAGAACACTAACTTCTTAACTTTCGGAGTAACACTGATCTCCAAATCAGTTACAAATTAACCTATTTTTGCATATTTCATTGAAAATGTTTACAAGAATAACGGAACTAACCATGGGCTTCAAAATAATGATTTCGTATCTGCAATACCTTGTTCCATCTTTGAAATACTAAATACATGTCCTGTTTTTAGTATATCAGGTGTAATATAGAACTGATATACTGAATAATGTTTATTGTTATTTCGGAACAATCAATTTTCTTCATTAACGTATTCTTAAGTAAACTTTTTGAATTTTTTTAAATTAATTCCACTTTTTTTTACATTAATTGCAGTCGTGTTTTACCTGATGTTAAGCCAGGCTATTTGCGCCCCCTCATACCCGAAACAGCACCTGAGAAACCCGATACCTGGGAAGATGTTATGAAAGATATAGAACGTGTCATCATGCCAGGTGTAACACATTGGCATAGTCCTAAGTTTCATGCCTACTTTCCTACTGCCAATTCATATCCAGCTATAGTAGCTGATATGTTGAGTGGAGCTATAGCCTGTATAGGTTTTACTTGGGTAAGTTGACTGTAATACACTGAAATTAATTATGAAAATAACAAAATGTATTACATTTCCATTAAAGATTGCTAGTCCTGCTTGCACAGAATTGGAGGTAGTAATGCTAGATTGGTTGGGTAAAATGTTAGAATTACCTAAGGAATTTTTAGCCTGTTCTGGTGGTAAGGGAGGCGGTGTTATTCAGGGTACTGCTAGTGAGGCCACATTGGTCGCTTTATTGGGTGCTAAGGCCAAGAAAATACAAGAAGTTAAGAAAGAACATCCTGATTGGGATGACAATACTATTATTTCGAAATTGGTGGGTTATAATTCGGCTCAGGCCCATTCCTCCGTAGAACGTGCTGGTCTATTGGGTGGCATTAAATTGAGATCAGTGCCAGCCGATGAACATAATCGCTTAAGAGGTGATGCTTTGGAGGCAGCTATTAAAAAGGATTTGGAGGATGGTTTGATACCATTTTATGTAAGTTGTTCTTTAAAAATTTTCCTGAGAATAATTGTTATACATAGTTTTATTGTTAAAATTTTAGGCTGTTGTTACCTTGGGCACTACCAATTCCTGTGCTTTTGATCGTTTGGATGAATGCGGTGTAGTGGGAAATAAATATAATGTGTGGGTTCATGTGGATGCCGCCTATGCTGGTTCCGCTTTCATTTGCCCCGAATACAGACATTTAATGAAGGGCATCGAAAGAGCCGATTCTTTTAATTTCAATCCCCATAAATGGATGTTGGTTAATTTTGATTGTAGTGCCATGTGGCTTAAAGATCCCAGTTGGGTAGTGAATGCTTTTAACGTTGATCCTTTATACTTAAAACACGATATGCAAGGTTCAGCACCCGACTATAGACATTGGCAAATTCCTTTGGGCCGCCGTTTTAGAGCCCTAAAATTGTGGTTTGTTTTGCGTCTTTATGGCGTGGAGAATCTTCAAGCTCACATACGTCGTCATTGTAATTTCGCCAAACAATTTGAACAACTTTGCCGAGCTGATGATCGTTTCGAAATTGTGGGTGAAGTTAATATGGGTCTGGTGTGTTTCCGTTTGAAGGGTTCAAATGAATTGAATGAGACTCTATTGAAACGCATTAATGGTCGTGGTAATATACACATGGTACCCGCCAAAATACGTGATGTTTACTTTTTACGTATGGCTGTTTGTTCTCGTTTTACCAAAACCGAAGATATGGAATACTCCTGGAAAGAAGTAAGTGCTGCCGCCGATGAAGTTCTTAAACAGTAAAAAGTTCTAAAGACAAATCGAATAGATTGTTAGCGATAGTATTTTTTGTTAATGTAAAGATTTTAAATGTGTCACTGTTAATGTTTATTTTTAAAAACACAATGGGACCAATTGCAACATATTTAGGGAATTAAATGTGCTTCATTATGTTAAATAATACATACATATATATTTTGTTAGATTTTAAGCTGTTACATAATTTAATTAAACTACATTCTATGCAGTTATAGTTAATTCAATGTTGTTAATTAGTTTAAATGGGACACCTTTTAAATTATACTATATTTACTTAACTATTTAATAAACAAATTAAATACTCTCTTATAATATAGTAAAAGAATTGAAAATAATAAATATAAATTAAAAAAAAAATAAAATAAATATTTTATGTCTAATATCGATAATTTATTAAATATATATATTTGACTTCTGCTGAAATTTATAAACTAAAGTACAGAATAACATTTACACTATATATAAACCAGACTGTAGTATTGATCGGATTGTGGAAGAAATTTCAGACAATAAACTTGTTTATAGGTCAAACTATAATTCTGTCTGACAATCATACTATAGACTAGACTATATCATAAGACTTAAACCTAGTCCAGAATATAGACTAGACTATACTTAAGACTATATCCCAGACTATATACTAGACTATAGTTTAAACTACAGACAACACTGTAATCCTGACTATATACTATAAAATAGACTTAACTGGACTATTGCCCATACTTATTATTAAGAATATAGATTAGACTATAATTTTGTCTGTAATTAAAACTATAGTGCAGACTATAAAGTAGACTATAATCCATACCATAAACTAGACTGCAGATTAGATTATTATCCAGACAATGCACTATAGTTTGTACTATAGACTGGACTACAGTCTAGACTATTTTCTAAACAATAATCCAGTCTATAGACTAGACAATAAGCCAGAATACAGTTTATGTTATAGTAGGCTACTGTCCAGAATATAGTTTGTACTATAGACTAGGATATAGTTCAGATGTAGACTAGTATATATATAATATATAGACTAAAAAACAGACTACACAAGTCTGGACTTGTGACTAGACTAGACTATAGACTAGACTATAGACTAGACTATAGACTAGACTATAGACTAGACTATAGACTAGACTATAGACTAGACTATAGACTAGACTATAGACTAGACTATAGACTAGACTATAGACTAGACTATAGACTAGACTATAGACTAGACTATAGACTAGACTATAGACTAGACTATAGACTAGACTATAGACTAGACTATAGACTAGACTATAGACTAGACTATAGACTAGACTAGACTATGGGCTCGACTATAGACTATAGGCTCGACTATAGACTAGACTATAGACTAGCCTATATACTAGACTATAGACTAGACTATAGACTAGATTATATGCTTAGGGTTTGTTTCTTCTCAGTTGAACTCAGTTAAACTAAGCTTAAGTTGCTGTTAACTTAAACTCGGAACAAATTTAGAAGGACTTTAAGCAATGATTGTGTTTCTCTGTTATGGATGAAAGAATGTAGATTATCTTTAGCCCTTAGAAATAAAAAAAATTAACGAACTATAGACCTGAATACACTTCACTGTTATCTTTATGAAAGCAAATAGTAAGAATTTGTTAACACATTTAAATAAAACTTAACAATTTCATTACACTTTTTATGATTTAATGATCCATCAAAGATTTAATTATAATTAAAAATAAATAATCAGTTATTTAAAACTTAACTAAATAATTGTCAGCGAAAATTTCTAAATTTTATTATTACAATTATTTTTGGTATAATAATCAATTATACGTTGAGCCTCTCTTATACCACTCATTCTAGCACCATCTATTGTACCAAAACCATTTACTATGGTAGCATCACCGGCAAATAACAAGCTAGGCGTCATGCCCAATGGTAGGGAGAGAGTTTGTATATCACGTACACTGCTGTTGGTGGAAAAGTATGGACGACCACCTAGATAACAGGCACTACTGCCCCAATTTGAGCGCAATACCTCAGAGGGATAGGGAATTTTCGTATTTTTTAAACATTTTCTAAGGAGTTTTGTAATTTCATTAACCAGCTCGGTGTCGGGCAGCTTTTCGATTTGATCATAGAAAGCACCGCCAATGGTGATTTCTAATACTCTATTGCTAGAGGGCAATTTAGATATTTCCACCACTTGCTTAGTCCAATTGAGATCAGCTGCACGTTCCTCTGCAGACCACAGGGGACGTAAACTTGTGGAAAACCATGTTTTTATATGTTTAGGATATTCAAAATAAATTTTAACCGGACTGCCAAAGCCAATATTCTCTATGGATTTTATTTTCTCAGGCGGTAAGGTGGGCTTAAACATATAACCCGAAAAGGTTTTCAATACGCCCAATGGTAAAGTGCATATTATATGATCCGCTGGTATAACGGAACCGTCTAAACAATTCACCTGTGACTTGTGTATATCCTTATTGGGTCCATACCATTTTATTTCACCCACTGGTTTTTCAATGTGCAAATGTTCACCATTTATGTTGGTAACAATTTCCTGTAAAATACTATCCAAACCGCTGGGTATATAGAGAGGATACGAAAATTGATTTTTGAATTTAATTAACTGTTCCACATTGAGATTTTCTAGATTACAACCCAATTTGCCACCATACTCTTTCATAAAAGCCGTAAAAATATCAGCCACTAATTTACGATCGCTTTCCTTAAACATGCTTTTAATGATTTTGGAGGTTTCGGCTTGAAAATAGCTATGCACATTATCCAATTCATGGAGGTGACCTTTTTTGTAACGATTTTTCAATTCAATGCCGGCACATAGTTTCTTAAAATACACATCCACTATATCGGGTATGTGCTTGGAGATTTTCTCACCTCTAGTGTCTACATACATAGTTTCCACTTTCTGTTCAATCTTTTTGGGTAAACCAGGAGCATGTCGCAACAATTCATAGATGGAGTTATGCGACACATCTATATTTATATACTTGGCGCCCAGTTCACAAAAAGCATCACCAAATTGTTTGGAATTGATGCGGCCGCCATAACGATTTGTAGCCTCCAATATGATGGTGCGTTTAAAGCCATGTTTAATGAGATGATTTGCTGCCGACAGACCTGCCAAACCTGCTCCAATTATTACAGTTTGTACATCATTTATAGATTTAGCTGCATTTAAAGTACTGGGTGGTACTTCGGTTTTTAGCACTGTGGCATTGAATATTTTACGTTGTACACTTTTGAAGCTGCAAGATATTGAAGGAGAAGTTTATTTTGTTATATTAATCATTATCATGAGCATATAACTATCTAATTAAATCAATTCTATTAAAAACACTAAGAAAACAAATTTTATTTCCTCTCTCTCCCCCCTTTACATCCGTTTCCTATCTTAATGTGAAAGCCATAATAAGTTTTTCCCTAAAAGAATTTAATTTCCTCTATACTTACCATTGCATGGCAGGCTGTTTATGGCTTAAAATTGTTTTCACTTAAAACTAATAATGTTGTCTGATATATTATTTTAAAATTTTTAAATTAGTTTTTTTCCAAATTATTTTGTAAATAAAACAAAAATGTATTATTTATTTTTACTTTCTTTGCTTTTGTCAAATTGTTGTTTTTCTATAATAATGACAGCTGTTTTTGACAAACAGTGTGGCCAGATGTAGAGATTTGTACCGTAATTGTGGATTTTGTGATTTAATATGGAAAACGACAAAATTACAAAAAAAAATACAATATATTAAAGAATTCATCTCTACCATTTCAAAAAAATTCACTTTTTTATAAGTCGTTTTAATGAAGTTTGTGTGTTGAACACAGCAAAACTTGCTGTGTCTACAAGACTGCTAAATTTTTATGTGTTTTTGAGAGTTGAACGCAGAAAAATAAACAAAATACATATTGTCAAAGAACGATATTATGTTGCGCCATCTATGTTTAATTAGTAAGAGGACAGCTGTTTTTGGCAAGGCATAGTAGTTTTTACTGAACTACTGGTTAATAGATGGCGACAGTTACGTTCTATTGGTTCTGTAAAATTTTTCAAATTTATATTAGGGTTTCCACTAGAAATATTATTACTGGTATAGCTATTTAAAATTTTAAATAAGATTTAAAAAAAAAATCAAGAAAATATACGTAATAAAGCTAAAAAGATAACTTTTTTATTATGGGGGTAAAACTTTAAGGTTTTTTATGTAACTTCTGAATATTATTCCCGCTACAACTTACATTAGACAGGCCGACTTCACATTGAAATTACATAAGAATTGACAATTGGAAAACTGGTCAATTTATTTAGTTTTCTTTTCCAGACTCTAAAAGATACTTTTTACGCTTCGTAAAGGGGAGAGATTTAACATTTTCAAAACCTGAAACCATAGGGACTGGTGAATGGGAAGCAGGAGGACAGTTCAACGTGGTTTTAGACAAAAGTAAGGCAGAGAATAGCGCCTTTGAAAATACTTTCTAAATAAAACTGTATTGTAATTTCGTGGAGAAACTAAAATTATTTTTTAACTTTTAAACGCCTTGAGGCTTTACTAATCCATTCACATAGCTGAGTTTGTTAGTTCTATTGTAAGCGAGGAGTCCCTTTGGCTTTGTGAATCGAGATTTAATTAAAAAACTAGACGGCATTATAAGGTGAAGTGCAGTATCATTAATTTTAGATTGAGCTCAGGTAGAACGGGGAAGATTCATAAAAATCTTAGGCTCAAAGTAGAATTCTATAGTTGAAACGAAAAGTCGACTTTTCGACTTTTTGCATTTAGTTAAAAGTCGACTTTTCAACTTTTTGCAATTTATGCAAAGTTGATTTTTCGACTCTTTTCATTTAGTTAAAAGTAGACTTTTCGACTTTTAGTACTTTATAAATAGTCGACTTTTCGACTTTTTACGACTTTTCAACTTTTCGATATGTTTTTAACTTTTTTACTATTTTCAACTTCTTTCGACTTTTTTTGATTTTTTTTCGTGAATATTTTTACATTTTTCGTATTTTTCTGACTATTTAAAGTTTTTGACTTTTTTCCACTTTATTTTCGAGTTTTTGACTTTTTCCAACATTTTTCGACTTTGTAGACTTTTCGACTTTTTTCATAGACGAAAATAGTCGACTTCGACTTTTCGACTTTTTTCGACAAAAAGTCGATCGTTCGATTATTCGAAAGTCGATTTATAGAACGAAAATAGTCGACTTCGACTATTCGACTTTTTTCGACAAAAAGTCGATCGTTCGATTATTCGAAAGTCGATTTATAGAACTCAAGCTCAAAGTGCATTCGATTATTAAAATGAAACCTTACTCAGACCTATGGCTCAATAGTCTATTAAAAGGTAACCTCCCTAAACAGAATGCGTTACTCACAAAACTTTTCTAATTAGTAAGAAGTAACTTGGTTCCCTTTGAGACCGCTCAAATTAGATAGATCACTAAATCGAGAGTAGGGTTCTATAAGTGGACTTTCGAATAATCGAACAATCGAGTTTTTGTCGAAAAAAGTCGAAAAGTCGTAGTCGACTATTTTGTTCCAAAAAGGCGATAACTCGACTATCGTCTGTGAAAAAGTCGAAAAGTCGAATTTGGGAATAAAAGTCGAAAAAAGTCAAAAAGTAGGAAAAAGTCGACTTTTTGTTTCAAATATAGAATCCTAATCGAGAGCGGCTTTAGATGGTTTATATAACAAAATAATAAAAAGTGTAGCATATGTTAAGGCCTTTAATTATATCTTATTATTTGCAGTTGTATTTTAAATTTTCACATGACCTCGTAAAACAAAATCTAAACAATACTGATCAAAACAAAACAACAAATATTTGGTAATAAATTTGTGTAAACAATGACGTCAGATACATATAAAATTGCATACAATTCATTAAAATTTGGGGGTCAACACTAATAGAGACATCACATTAATTTTTGAAATGAAAGCAATTTAATATTCAAATACAAAAAAAATTAATTTAAATATTAAAAGAACTAAATATTTGTATTATTATTATTATTTTCTGAATGCAACAGCATAAAATATAAATTTACCTTAAAATGCATAATAACTCTTTGTTGTTATTGTAATGGGCGCAATAAAATTTTCATAATTTTACACAATTAATAATTATAGACTGTCGCAGTGTATTGTAAATTACAGACTAAAACAAATTTTGATAAAGAAATAGAGTAGACAATAAAAATTACAAATAAACAATGGTTAAATACAAGTATATGTGTATGTTTATATTTGTTAAACATTTTTAATAGTTTAACACTCTTTAACAATAATTTTTCATTGACATTGAGATCTACATCATCATCACCATCGTCTGCAGTGTGTGGTGAAAATAATTTTTAAATTTTTTTTTGTTTTTTTTTTTTTTGCTGACCAAATCTTTTAAAGTCAAGTGAGGTTTCCGAAAAGTACTCAATACATTAGTGAATTGTAACAGCAACGGTTAACTTAAATCAACAGCGATTCGTAATAAAACGTAAATAAACAAAATTGAATAATTTATCTTTAACATGGATATGGATCCAAATGAATTTCGGGAATTTGGTCAGGCTTCCATAGAATTTATAATCAATTATTTGCAAACTATAAGAGAACGGTGAGTCTGGTGTTTAACTGAATATTGTGTTAATTTCAGGTCTTTAAATGTGTCTGTTTTTGTTTGCAGTAATGTTTTACCCACAACTACTCCATTTTCACTCGTCCAAAGTTTACCAAAGGAAATTCCTGAACAAGCTGAACATTGGAAAACTATTTTACACGATTTAGAACATATTATTTTGCCAGATTTGGCTCATTGGCAATCACCTCATTTTCATGCCTACTTTCCGTCCTCATCGTCTGGAGGTTCTATTATTGGCGAATTACTCATAGCTGGTATAGGAGCTTTGGGTTTCAGTTGGGTAAGTGTGTGCTACTTAATTTTTAGGTGATTTTTTTTTGAAATAAGAAAATTACTTTTCTGTAGTCTAGTCTAAACGTGTATTCTAGTTGTATTCTAGACTAGCCTATAGATTAGACTATAGACTATACTATAGAGTAGACTATAGACTATAAACTAGACTATAGACTAGACTATAGACTAGTCTATAGTATAGTCTATGGTCTAGTCTATAGTCTAGTCTATAGTCTAGTCTATAGTCTAGTCTATAGTCTAGTCTATAGTCTAGTCTATAGTCTAGTCTATAGTCTAGTCTATAGTCTAGTCTATAGTCTAGTCTATAGTCTAGTCTATAGTCTAGTCTATAGTCTAGTCTATAGTCTAGTCTATAGTCTAGTCTATAGTCTAGTCTATAGTCTAGTCTATAGTCTAGTCTATAGTCTAGTCTATAGTCTAGTCTATAGTCTAGTCTATAGTCTAGTCTATAGTCTAGTCTATAGTCTAGTCTATAGTCTAGTCTATAGTCTAGTCTATAGTCTAGTCTATAGTCTAGTCTATATAGTCTAGTCTATAGTCTAGTCTATAGTCTAGTCTATAGTCTAGTCTATAGTCTAGTCTATAGTCTAGTCTATAGTCTAGTCTATAGTCTAGTCTATAGTCTAGTCTATAGTCTAGTCTATAGTCTAGTCTATAGTCTAGTCTATAGTCTAGTCTATAGTCTAGTCTATAGTCTAGTCTATAGTCTAGTCTATAGTCTAGTCTATAGTCTAGTCTATAGTCTAGTCTATAGTCTAGTCTATAGTCTAGTCTATAGTCTAGTCTATAGTCTAGTCTATAGTCTAGTCTATAGTCTAGTCTATAGTCTAGTCTATAGTCTAGTCTATAGTCTAGTCTATAGTCTAGTCTATAGTCTAGTCTATAGTCTAGTCTATAGTCTAGTCTATAGTCTAGTCTATAGTCTAGTCTATAGTCTAGTCTATAGTCTAGTCTATAGTCTAGTCTATAGTCTAGTCTATAGTCTAGTCTATAGTAGTCTAGTCTATAGTCTAGTTTTAGTCTAGTCTATAGTCTAGTCTATAGTCTAGTCTATAGTCTAGTCTATAGTCTAGTCTATAGTCTAGTCTATAGTCTAGTCTATAGTCTAGTCTATAGTCTAGTCTATAGTCTAGTCTATAGTCTACTCTATAGTCTAGTCTATAGTCTACTCTATAGTCTAGTCTATAGTCTAGTCAATAGTCTAGTTTATAATCTAGTCTATATTGTAGTCTCATTCTAGTCTGGTCTATAGTCTGGACTATAGTCTAGTCTATAGTCTAGTCTATAGTCTAGTCTATAGTCTAGTCTTTAGTCTAGTCTATAGTCTAGTCTATAGTCTAGTCTATAGTCTAGTCTATAGTCTAGTCTATAGTCTAGTCTATGGTCTAGTCTATAGTCTGGTCTATAGTCTGGTCTATAGTCTAGTCTATAGTCTAGTCTATAGTTTAGTCTATAGTCTAGTCTATAGTCTAGTCTATAGTCTAGTCTATAGTCTGGTCTATAGTTTTGTCTATAGTGTAGTCTTTTTTTCGCTGGAGGTGTGGAATTTTCATAAATGTATTCAACCCGTGTTGAAATCATGCACGATTAGCAAATGCGCCTACGTACTAAACCACACCCCCTTTCTTCAGACTATTTTCCCCGCGGAACTAATCGCTGTTCACACTGTATGGATCTCTATAGTCTAGTCTATAGTCTGGTCTATAGTCTAGTGTATAGTCTATGGTCTAGTCTATGGTCTAGTCTATAGTCTAGTCTATAGTCTAGTCTATAGTCTGGTCTATAGTCTAGTTTATAATCTAGTTTATAATCTAGTCTATGTTGTAGTCTCATTCTAGTCCATAGCCTAGCATGCAGTCTAGCCTATAGTATTGTATATAGTTTAGTATAATCTGTTATAAATATTTAATAATTATACCCTACACCTTCGTGAGAAGGGTATGAAGTCGATGTGCTTTCTCTTGCCTTAGTAGTCACGTTGGGGAAAGACAGGTGTCATAAGCAAGATAAGCCTATTCCGACAATGTCGCTCAACCACACTACTATGGCTCTGTTGTTTCGCAACAGCACCTAGAAGGGACGTAATTGGTAGTCCGAAACACGGATCATTTTAATTGACAAGACTTTATTTTAGTAGTCACAGAGACCCACTGTTATAAGTTGAGCATACACTCAACCATGTTGGTAAATCGCCAAATAAATCAAAGAGAGGCCAGTAACGACCTTGCTCGACTTCCATCCTTCCACTCCGCCAACTCCATCCGTCAAATCCATCAGTTACTCCATTCTCTCTATAGAATGCAAGTAGACATCAGAAAACTTCAGAAAACTCCACCTGTATACCCAATCTTTTCATTATTAGCTCAAATCCAACATTTTATTAATTCACAGTCATGCTCTGTAATTTGTAGGAACGATAATAGAAATGTATCATGAAAATCATATTCACCATGTATCAGTCTTTTAACCAAGCTACCCTCTTCCCGCGATTTGGATTTTAACCAAAGCCACTACGTGGATCTCAAAGAAACCTCAACTAACTTACAGCCAGGACATAATAGTGCGGGCAACTGGCCACTCGTAGTACCAGATTATGTGGTGCTCTGGTTCGAAATCTTTTCAATTAAAATTAAAATCAACAAAATCAATCCATAAAAAACGGAGATATGAGCAAAAATCCGAAACAATTTCATCAAAAATTTAGATTTTTTTATTCATGCTCAGACAGAAATTGCAAAAAACAAAATACATAATCATACGGTAAATTTTGTTATTGTACTCTTGTTTATAAAACAAGGCAAAGCGAGAGCAGCTCTAGTGTGTTTTTGTTGGCTAGAAACATGAAATTAAGTATGTGGAGCCTGGCTTAAGTTAGAAGCCATAAAAGGGAACTTTTTGGTACTTTTTCGTTTTTCAAAAGGTACTTTTTGAGTTTTTCATAATAATGAACATAGAAACATGAAATTATGTATGTTGAATCAGAATTAGGTGAGAACCGGGAAAAGTGAACTTTTTTGTACCTCTTTGTTTTTTTAAAAGGTAGTCTTTGAATTTTCTATAATATTGAACCTAGAAATATGAAATCAGGCATGTAGAGTCTGAATTGGGAGAGAATTCATAGAATGTAACTTTTTGTTACTTTTTCGTTTTTCCTGCTATTAAGCTCAAAGTGTAAGTAAAAGAGAACTTTTTTGTACCGAATGTTTGTTTTTGACAAACCATGGTGAAGGGTATATGTATAAGATTCGGCAAATCGGAATTTAGAACTCTTACTTGTTTTTAAGATTGATTTATTATTTATTTATTTATTTATTTATTTATTTATTTATTTATTTATTTATTTATTTATTTTCAAACTATTTACAATCTCAAGCGAATGTTTATGTTGAAGTATAACAGGTGTGTTAGCAGTAGTTTACTTTATCTTTTAGATAGAAATGTTAAAAAACGTTTAACCCACTGTAATTTTATCTTAAAAATAATGTACATAACTTCATACAAACTTTCCTCGCTGCACACATACATACATATTTACATTTGTACGTATTTAAAACTCACTCTCTGCATTTTTAAAACTTTTCTTACAATTTATAAAAAGAGTCAACGAAAGCTAAAACCTTAATAGTCGTATTTAAACCTTTCCAACGTTAAAAACTAAATTCAAAATTAAATATTTTAGTTTTGTCTTCCAAAACTAACAAATAACTACAAAAAAATATTAAGTGTGAAGTTAAAATAAACATAAAAGCAAATAAAAAATGGATGCAAATACCTTTAGAGAATTTGGCAAAGCTGCTGTTGATTTTATAGCTGATTATATGGAAAACATTAGAGATTGGTATTTTTAATGAAATTACCATAAATTATTATTGAAGAACCTATTTAACACAAGTGTGATTTTTGTTTATTTTCTTTTGTTTGTTAAAATTAAAGTGATATTTTGCCAACCGTACAACCTGGTTATCTCTTCGATCTGTTACCCAAAGAAATACCCGAAAAACCACAAGATTGGAAGGAAATTTTACAGGATATTGATCGTGTTATTAAACCAGGCATTACACATTGGCAATCACCAAATATGCATGCCTATTATCCAACTGCCTCCTCGTATCCCTCAATTGTGGGCGATATGCTGGCAAATGGTTTCAGTGTCATTGGTTTTAGTTGGGTATGTTGGTGTATAGAATTTTATAAGTGAAATATTTCAGTAATTTTATATAAAAGAATTTATAGAAAATGTATATAAATTGGAAATTTCTAAAAAAATACTATAGTCTATAGTCTAGTCAATAGTCTAGTCTATAGTCTAGTCAATAGTCTAGTCTATAGTCTAGTCTATAGTCTAGTCAATAGTCTAGTCTATAGTCTAGTCTATAGTC
>NC_060950.1:59096551-59164569 GCF_022045245.1 Lucilia cuprina | reverse complement strand
TAGTCTAGTCTATAGTCTAGTCTATAGTCTAGTCTATAGTCTAGTCTAGTCTACAGTCTAGTCTATAGTCTAGTCTATAGTCTAGTCTATAGTCTAGTCTATAGTCTATTGTCTAGTCTATAGTCTAGTTTATAGTCTAGTCTATAGTCTAGTCTATAGTCTAGTCTATAGTCTAGTCTATAGTCTAGTCTGATCTAACGTCTAATATATAGTCCAGACAGAAGATTAGTTTCAAATCTAGTCTGAAGTTTAAAATATAATCAAGACTATTTCCAGTCAATAATTTAGTTTATTTTCAAGTGTTTATTTGGTGTTATTTTTGAATATAGTTCACATTGTATTGTAGATTATAGTTAAACATTTTCTATAAATAGAAAATATTTTAAAAGTGTTCTATGAACAGGAACTATTCATATAATATAAAGAAAATCTTTGATAAATATACATATAGAATATTGAACAAAACAATATCTATAACCGAAATATTAATTTGAGAAAAAAAATATTGTTTTGTATATCAATATCAAATTACTCAAAAAAGTTTCTTTGTTTATGTTAACAAAAACAAAAATACCTTTTTATTGAACAATATTATTAGTATCACGGAAGAGAGAGAGAGTACTTTCACTGTTATGGTTTAAAACAAGTTTTCCATTCATTCATTTGATTTGTTTCAAGCATCTCCATTTATTTCTTGTCTTTAAAATCAATTAACACATCTTCTTGGCAGTATTACCTTCCATGCTGCTTGTGGTTGGCCCATAAACAACATCTGATTATAATATGTATATTTTACATCTGTTTTTATTGTTTTAAATTTATGTTTGTTAAAAGTGTGAATTATATATATTTTTTTGATTTGTTTGAAGCTAAAATAAATGTTATTTTTATTTTATTGTTTTATAATATTATGCAAATTTTTAAGATTATTTAACTAACACTTTTACTTTTAGATAAACAAAATTTGATAACTTTATTTTTAATAGTTTATATTTGTTTGTTTTTTTTAATTTATTCCTTTGTATGTTATTGTCATGCTAAAGTCTGTCACCAAATTAGTTTTTCTTTTGTATACATTTATAAAAATGGGATTAATTTTTGGGAATATTTAATCCCGCCTAATTCAGATCTACAGGATCTGAACCAAAAGCTTTAAATTACGCTAAAACTGGACCTAATATTTGGATCTATAGATCTTCAGGAACCGTGTTAATATTTTATTTTAATCCTTTTAAGCATTAAGGGTATTTATTACTGCTTTATTACTAAAATCGTCTCAAAAAGTGATTCTGACTCGATCAATTCTTCAAGATAAGCATTTTAACTGAAGTATAGTTCAATTTTATAATTAAATTGACCGAAACTTGTTTTTCTTTTAGATTTGCAGTCCCGCTTGTACAGAACTTGAGGTTGTTGTTATGGATTGGTTGGCGAAATTTCTGAAATTACCTCAACAATTTCTTCATACTACCGATGGTCCCGGTGGTGGTATAATTCAAGGTTCTGCTTCTGAATCCGTACTGGTGGCTGTTATAGCGGCTCGAGAACAAACTGTACGTCGTATGAAAGAAAAACATCCCGAAATGACAGAAAGTGAGATTAGAGGCAAACTGGTGGCCTATTCCAGCGATCAGAGCAATAGTTGCATTGAAAAAGCCGGAGTGTTGTCAGCGGTACCCATACGTTTGTTGCCAGCTGGCGATGATTTGATTTTCAGAGGAGAAATGTTGCAAAAAGCATTAGATGAAGATTTGGCCAAAGGTTTAATACCTATTATTTGCATTGCCACTTTAGGTACGACCGGTACCTGTGCATACGACGACATTGAGTCATTGGGTAAAATTTGTAATCAACATGATCTGTGGTTACATGTTGATGCTGCCTACGCTGGTGCTGCATTTGCTTTGGAAGAGTGTTCAGAGTTGAGAAATGGTCTGGAAATGGTTGACTCCTTAAATTTCAATTTACACAAATTTCTTATGGTCAATTTTGATTGTAGTGCCATGTGGCTAAAGGACGCCAATAAGGTGGTCGATAGTTTCAATGTAGATCGCATCTATTTGAAGCATAAATATGAGGGTCAAACACAAATTCCTGATTTCAGACATTGGCAAATACCATTGGGTAGACGTTTTAGAGCTCTTAAAGTATGGATTACATTCCGTACAGTTGGTGCCGAGGGCTTAAGGGCTCACATACGCAAACATATGGCTTTGGCAGAGCGGTTTGAAAATTATGTACTATCCGATCCACGCTTTGAGGTGGTTACTAAGAGAACCCTTGGATTGGTTTGTTTCCGACCCAAAGGTGAAAATAAACGCACTACCGATTTGTTGCATTATATTACTGAACGTAAGAAAATCTACATGATACAGGCCAAACATGCCGGTAAACATTTCTTACGTTTTGTTGTTTGTGGCATGGATCCCAAGGATGAGGATATTGATTTTGCTTGGAAAGAAATACAATCACAAATGGATATTGTTTTAGAGAAAGAGCAAGAGCTTCTGATAGCATCTGTTAAGCCAGACATCACATCGATAAGTAAACAAATAACCTCAGATTTACATATAACTACAACAATGGATAATGAAAAATCTAAATAATATTATAATGAACCTATTACTTAGTTTTAAAATTTATTTATTTTAATAAAAAAATTATAAAAAAAAAAGTTCTAAAGTTGGCTGTGCCGAATCTTAAATACCCTCCACCAGCTACCTTTATATTAACACTTTTCTAATTCATCGACTATTTGTAGAAATAAGTTTTCTCGTGGCTTTCTTTACATTTTAATACTTAGCGCTTATCAAATTAGTCATACATAATTACACCCTACACCACTATAGTGGAGAGGGTATTATACGTTTGTGCTGATGTATGTAACATACAAAAATATTGGACCAATACCCACCTTAAAGTATACCGATCGATTCAGAATCATTTTTAGAGTCGATTAACCATGTCCGTCCGCCTGGCTGGCTGTCCATGTAAACCTTGTGCGCAAGGTATAGGCCGCAATTTTCAAGATAATTTGATGAAATTTGGACCAAGCATGTTTTTTTTTGCACAGGGACGAAGCCTATTGAAAATGGTTGAAATCGGTCCATTATTTCACCAAGCCCCCATACAACCGTACCTCCCGATTTGAAATTTTTATGTCATAATTACGTCAAGTATTCTGCTATATCTCTAAAAATTTTCACAAATAAGTTTTATATAAGTATAAATGACACTGCAGATTTTCGTAAGGATCGGCCCTTATTTGACCCTAGCCCCCATATAAACCCACCTTCAAAAAATGTCTTAAACGTCTAAAATTGACTTGTAACCATTTGTATAGCAATGCAACTCAACAAAACTAACTGTTATTTAGATATATATCCTTTTCCCAAATTTACGAGGATCGGCCCATATTTGACCTATATAAAGCCTCATTTAGAAATTTTAGTTTTATTTTTTATCAATAAATTGCTTAAATATTAAATATTTTCCTACTTGTTTTGTTCTACACTAATTGATAATGCACCTAGTTAAATACGTTTGACACGTTTCGGAGATATGACCAATTATAGACCGATAGTAATAAATTCTTTAAGCTAAATTTCTGTACATAAAAACTATATTTCTGTCAAATTTTGTATTTATACCGCAATTTAGTAATAAGTAATGTGCCTTAAAGTGATTTTCTAAAGGGAACCTGGTATAGGACCTACCGCAGCTGTGTTATAAACCGATGTTTGAGCCAAATCTTATATCAAAAGCTTTATTTGATAAAGAGTAATGTGCGTTTAAGAGATTTTCGTGAAAGGACTTTGTATGGGAGCTATGTCCAATTATGTATATAAAGATAAAATTTCAAAATTCTGTATATATGTTATTATTTGGTAATGAATAGTGTGAATTTAACTTATTTTCTAGAGGCGACCTAGTATAAGAGCTATGACCAAATATGGACCGATCGTAAAACAATGTTGTAGAGTACTTTTTGTATATAAAAGCAATATTTTTTCTAAATATATGGATATCAGTATTTGGTAATAAGTTATGTACGTTTAAGTGATTTTCGGGAGAGAACCTTGTATGCTCCCATGGGAGCTGTGAACAAGGATGGTCCGATCGTGAAAACATTTTGAAATAACATTTATGTGTACAAAAATAGTATTTATGCCAAATATTTAATGGGTATCACTATTTGGTAATGGGTTATGTTAGTGTTTTTCTGGTAGGGACCTTGTATGGGAGCTATGACCAGTTATAAACCGATCGGAAAATATTATTTCTCTGTATATGAGCAACACTTGTGCCAAAATTTATATGGATATCTTAATATAGTAATAAGTTATTTGCGTTTAAGTGATTTTCGGGATGGGACGTTATATGGGAGCTATGAACTATTATAGACTGATTGGAAAAGCCTTTCACTGTAATATTTATATGCATATGGGCAATACCTGTACCAAATATTATATCGATATCATAATTAAGTAATGAATTATGTGCGTTTATTTTCGGGAGAGGACCTTGTATGGGAGCTACGTCCAATTATGGACCGACTCAGAAAAATTTTTTCTGAATGAATTCTATTAGCATAAAATTTTAATTTGTAAAATTTTCTGAAGATATCGACATTGTGAAGGAAGTTATTAACAAAAAAACCCATTTTCCGAGAATATGTACTTTTCTATGGGATGTATATGAAATTTTGGACAGATTCTGGCAATTTTCCGCAGAGATTAAGTTCCTGAGTAGAAACGAATGTATGATGATTTTTATGGAATTATTAGTTTTCGAGAAAATTTTATGTGTAAAAAATGCTTATTTTTTCGAGGTTGTTTTAAATTTTGATTCATACCTTTTCCCGATGTGAACCGATTTTGCTCATTTTCAATACCAAACTGCTTAGGATAATTGTGAATATATTCGGGGAATTTGGCTGACTTCCTTTGCTTAGTTTAAACGTGAGCGTGTTTTAGGCAGGCAGACAGACACATACTTTGTTGGGTCTCAGATAAATATTTCTTGGTGTTACACACGGAATACCCTTTATCACCACTGATGGTGGTGGATTGAGGAGTTTTATTACAAAAAATTAGAAAATACCAATTACAAAACGGCAAGGTTCTTCAGGTACCAAAAAGTCCCCTTTTATGGATTCCCACTTAATCCAGGCTCTACATAATTACTTTCATGTTTCTAGGTTTAATATAGAAAATTCAAAAAGTAGCTTTTGCAGAACGAAAAAGTATTAAAAAGTCCCATTTCATGGGTTCTTACCTAGTCAAGGCTCTACATGCTAACTTTCATGTTTCTAGGTTCAATATTATATTTCATGGGTTTAGGTTCAATATTATAGAATATTTAAAAAGTACCTTTTGTAGAACGAAAAAGTACCAAAAAGTCCCTTTTTATAGGTTATTACCTAGACAAGGTCCTACATTCTAAATTTCATGTTTCTAGGTTCAATATTATAGAAAATTCAAAAAGTACCTTTTGTAGAAAGAAAAAGTACCAAAAAGTCCTTTTTTACAGGTTCTTACCTAGTCAAGGTCCTACATCCTAAATTTCATGTTTCTAGGTTCAATATTATAGAAAATTCAAAAAGTACCTTTTGTAGAACGAATAAGTACCAAAAAGTCTCTTTTTATAGATTCTTACCTAGTCAAGGTCCTACATTCTTAATTTCATGTTTCTGGTTCAATATTATAGAAAATTCAAAAAGTACCTTTTGTAGAACGAAAAAGTACCAAAAGGTCCCTTTTTATAGGTTCTTACCTAGTCAAGGTCCTACATGCTAAATTTCATGTTTCTAGGTTCAATATTATAGAAAATTCAAAAAGTACCTTTTGTAGGACGAAAAAGTACCAAAAAGTCCCTTTTTATAGATTCTTACCTAGTCAAGGTCCTACATTCTAAATTTCATGTTTCTAGGTTCAATATTATAGAAAATTCAAAAAGTACCTTTTGTAAAACGAAAAAGTACCAAAAAGTCTCTTTTTATAGATTCTTACCTAGTCAAGGTCCTACGTTCTAAATTTCATGTTTCTAGGTTCAATATTATAGAAAATTCAGAAAAAGTACCAAAAAGTTCCTTTTTAAAGGTTTTTACCTAGTCAAGGTCCTACATTCTAAATTTCATGTTTCCAGGTTAAATATTATAGAAAATTCAAAAAGTTCCTTTTGTAGAACGAAAAAGTACAAAAAAGTCCCTTTTTATAGGTTCTTACCTAGTCAAGGTCCTACATTCTAAATTTCATGTTTCTAGGTTCAATATTATAGAAAATTCAAAAAGTACCTTTTGTAGAATGAAAAAGTACCAAAAGGACTCTTTTTATAGATTCCTACCTAGTCAAGGTCCTACATTCTTAATTTCATGTTTCTAGGTTCAATATTATAGAAAATTCAAAAAGTACCTTTTGTAGAACGAAAAAGTACCAAAAAGTCTCTTTTTATAGATTCTTACCTAGTCAAGGTCCTACATTCTTAATTTCATGTTTCTAGGTTCAATATTATAGAAAATTCAAAAAGTACCCTTTGTAGAACGAAAAAGTACTAAACAGTCCCTTTTTATAAGTTCTTACCTAGTCAAGGTCCTACATTCTAAATTTCATGTTTCTAGGTTCAATATTATAGAAAATTCAAAAAGTACCTTTTGTATAACGAATAAGTGTCAAAAAGTCCCTTTTTTAGGTTCTTACCTAGTCAAAGCACTACATGCTAAATTTCATATCTCTGTGTTCAATATCATAGAAAATTCAAGAAATACCTTATGTAGATTGAAAAAGTACCAAAAAGGTTCCCTTTAATGTGTTCTCGTCTAATCCGGGCTCTACATACTTAATTTTATGTTTGTAGCCAATAACAACGTAATGTAACGTCATGTTCATTCTTTGCTTTGTGCTTATAAACAAGAAATCACAATAGCAACATACATTAGCGTGTACTTACATACTTAATTTCGCGTTTCTAGGTTCAATATTATAGAAATTTCAAAAAGTACCTTATGAAGAACGAAAAAGTAGCAAAAGCCCCCTTTTATGGGTTCCCACTTAATCCAGGTTCTACATAATTAATTTCATGTTTCTAGGAAAAAGTACCAAAAGTTCCTTTTTATAGGTTCTTACCTAGTCAAAGTCCTACATGCTAAATTTCATGTTTCTAGGTTCAATATTATAGAAAATTTACAAAAGTTCCTTTTGTAGAATGAAAAAGTACCAAAAACTCCCTTTTTGCAAGTTCTTACTTAGTCAAGTCCAAAATGCTAAATTTCATGTTTCTAGGTTCAATATTATAATCCGGGCTCTACATACTTAATTTAATGTTTCTAGGTTCAATATTATAGAAAATTCAAAAAGTACCTTATGTAGAACGAAATTGGTACTTTTTCGTTCTACATAAGGTAGATCCTCTTTAATGTGTTCTCGTCTAATCCGAGCTCTACATACTTCATGTTTTGATAATGACAAAAGCATCTATTCTTAAATGTTAATGTTTTTCTTAAGAAAGTATTCCTGTTTGGTAACGATTTAATGGTGGGTATATATACAATTCGTCACAACCGAATGTTACGCTCTTACTTGTTGTATACATATGTATCTATTCATATCTATCAAATATTTTCTTTTACTAGTAAAAGAGCCTTCATACGATCATACGTTGAGTCTAATGAAAATGTTAAATGAAATTTCATCCATATAACATGAGTATGCGTATGATTTTCATCGCTATATATGTTTCTTTTTATACCCACCATCAAAAAAGATGGGGGGTATATTGTTTTTGTCATTCCGTTTGTAACACATAAAAGTATATATATTCTGGGTCCTTATTAGATTCTAAGACGATTTATAATATTGAACCTAGAAACATGAAATTTAGAATGTAGGACCTTGACTGGGTAAGAACCTATAAAGGGGGACTTTTTGGTACTTTTTCGTTCTACAAATTACTTTTTCGAATTTTTTATAATATTGAACCTAGAAACATGAAATTTAGCACGTTGGACCTTGACTGGGTAAGAAATTGCAAAAAGGGAGTTTTTGGTACTTTTTATACCCACCATCAAAAAAGATGGGGGGTATATTGTTTTTGTCATTCCGTTTGTAACACATTGAAATATTCGTCTAAGACCCATAAAAGTATATATATTCTGGGTCCTTATTAGATTCTAAGACGATCTAACCATGTCCGTCCGTCTGTCCGTCTGTCTGTTGAAAACACGATAGAGTCCAAACAGAAGTAGCTAGCGAGCTGAAATTTTGCACAGATACTTATAGTTGATCCAGTTTGTTTGGTATTGAAAATGGGCAATATCGGTCCACGATTTCGCCTAGCCCCCATATAAGGCCCCCTTTAGAAAATGACATTATCGCCAATAACTGACTAACAAAAGCATCAATAGCGCTGTAATTCGGCACAAACATGTTTTATGAGGACATAAATCTTTTCATAGAATTTCATAAGGATCGGTCCTTAATTGACCCTACCCCCCATACAAAGTACCCTTCAGAAAATGACTTTATCGTTCACAACTGACTAACAGAAGCATCAATAGCGGTGTAATTCGGCGCAAACATGTGTTATGGTGACATAAATCTCTTCGTAGAATTTTATAAGGATCGGTCCATAATTGACCCTACCCCCCATATAAAGTCCCCTTCAGAAAATGACTTTATCGCCAATAACTGGCTAAGAGAAGCATCAATAGCAGTGAAATTCGACACAAACATGTTTTATAGGAACATAAATCTGTTCATAGAATTTCATAAGGATCGGTCCATAATTGACCCTACCCCCCACATAAAGTCCCCTTCAGAAAATGACTTTATCGCTCACAACTGACTAACAGAAGCATCAATAGCGGTATAATTCGGCACAAACATGTTTTATGGGGACATAAATCTTTTCGTAGAATTTTATAAGGATCGGTTCATAATTGACCCTACCCCCCATATAAAGATCCCTTCAGAAAATGACTTTGTCGCTCATAACTGGCTAAGAGAAGCATCAATAGCGGTGAAATTCGGCACAAACATGTTTTATGGTCTCATAAATCTCTTTGTAGAATTTTATAAGGATAATTGACCCTATGCATAATTGACCCTATCCCACCTATAAGGTCCCTTTCAGAAAACGACTTTAATGCTCATATCTACCTTAAGAAGCATATATATAACAATAATATTCGACATATAAAAGTTTTATGGGAACTAAAATCATTTTCTTAAATGAGTCCATTATTATATGATGAGTCCTTTATTATGTAACCCCCTCATAATGTGCCCTTTAGACAACGAATTCAACGCTCATTACTACAAAATTCTACATACACAAGTTTCGTGCGAGCCAAAATCTCCCTATCAAATTTTATAAGGATCGATCCTTATTGAAAGTAAGAATATCGGTTCACGTTTTCTCTTATCCCTATTAAAATGCCCCCTTCAGAAAATAACTTTATCGCTAAGAGATGTATGCTCATATCTGCTCATAATATATCTATAAAGCAATAAAATTCGACATAAAAAAGTTTTATAGGAAATAAAATCATTTTCATAAATTTAATGAAAATGGATTTATAATTGACCTTACCAAGGTCCCCTTCTGAAAATGACTTTAAGACTTATTACTGACCCAAAAATGTAAGTACATCAGTAAAATTCTACATAAACATGAATGATTTGATGGTGGGTATATAAGATTCGGCATGGCCGAATATAACACTCTTACTTGTTCGTTCTGCAAAAGGTTCTTTTTGAATTTTCCATAATATTGAACCTAGAAACATTATGTAGAGCCTGGATTAAGTGGGAACCCATAAAAGGGAAGTTTTTGGTACTTTTTCGTTCTTCAAAAGGTACTTTTTGAAATTTCTATAATATTGAACCTAGAACCAATTTGTATTTTTTGATTTTTTGTAAAAAATTCGTAATGACTGTTTTTAACACATCATGGTGAAGGGTATATAAGATTCGACACAGCCGAATATAGAACTCTTACTTTTTTATAGTTAACCTCATATGGGAGGTTAATTAATGATGCGATTCTCGTCAAATTTTCTAAAACGATTTTAGTTTAAGTGCTTTAAGTGAGTACCTGAGTACTTTCTCATCCACTGGGTGAGTAAAACTAAGCAATAACTCAAAACTGCTCCTTTGTGTATCTTACACGCAGGTAGCAATTTACGTATATATATGGTCTGGTCCATATAAGTAAACTTTGCTCATGTACTTAAGCTATCTAATCTCTTGCCATAGTAATCCCGTTGGAGAAAGACAGGTGTTATGAGCAAGCTCATTATAATCCCGACAATAAGGTCACACAACCACACTACTGAGATGTCTCTGTTGATTCGGCAACATTACATGGAGGGACGTAATTGGTAGTCCGATACACGGATCATATTAATGACAAGACTTTATTTTTGTGGTCACAAAGAGTTGAGATAAGAGATAAGTTGAGCATATTTTAAAGTAAACTCCAATGCACTTAGCCATGTAGCAAAATCACTGATAAAATAAAGACAGTGACTTTGCACCACGTCCTTCATCCGTCCCATCTTGCTAGGCCATAGTTCCATAATTCTATCAGACATAAACTCGGCAAGAACGTTATTAAAAATCGTAAAATCGGTTCACAACCTCTAAAAATTTTATGAAAAATTGCGATTTTTTTATTCATGCTCAGACATGAGATTTCAAACAAATAAAAACAAAACACATAACCATACTGTTAATATTGTTATTGTACTTGTTTATAAAAGCAAAGGTTCTTTTTGAATTATCATCATCGTCATCATCATATATATAAATACGCAAAGCGAAAACGATTGGGAACATTTTCCGGCTCTATTACTTGACCGATTTTCTTGATTCTTTTTTTTTGTTTATTACAGATTGGCGAGCCTCACTCCAGAATCTATATATGATTAAAATCGGTTCAGTATTTTCGGAAATATAAGCGTTTAAAGTTTCTACCAATACACAATCACACAAACATGTGCTTGAATTAAAAAATAGAAAACAAAATAAGAATGCAAAACAACAACACCGCATATTTTTCATTTTAGAAAAAAGAGAGGAGAGTGTAAAAACAAGTTACTTCTCTGTTGATGTTTTCTTTTTCTATTTGGCAGTGATATTTTTGTTGTTGTTTTTAATACGATTTTATTGTTTTTGCTAAATTGTGAATGAAATAATGATGTATTATGATGTGTGATACAAAAGGATGTTGGTGTTTGACCTGGGAAAACATTAGTGGAACAATAATTCTACATAAATGTTAGTTTTTAGGGATTTTAATGATGGATATATTTACCGACAGCCAGAAGGCAATTAGGGCGATATCAGGTGATAGAATTAAATCTAAGACCGTATTGGATTGTAAGAAAGCTTTAACTGAATAATATCAGAGAGGTAAGGTCACTCGGGAGAAGTCGGCAAAGAAAGGGCGAATGTAATAGCTTTAAAGGGAATTGAGCTCGATGTAGTTAACCTGACAAACGCAAAACCAGAGTTTAAATATTAGTAAATGCTTTTATATTTTTATTTTTGACTTTGCAATAAATATGCATTTACCTCATATTTAAAAATATGCATATTTAAAAAATGGTTCTTTTATGATGACCAAAAACAATGCCTTTAAAAACATAAGTAGGAAAGTTTAGTTGTTCATAAATGAATAAATGAATCAGTATATCGCTAATATGAATGTTTAGCACTGTGAGGATTTGAAGGAAAGACTCTATTGTGTTATTCTATCCAATTAGAAAATAAATAAAAAACACAATTATTTAAAACATACGATTTTAAAGATTAAAAGTGTTTTTTTCCAAAAAAGTCGTTTTACTTCATTTAATAAACGGACATAATTTCACTTTCGATCAGGATGGAAGTTCTTATAGCAATAATTGCAAAATTTAATGACTTCAGAAGTAATGAATTTGGAATCAAATAAAAAATTGAATAACCTTTGTTAAAATTATTGCTTCTGTAGGCTACAAAGGAATAGTGCTGGAAAGGTTCGAGATTGTTTACGACAAACTGTTCATAAAGGGGCATGGTGATTGCTGGAGGAATTGGGAAATTGTTAAACATAAATCTTAATTTAAAACTGGGAGGCGTTTAAAAAACTTGGATGAGAAAGAGCAAAAATCAAAAGATGAAGAACTCAAACAGTATTAAAGAATATAGTTTACTAATTTTACCGCCAAGAATGAAAATAGAATATTGTAAGTTTTGAATAGATTTTAATGAATATTTTTGTAGAGAATAATAAATCGAAATATTTGTTTTTGCTTTTAAAAAGTTCAAATAAATTTAAAAACTTAGATTTTGTACGTCTTTCAGGATTAAACTAAAATGTATCACATTTTCTTAAAGAATACGTTGATCAGAGCAAGTTATACTCATTGATAATAGCAATTGAAATAATTTTTTGACAGACATTTCAACTACGAAAATATGGTTTTCGTAGCATATGTTTGTATGTAATCTTTCCTTCAATATTTTCGGTCGAATTTCGACCGCGGGGCGAACTCTAGTCTATAATAATGAACATAGAATCATGAGCATAGAATCGTAGAATATAAATTAGGTGAAAATCCCTAAGATGGAACTTTTTTGTAATTTTTTTGTTTTCCAAAAGGTACTTTTAGAATTTTCTATAATAATGAACCTTAGTATATACTTTCATATGTAAAGTCCGTATTAGGTGAGAACTGGTACATTTTATATCCTTCACCGTCATGAGAAGGGTATATACATATATGTAAGTTTGTAATTTCGTTTCTAAAACATAATTTTCCGAATCTATAAAGTATATATGTATATTCTGGATCCTTATAGGTAGGAGAGTTGATTAAGCTATGTCCGTCTGTGTGTTTGTCGAAATCAGTTTTTAGATGATACCAGATATCGGCCAGATCCGAATCTTCAACAATTCTGTTAGACATGCTTTCGAGAAGATCGCTATTTAAAATCAGCAAAATTGGTCCATAAATACCGGAGATATGAGAAAAAATCCGAGACAAGCTCTGAAAATTTCATCAAAAATTGAGATTTTTTTTATGCTCAAACAGAAATTGCAAAAAACGAAAACAAAATACACAATCATACGGTAAATTTTGTTATTGTACTCTTGTTTATAACAACAAGGCAGAGCGAGAGCAGCACTAGTGTGTTGTTATTGGTTAGAAACATGGAACTATGTATGTGGAGCCTGGCTTAAGTTAGAAACCATAACAGGGAAGTTTTTGGTACTTTTTCGTTCTACAAAAGGTACTTTTTGAATTTTTTATAATATTGAACCCAGAAACATGAAATTAAGTATGTAGAGTCCGAATTAGATAAAAACTGGAAAAAATAAAAATTTTAGTACTTTCTTGTTTTTTAAAGGTACTTTTGGAATTTTCTATAATATTGAACCTAGAAATGTGAAATTAAGTATGTATAATCTAAATTAGGTGAGAACCCATAAATGGAAACTTTTTGGTAGTTTTCCATTTTTCAAAAGGTACATTTTGAATATGCTATTATATTGAATCTAGGAACATGAAATTAAGTATGTAGATACGGAACTAGATAAGAACCCATAAAAAGAAAGTTTTTCGTTTTTCAAAAGGTACTTTTTGAGTTTTTTATAATAACGAACTTAGAAACATGAAATTAAGTATGTAGGGCCCATATTGAACGAGAACACATCAAAGGGAATTTTTTGGTACTTTTACGTTCTACAAAAGGTACTTTTTAATTTTTTTTATAAAATTGAACCTAGAAACATGAGAGTCGGAATTAGGTAAAAACCGGAAAAAGTGAAAAGTACTTTTGGAATTTTCTATAATATTGCACCTAGAAATAGAATTAGGTGAGAACCTATAAAATGGAACTTTTTGGTACTTTTTCGTTTTTCACAGCCGAATATAGAACTCTTACTTGTTTGTTTTTAAAAATTTACTTTTTGAATTCTCTATAAAAGTGAACCTAGAAACATGAAATTAAGTATTTAGAGTAGGAATTAGGTGAGAACCCATAAAAAGGATCTTTTGGTACTTTTCTTAAAAAAAAATAAGTATGTATAGCCCAGATTAGGTGAGAACCCTTAAAAGGGATTTTTTTGATAGCTTACCGTTATAAAAATGTACTTTTTGAATCTTCTATAAAATTGTATTGGATATAGGGTAATTGTAAGCTGATTTTTTTTTTAATTTTGATAAAAATGTTTAAGGTTTCTATAAAACTTGCTTGTGACGAATATTAGCGCGACAGATGATTCCTTTAACCAGTTATGAGCATAAATGTCATTTTCTGAGCGGACATTATATGGGGGTTAGGCGATAATGTCCATTTTCAAAACCAGACAGACAAACAGCATCAAGATAAAATATCTGTGCAAAATTTCAGCTCACAAACTACTTCCGCTTGTGTTTTCAACAGACAGATGGATATTACTATATTGGATTTCAGATCACTATTTTAATGTGTTTCAATCGGAATGTAAAAACCAATATATCCCTATAATGTTTTACTGTGAGTATATGTATATACAAATGTCTATAAAGCTGAGGATATATTTTTAAAAAGTTTTATTTAAAATTTCGATCGCTTTCAAATGTCAAAATATGGCTCGAAATATATCCTCTTGCGGCCATTGCGAATTTTCCAAA
Source organism: Lucilia cuprina (assembly GCF_022045245.1). Classification (NCBI taxonomy): domain Eukaryota; kingdom Metazoa; phylum Arthropoda; class Insecta; order Diptera; family Calliphoridae; genus Lucilia; species Lucilia cuprina. The sequence goes on along the minus strand of NC_060950.1, from coordinate 59,149,910 downwards.
GACTAGTAATTACTAAACCAAAGTGAAATGAATTTCTACATTTGTGTGTAGATATATATATTTTTTAACAATTTCACATTTTTATTCAAGTTATTTTTTTTCTTATGCTTTTCAAATAGTTAATATTTTGTTTGTAATTTCTATTACGTACTTACAAGATATACAAACATGACATCACTTTTTATAATATTATTTTGTTTTTTATTTTCATTATTAAATTATAATTGTTGATTTTTTTATATTTTCGATATTTTCTAAATGTATAAAGCGGATATATTTTTAGGTTTTTTATTTGTATTATTTTTTTCACTTTTTTTAATTTTTTCTTAGTTATACTTATATTTTATTTTGTTATTTTAATTAATAAATAACATTTTCTTAAATTATACCATTTTCTAGGGGTAGTATAATTTAATTTAAAAAAATAAAAAAGTTAATTTAATAAAATAAATATAGTTCTTGTAATATACAAATATACATTATTTACAATTAATATTAAATAGAACAAAATTATAGAGGGATAGAATAAGTACAGTGTTGTAAAAAAATAAAACAAACAATCAAATACATTTAACAGTCAGTCGGTAAAGACCGACCTTTTTATGATGAACATATTATATTATTAGATTTGAACCTAAAGTTATTTTGTGCATAAATTTATCTCCGTCCGCTTAGTCTGTAGTCTTGTCTATAGTCTAGTCTATAGTATAGTCTAGTCCATAGTCTAGTCTATAGTCTACTCTATAGTCTAGTCTATAGCCTAGTCTGTAGTCTAGTCTATAGTGTAGTCTATAGTCTAGTCTATAGTGTAGTCTATAGTCTAGTCTATAGTGTAGTCTATAGTCTAGTCTTAAGTATAGTCTTTATTTATGTTTATAGTCTAGTATTTAGTGTAGTCTAGTCTATAGTCTAGTCTATAGTCTAGTCTATAGTCTAGTCTATAGTCTAGTCTATAGTCTAGTCTATAGTCTGGTCTATAGTCTAGACTATAGTCTAGTCTATAGTCTAGTCTATAGTTTAGTCTATAGTCTAGTCTTTTGTCTAGTCTATAGTCTAGTCTATAGTCTAGTCTATAGTCTAGTCTATAGTCTAGTCTATAGTCTAGTCTATAGTCTAGTCTATAGTCTAGTCTATAGTCTAGTCTATAGTCTAGTCTATAGTCTAGTCTATAGTCTAGTCTATAGTCTAGTCTATAGTCTAGTCTATAGTCTAGTCTATAGTCTAGTCTATAGTCTAGTCTATAGTCTAGTCTATAGTCTAGTCTATAGTCTAGTCTAGAGTCTAGTCTATAGTCTAGTCTATAGTCTAGACTTTAGTCTAGTCTATAGTCTAGTCTATAGTCTTCTATAGTCTAGTTTATAGTCTAGTCTAGTCTATAGTCTACTTTATAGTTTAGTCTATAGTCTAGTATATAGTCTAGTCTATAGTCTAGTTTACAGTCTAGTTTATAGTCTAGTTTACAGTATAGTTTATAGTCTAGTTTATAGTCTAGTCTATACTCTTGTCAATTTCTAGTCAGTGAACATGTTTTGACAACAATAAAGCATAATTATGGGTTTTAAACCGTGAATTTTCTCGGAACGACATTATATTATATATTATGTTCATCAGAAAGTTAATAATTTTATAAACATTTGAGCAATTTAATTATTATTTTTTATAAGTGTTTTCTCCTCAGAGAAAAGATTTGATTAGAATCGAAAATAAAGAAACCTTAGCAGAATCATACATATGTATGTACGTATGCACACAGATTGTTATATTAAAAATAATTGGAAATTGATAAGCGTCATGGCAATTAATTACCATGATCTCTAGTATCTTCGAAATGTTATGATTTTTGCTCTGATTTTTGTAGTGCAGGTAGGGATAATGTAGTCGATGTTGTTGAGGAGTCCAATTGTGGTAGACCATGGGTAGCCAGAAAAAAATTGCGCGATTGCATTTGAAAATATCTAAAGAGTATATTTGAGTATCAGTAATGTACAGCAGGTGTTGATGAATTCGGATTTGAGGTGTTCCCCGCATCGCCCAGCCATGAATCAGGACTGGGTGGAAAATCAGGAAAACCTTGTTCGGGACTAGAGTCATTACTTAAATCGGAAACGGCACTACCACCATGTAGGCGTTGTGATTTGGAACCATGCATATTCGATGTTGAATTGTGATCTGTAAAAGTTCAAAACATTAATTATTGAAAATATTTTAATATTTTACTATTATTTAGTTATATACACTTACCTATATTTGTATAAACTATATTGTCTGGATATGAACCAAATGAATGATTTTGTCCCACTGGTGGTGGCGAACGACTAGATGGATATTGTGAAGGACTTGAACTACCGTGCAGATATGAACCTCTTAAACTATGTGGCGAGGCAACTTCATCTAAACCCAAATTGACCGTACTATAGCTGTCATTACTAAGGTCTAGGGAAATAAGCAAATTTTATTAAAAATTTTGACAATTTCTTTGACATGATTCCACTTACCATGATGACTAAAACTATCATAATCGACTTTAAGATCATCTTTGTCTAGGAATTTTTCAGTACGTGGCGAACAATTGCCTTTCATCGAACGGAAATATTGACTCCATCGTGTTCGACCCGCATCTTTTTTCAGGCGTTTTTCTTTCGCTCTCCTGTAAGAATAATAGAATAGAATTTAACAAATTGTTCTGAAACATTTTATAATATCGGGCAAATATTTTATTAAAAATATGACGAAATGTGAAGTTATCGACCAGTCTTCATGTAATCGATAGATATTAGCACTTCTGTGAAAACTTTAAAGACTCCACACTTGAGACTATTTAAGAACATTTCTAATAATAGTCCAGAATATAGACTAGACTATAGACTTGACTATAGACTTAACTATAGACTTGACTATAGACTAGACTATAGACTAGACTATAGGCTAGACTATAGGCTAGACTATAGACTAGACTATAGACTTGACTATAGACTAGACTATAGACTTGACTATAGACTTGACTGTAGACTAGAGAATGGATTAGACTATAGATTTGACTATAGACTAGACTATAGACCAGACTTTAGACTAGACTATAGATTAGAGTATAGACTTGACTATAGACTAGACTATAGACTAGACTATAGACTAGACTATAGACTAGCCTATAGACTAGCCTATAGACTAGCCTATAGACTAGACTATGGACTAGACTATAGACTAGCCTATAGACTAGACTATAGACTAGACTATGGACTAGCCTATAGACTAGACTATAGACTAGACTATAGACTAGACTATAGACTAGATTATAGACTAGACTATAGACTAGACTATAGATTAGACTATAGACTATAGACTAGACTATAGACTAGACTATAGACTAGAGTATAGACTAGACTATATACTAGACTATATACTAGACTATAGACTAGACTATAGACTAGACTATATACTAGACTATATACTAGACTATAGACTAGACTATAGACTAGACTATAGACTAGACTATAGACTAGACTATAGACTAGACTATAGACTAGACTATAGACTAGACTATAGACTAGACTATAGACTAGACTATAGACTAGACTATAGACTAGACTATAGACTAGACTATAGACTAGACTATAGACTAGACTATAGACTAGACTATAGACTAGACTATAGACTAGACTATAGACTAGACTATAGACTAGACTATAGACTAGACTATAGACTAGACTATAGACTAGACTATAAACTAGACTATAGACTAGACTATAGACTAGCCTATAGACTAGCCTATTGACTAGCCTATAGACTAGACTATAGTCTAGACTATAGACTAGCCTATAGACTAGACTATAGACTAGACTATAGACTAGAATATAGACTAGACTATAAACTAGATTATATTCCAGACTAAAATGTGTACTATACACTACAGAATAGAATATAGCCTCGAGTCTATACTAAAGACCAAACTATGGACTAGACTGCAACCGGGTTATAGACTAGACTATAGCCGGGCCTTAAACTAAACTATAGTTAATACTACTGTCCGACCTTTAGATTTTACTACAGTCCAGATTGTAAACTAATTTGTGTAGTCCAAAATTTACACTAAACTATAGATCAAAGAATTAATATAACTTACCTATTTTGAAACCAGACTTGTACTACTCTCATATCAAGGCCCGTATCCTGTGACAGTTGTTCACGTACATGTCGCGCAGGTTTCGGACTATTATTGTAGGCGGTTTTTAATGTTTCCAATTGTTTAGCAGTGATTGTGGTGCGCGGTCGTTTATTCGGTTGGTCACCATCTAAGGAACCATCCAAATATAAACCTGTAGATTTATAGACCATATTGACTATTAGAAATTTATTACTTTAAATGTTTAACAATTAACTAACCTTTCGCTTTAGCCTCATCATAGTCACGTTTACAGACAAGTTTTCTATCTTCCATGAGGTAGAATTCATCCCCGGTATTTAGGGTACGCGAACAGATGGCGCATAGGAAACATTGCAGGTGATAGACATTATCTTGAGCCCGTCTCACTACTTGAGTTGGCGGTATACCCATATCACAAGCGGAACATTTAGTTCCGTAACGCCTGTTAGAAGACCCAAACATTGGGAATAGACAAAGGGTGGTTATTATTAATCAATTATGTTTACAAAAAATGTTTATAAAATTAATTACTAAAATAATTAATTAAATTATAGCAGTATTTTGAAATTAAAATTCTTAGGATTGAAAAGTACTTAGTATGAATCTTTAAGAAGCTTAAATCTGTAATATCGTATCTAAGGATTCTTAGCAAAATATTGCTTTTATTCTAATTAGATTCAGTGTACCTAAAGAAAAATCCTTAATAAAATGTACGGAAATTTACTTACTTAAAAAAATCTTCTTTACAAAATAATTGTCCATTACGGGCAAAACATTTATCATTTAACTGGGCATGACACTCGCTACACTGTAAACATTTCGCATGCCACGTACGTTCCAGCACCTTTAAAATAAATCGATCCAATATCAGTTCATGACAGCCTCCACATTTTGGTATCGTTGCTGTAAATAAATAATAAAGGGAGAGAGGAAAAACATGAGTAAAATTGATGAATAAGAAGTAAAAAAGAGAAAAAAGTTCTTAAAATAAATGTTACAAGGATAACGTATTTAATACATATTCATATATTTGTATGTATGTGGCATAAGGACGTTTTGGTAAGTGATTCTGGACAACAAACAATTTTATAAATTATAAATGGTCACTTTTACAAACAAACTATCTACAGATTTTCTTAACATAAGGATTTTTATAAATTTTATTTTTTATTTCTTAAAATTATCATTTTTTTTATTTAAACACAATAATGGTGTTTATACAATCCTTTAACCTAATTTTTACTGAAAAGGAAGATATACATATACTTTGTTTATCGACACACGTTTTCAACAAAACTTGTTTGTAACTTTTGTAAATTTTATGGTTTTGTTATACAAAACTGCTCTTAACAATGACAGTCACACCTTTTATTCTACATATGACACTCCTTTAGAGTGCCATTCTAATGCACAATAGTAACATTGTTTTTACTTATAAGAGCATTATGACAAACATTCTCGTTCTATATTTAAATAATACATAGAATAGAATTATTCCTTGAAAAAGTCTATTTTTTTACCAAGGACAATAAAATGTAAGTTTTAAGAAAGTAGAAAAAAACGACCTTTTAAACGCCACCTAAGATTTCTTTTTGTGTTTGTCATAAAAATTGAGTTTGACCCCAGCAGTTCGACAAAGAGTCAATATATACGAAAAAAATACAGTAATTTTCACTAATAGTTAACCACCTAGATGATTGTAATTCATATGTTTTGGGTCCTTCGTCACGAGTGTACCCTTTGTAATCGAGAATGTAGACAGTCGTCACTTTAGTGTCCTCTTTGTAAGCGGGAGCGGAGACAGTCGTCTCTTTACTGTCCTCGAGTAACCTAGAGATTATACTCTTAAAAGTTGTTTTTTTTTGTTGTACATCCGAAAGTATTTATTCCCATCTTTTGGAGAAATGATTATTACTTTCTACTAAAATGCCACCATCTGGTTGACTCAAATTTATATCTTTCGGGTCAATCGTCACATTGATGTCCCATAGTATTCTATTGAATTTTCCTTACTTGTCCAGATATTTTCAGAGTTTACTCTGTTCATATCAGAATTACCACAGTGTGTCCCTGTGAGTAAGAACAATGTCCACGGCTTATTGATGATCGTACTTCGGTCTACCGGTTACGTCTTTAGGTGCTGTCGCCGAATCAACAGAGGCCATCCACTGGTCAAGAGATTAGATAGCTCGAGTACTCCAGCAAAGTACTTTTGCATGGACCGGTCAGAACCAATGTACAAAAAATTGCCACCTGCGTTCTTCATTGAAGAACAAAGGGGCCATGGTAGACCGTTCTCAAGTCTACCCAGTGGATGAAAAAGACCACCGTGAGATAAGGCCGTCAAGGCAGGTGTTCACGTTAAAACTATCGACATTCCTGTTTTTTTGTAGGGAGAGGAATGACGATTGACTTCCTCGTAGGACAAGTCCATGTAAAAATGGTAGCCGACTGACTACCCAGGTGACCACAAGTGCTAGGTTAAGTGGTCAGTTCAGGACAGTCCCGTCGAACTGCTGGGACTCAATTTTTGCATATAAGTATTTGTAAGTCAAATGTACAGCAAAAGAAAGCTGTCCAAGATACATTTCCTATGATTATGTATATATAAATTATGTATAGGAAAAGACCTTTATATGTCCAAAATTCTTTGGATTTGAGAGATTTTAATTCTATTTTTAGCACAACTTTTGTATAAAGCGTTAAGTAAAGATATTAATAGTTTATATTAGGATTATTATGCAGATTTGAAATACATACAAAATACTAAAATAAACCTTTAACAAATGCATGCAAGTGTTTTTGAATAAGAAATTAGGAAGATGTTACGTTTAGGAAAGTTCGGAATAAAGGAATTTTGTAATTTTGTAAAGTAAAAGAAAGGCATTTCAAATACATTTCTTATGATATAGATAATGTATAAGAAAAGATCTGCATATGTCCAAAAATCTTGGGGTTTAAGGTATTCAAATTATATTTCTAACACAACTTTTGTATAAATCATTAAGCTTCTTATTTAAATGGATATTAATCTTTTATATTAAATTTATTAGGCTGATCTGAAACTGTATTAAGTATTTTTGAATAAGGAGTTAAGAAGAGGTTAAGTTAAGGAAGGTTCTGGAATAAAGTAAATTCGAATTCGGCTAAATTGTTTTTGTGGTGAATGGATCAAACTACCGAGAGATGTTAAGGACAAAATGTTCTTTACTGATGTTTTACTTTAATCCAATAACTCAGCTCATTTAAGCAATAAAGCCTGGGTTTCCCTTGCCGGTTTAAAGGTACTCCAGTCGTAAAGTTGAAGAGTTTTAATGGTATCCGCCAGGGTATTAAATGTTCTACACCAACATATAAACGGCATGAATATAATATAGTCTCCATCAATCAAAACATAGCCTCAATTCGAGGTAAGACGAAAGCTCGAGGCTGATACAGATAATTGAAGTCGAGTACTTTACGTGAACACCTGCCTTGACGGCCTATTTTACGGTGATTTTTTTCATCCACTGGGTGAGTTAAAAATAACAACTCACAACTACATCTTTGTGTATCCTACACGCAGGTTGCAAATTTTGTACATGGAAGAGCCGGTCAATGTATAAGCACTCAAGTACTCTAATCTAATCTCTGGCCATTGCTTCCGAGATGTAAAACATCACTTCCGTTTGCAGATGGGATGGCCTCTGTTGAGCCAGCAACTGCAACTATAGACGTATCCAGTATAGAGAAGTTCGAATCCATCAAATATGCCGAAACTTTGTTCTTACTCCCAGGAACACACTGTGGTAATTTTTGTCACAAATGTTCATAACATCTGTCTAGAATTTTAAACTTTAAAAAAATATTTTTTTCGATGTTCTTTTCTCCACCTTGCTCATAATTATGTTAAATGTTTTATCACCTTTACAGAAATTTGCAAAACTTTATTTTATATAAGTAGACAAGATTCTGCCTATAACCGTAATAATCGGGTCTCATTTGTTCTCATACAAAGTATTAATGTTATTATAAATTCATCTATAAATACTTTATTGTTAAAAATATTCCAAACTGTGAAATTAAAAATAAGGGGTTTCAGACCTGCTTCTCAAAAGCAGAATAGAATTATTTAATATTTGAATGAACAAAGTGTTGGACATCACCAAAACGACTTCCGATATCTTAAAGAATTCAGAATACATACATATGTATATAGGTAAATGTAAAAGGGCTACAGTTTTTGTAATATTTCGACAAATATCAAAATGGTTCAATATATATGTTTAAACGACTGGAAATCAGAAGAAATAATATTATTTTAAGCAGTTCTTGGAGTGGGGTCAAATAAGGCCCTATAATTATAAAATTCATCAGAATCTTAGTTTTGAAGCTTTTTTTCGAGATACGAGTATATTAAACATAATTATGAACTTAAAAGCCCTATCCGGCGGGTTGACTTGTATTGGGGCTAGGTAAAATAATGGACCGATGTTAATCATTTTCAATAGGCTTCATCTCCAGCACTATAAAATATCATGTGCTAAATTTCATTGAATTATCTCCCAAAATGCGACCTGTAGTTTGATCACAAGGTTTACAATGACAGACTGACGGGGTGACGGACGGACATAGCTAAATCGACTCAGAAAATTATTTTAAGCCGATTATACTTTAAGATGGGTATAGGACCAATATTATTGTGCGTTACAAACATCAGCACAAACTCAAACATCAGTACAAACTAAAGTGGTGTTGGGTATAAAAATTTAGTCCCATAATTTAAACTGTTCAATAAATCAAACATTCTTATGATTATTTTTATAGAAATAGCATCAGCTGTTTACACTTTTGCATTTCTTGCTCAAGTTTAAAACACCTTCATTGGGAGCTTAAAAAATTAAGTAACTGAGTAATCAAAAAATTTTTAATTTTAACTAAAGACTGGTATAAAAATCTAGATTCTTTACTTTTTGTTATTTTTTCCAAAAACTATATTTTATATAACTGAGCGATATGCGTAAAACGTTATAACATGGGAAAGTTTTCTTACTTTTTACGTTTTTGGGGTCCTACAAATATTGCAGAGTTCTCGGCACCGGTATACCTAAAGACGACGTTGATGTCGTTGCATCTTAGTTGTGACGATGTTGTATCGTCTACTATGAACCATACATCGATGTTTCGTAAATATCGCTGAGTTGCAGAATAGTTATATTTTTCATTGATCGTTAAAATTTGAAACACAATACGAGCGATTTTTTTTAGTTGGCAATTAATTGCCAAAAAAATAATCAGATTACTTAATTTAAAAATATAATTAATATATTGTGAAGCCCCCATAATTTTTACTAATTGTATTAATTTGTTTTTTGCATCAGCTGTTTATCCTATATGTAGCATTTCTTGCTCAAGTTTAAACCACCTCTATTGCGCGCCTAAACTAGAAAAATTAACTAATTGAGTACTAAAAAACAACAGCTCAATCATTATTACGTTATCAGGATTTATAGGATTATATATTACTTTTCCAAAAAAATGATCATTTATATTGACACAAAACGCCTCACCTTTTTTTTTATTAAAAACAATTTGTATTTTTGTAAAAAATTTGCACGTACAGAATGTTGCATAATTCACACGAATATTTTTAAACCGAACAAAATTATGTAAATATGTATAGTTGTTTCTCCTGGGATGTAACCGGAGCAGTCATATCTACTTTTACACAGTTGGATGGTCCCCCGTTCCATGACAGGAAGGACCTTCGTGTATACGAAAATATGTGTAGCATCTCTTAGATGGTAATTTTTCCTGCCGCGGAAAACAAGAGTTGCTCTGGCACTACTGAGATCAACAGGTTAAACTCCTAATAGTTCTACATAGACCACATTATATGCCCAGCATCTGGACAGGGTCCCCATGATACCCACTACATATTTAACTGTCCATCCCACCCTACTTCCCTTAGGCCAATAAATTTATGGACTAACCCTGTAGAAGTATAGTTTAAGCTGTTACAATAACAAGTTAACATCTATAGTTGTAAATAAGAAATCAGAGGAAATCATGTTGTTATATCTTTTTTATGGAGTTTTGAGCGAAATCATGTTGTAGAAATGGCAGAACACGATTATGATTGTACAAGGGAAGTCCCAGGTCGTTTATCCTATAATAAGCCGCCGCCGACCGAATGGTTTACTCCCCGTCGATCATTTGATCATCTTTATTCTATTTTATAAGCTAAATTCATTAAACTTTCAAATCGAATCTTTCAAAATCTAATAATAAAATTGACCTCTCATAGAATGCTTTAAGTGAGTCAATTTATACCGATGTGTTCTACTAGCGCCGGCAAATTTTGGGGTATTCGATAATATCCCAAGATTTATTAGATGTTTGCTAAAACAATTTAAAATTTTAAAGCACTTCCCGCCCCTTTTTTACATGATTCGATCTATACTTTGTTTTAGTTTTGACCACTTTAAAGTAACAAGATCTTTTTATTAGTCATTTCATTGACAATTTAAATTCTTTCGTTAAAGTCTTTAACTACATGTACGTAGTTGGTAGCTCGTTGGCTGAAAAAAAGGTTCAGATAATGTCTAACAATCGTATGAACTTAAAATTTTTGTTTAGAAACGTTGTCCGAAAAAGCATTTCGTGCCACAAATTATTAGTTGACAAGGTTATTAGAAATTTTTCTGACAACGTTGTAAGATCTATACGTAGTTTAACGTCACCAATGTGGCCACAGTAGCAATTCTGCTGGGATCTATTAAATGTGGTATCATCATATCATTTCTTTAAAAGTCTAAAAGAGAAGGAACATTCTGTCACACACACAATGATGTACTGAGATTTCTTACGTCTGGTGCCAAAAATACATTTGTATTTAATACAGTGACGAGTGGTGTCATAAAAATTCGATTCTGCTTAACTGTTTGCGCGGAGTACAACGATAACTAATTAACTAATCTATGGATTAACCTAAAATGAACTTGTTTCTCTTTTGATGATTGTCTACTGGAGCAATATTTTCTATTTTTTCCATTGGTTTGGTTTTCTGAAATAATTTTTATGCCTAACAAATGTTCTAGCAATGGAATGCTTAATATGATATTGTAATCCAATTAAAGGGTTAAGATTTGATATACCTCAATGAATTGGAAGAAGTACTTTGAGAACAAGTTTTAATAATAAATTCAACTTAGTCTCATTTCCGCTTTCTTTTGGAATATAGACGAGTTATATATGGCACTGGTAGCGGTCCCATTTTTGTGAAAAGTTTTTATAAAACTTAGTCTCAGAATGTATAGTGAATGCAGTCTATATCAAGGCTTATATTTTGAGGCCAATATTTAGCAGTAATATCACGATCTACATATATAGTCAGGCTGCTATAAAGGCTCTATGCAGTTGAAGAAATATTATACAAACATATTTCATTCAGAATCTTGAAAACTTGAGGAGAGTAAATTTAAATGGTGATTTATACTAAACAAGCGAAACTGTATGAAAGGAAACATACGGAGCTATGTATGGAAAGGCATTGGCACAATAGAACTTCTCTGAGGGCTCATTTTGGATCAACTGTAGGTTTTGTGAAGACAGGGGACTTATGTCCTTGACAATCAGTTTCCCCTATATGCTACTATATGCTTGAGATACTTTGAGAAAAGTTTCTATGCTGCAGTTGTGATTTCCGTCGGTATATTAATAATAAATTCAACTTAGTCTCATGTCCGATTCTTGTTGTCTTTATCAAGCTGAAGTCATCGCAGTGTCCGAAGCAATAAGTTTTATATCTATGAGACGAATATTTAGCAGCAATATCACGATTTACATATATAGTCAGGCTGCTATAAAGGCACTATGCCATAGAAATATTATTCAAACTAATTTCATTCAGAACGTGGAAAAGTTATGGGAGTTAATTCAATGAAAATGGCAAATTATACTAAACTTTCAAACCTGTATGAAAGGAAATCTACGAAGCTACATATGGAAAGGCATTTACACCGAACAATAGAATTTCTCTGAGAGCTTACTTTGAAACAACTGTAGGTTTTGTGAAGACACAAATACATGTTTGGTCCTCCTTTAAATGTAAACCTTGTAATTAGGAATCTGACCTACAATGGGCAGGATTTTGATTCGAAAGGTTATGTCATAAAACCAAGCGTTTACGATGACAGAAATCTATGTAGATATATACGCATATGGTATATATATTTATATAATAGTCGTGTTAATACATCCAACTCTGTTAGGATTAAGTGTAGTAAACCATCGCTGCCTTTCTCACTATCTGTTAAATACGCTCCAGAAATTGCGCCAGTATAAAGCTATATAATATTCGATTTACACCTAGATCACTTTCAGTAGCTCAGCTAAGCTCAGTTGGTAACACCAGATAGTTGGATTGATTATAGACATTCGGATTCAGATGCAGCGTAGTACGATCCCTTATAGAGGTTTGAATGTCGAATATATTTCGCATCTTTTGTTTTAACCAAAAGTTTTAGACTCAGAAATGTCTTCTGATATTTCAGATAATAATATATTTATTTCGAAATTTTGTTACTAAAGTTCCCAAATATTCATTACAAATTGCTCCATCTTTTGTTTTAACCAATAGTTTTAGACTCAGAAGTGTCTTCTGATATTTCAGATAAAAATATTTTTTATTTTTTTAATCCAAAGTGCTTTTCAATCCAAAATTTTCATTTGAATTATTAGCTTTTAATTCCAAGTGCTGTTTAAATGATTCAGTAATCAGTATTGTCGAACTCTATTCAAGACTAATTAGAACCATTCATATTTTACAATACTTGACTAAATTCAGATGCATAGGGTCTTTTTGTTGAAGTCCAAAATTCTTATTGGATTCGTTATATAAAAATATTTTGAAATTTAATTTTTTACTTTTTTTTAACACTTACACAATAAAAATTCAGGCAATTGACTTAAATTTATAGGCGGTACACGATCATCACATTTATCACTTGACAAAAAGTCACTTTTGAACATCATTAATTTCAAAAGTTCCATGCTGCAACACACTACCGATGTTGCAACAAAGAATTTAAACAATTTAAATTCTTATAGGATTTTTTTAAAAATAGGCATTAATTTTGTTTTTGTTTATTTAAAAAAGAAATCGAGCGATCTTTTTAACTTTTTTTAATTAAATATTAAAATGTTGCTGGCATTGTTGTAGATGTTGTTTGATAATTATCACAGATTAAAGGATCCAAATTATAAAAAAATTAAAGAAAAACACAATTTAAGAATTCAATTTTTTTTTTATTAATTATTTCACTTTTTCACTGTGGCACTAATAATTTAAATTCCATACAAATAGTGTCTGCCACCGATTTTAATGTAGCGTTGTACGTTTAACAATTAATAGCGGTTTAGCGTTACACGGTGCGACGGTGACCTTGTCTAGTTGTTTTTAATTTGTTTAATAAAGAGTTTAAACTTGGTTTAATTTAGATTGCACATCTGTATATGTGTGTAGGTTAAATTTTATTTCCTTAAATTTTGTTTGTTTTAATTTCCGTTTTGATTTTTTTTTTGAAACACGTTTGATTTGGTTTTTGCGTGCTGTTGGTAGTTGGCTGTGTGTGTAGTTATTTTTATTTTTTTTAACCGCTGTATTTGAAAATTTATTTCTTTATAAGTTTAGTTTTTCCGTTGTCAGTTTATAACGGTATCAGTACCACGATGCGAATTCAACTAAATCTAGAGGTGAGAGCAAGTGTTTATCAAAGTATTCGTACCGATAGAGTAAATGAAGTGGTGTGTTTAGGAGAGTAGTGAATTGTGTGAATAAGAGAGTGAGTAAGTGGTAGTAATACCGTTATTTGCTGATAATGAAGGTGTTGGTGGTAGTTAGTATAAACGCTATAGTAGTTGCCATAGTGTGCAGCTTTCTTTGCGGTTGTTGTTGTTTTTGTTTCCATTGCATTTTAAGGGGTGTTATTGTGTTCAGTTCATGAATGGTTGGTTGGGCTTTGGCTGACTAGCTGGCTGGTTACTAGTGCGTCTGCGGTTCATATTAGACTACAAATAAAGATAACAAAAGCAAAAACAATAACCCAGCATTGATAAGAATATACACAAACACAGAAAAACTCGAATATCTTATTGAAAATACAGCCAGCCCAACCCTTAAAAATGTTTTTATAAAAATTCCATTTTCAATTTTTTTGTTTTTATTTTCCAATTGGAATTTTTGTCTGCAAAGTCTGTTGTTCGTTGTATATTGTATTTGCTTTGCTTGTAATTTTGCCATTTCCAATTTCCGTTTCCAAGTTTGTGCAGATTTAGCTCTCGTTTGAAGGGGTATTTGTCAAAAAATATGTAACCTAACAGGAAATTATTAATTTTTTTCTAGCAATACATTCCCCATATTGTCTGGATTGGTTATTTTTGTAGAAGTGTGTGTCTGTATTTTAAAATGTTTTTGTATTTGTTTTTTTTTTCTTTTTTTCAAGTAGGTTTTTGTTATTTGCAATTTTTTTCGAGGGAGTGGTCTTTTGTAAATAGAAATAATGAAAACAAACAAATAAAAAAATTTAAAAAAATAACATCTCTATTCTTAGTTTTTCTTTTGAATTTTTTTGTCTATATATTTTTGTAATCGTAGAGATTTAAAGGTATTCGTTGTTTAGTTATAGACGAAATTTCCCTACAATAGAAGTAAAGTAATGGAATAATACACGAAAAAAGAACATTTTTAAATTACAAAATTTACAAAAGTTCTCTTTACTTGAATGGTTTATGAAATCATAATCACTCTAAAGACAATAAACAAAAACTGGACTGTTTACTAGACTATAGACCATACTAAGTCAAAACGGAGTCTCTTCGACAGTTCTTGACTGTTCGCGCGCGTACAGAACACTAGACTATAGACCAGACTATAAACTAGACTATAGACTAGACTATAGACTAGACTATAGACTAGACTATAGACTAGACTATAGACTAGACTATAGACTAGACTATAGACTAGACTACAGACTAGACTATAGACTAGACTATAGACTAGACTACAGACTAGACTATAGACTAGACTATAGACTATAGACTAGACTATAGACTAGACTATATATTAGACTATAGACTAGACTATAGATTAGACTATAGACTAAACTATAGGTTAGACTATAGACTAGACTATTGTTAGACTATAGGCTAGACTGCAGTCTTATATTTAGATTAGACTATTGAATAGACTAAATACTTAATTATAGATTGAAAAAAACATTTTCCTCAATTATTCAAATTAAATTCTTTTAAAACTCTGTCATTATCATTATACATGTGGGGATGTGCGTGTATATATTTTATTAGTGGAAACTGCAGTTTTTAGCGCTATTTTCTTTAGCTCTGTTCAAAACCATAAAATGTCGTTAGTGTCATTTGTATGTAAATGTACTCTAGAGTGACCTTAAAGCTTAGAAAAATATTTCCGAATAAAATTTTTGTTGGTTTGTTAGATACGGGTGTGTGCGTGTGTTTTTTGCATTATTAAGGTGTGTATTTTTCTATAAAGTTTTATTTTCTCTGTTAAATATTAAGCAGCTGTTGTCTACCGACAAAAATTAAAAAAAGAAAAACTTAAAATTCTTTATAACGATTTTGTATTGTTATATGGAGAATGAGTGTGTGTGTATGTGTATCTTTATGTCGTTCTTACATGAACTGCAAACTATCATATGATGACTTTATTTTTTATATATTTTTCTATTATCATTTCAGTTTTCATTATTCGAGAAAATAGAGATATTTTCACACATACATATGTACATAAATTTAACTATAAAAATATGAGTATGTTGTGTATTTTTATTATTTTCATTCATATGTGTTTGCTGTTGTTGTTGTATTCATAAATATGCTGCTCTATTTTATATTTTAACTGTTCTTTTTTCTCATTCTAACTGTTTTTGTAGTGAATAGTTTGTCTGTCTCTGTGTGTGTGTTTGTTTGAATTTTCTCTATTTTCCTGAGTTGAGTATGTTGTGCTTTTTTATTACGCGTCATCAGTTTTTATTTTGTTTTTGTTGTTTTATTTTCTTTTGTTTTTGGTACTTATTGTTGCTTTTTTTTTTTTGTTTATTTGTTGTTATTTTTTTATTTTGTCCACATTCACAAACTAAAATAAAATACATAAAGTACTTAAGTTTTGTGACATGAATTCCAAAAAATTACAGTTAAATACTTTATTTTAGTACATTTGTGTGTGCACATTAATTCTCATTCATACACACACACATACAAACAAACTAAAATATATATTTTTGTGTTTATGTGTCTTTTTTGAAAAGATTAATTCATATTAAAGCTTTAATGGCTGGAAAAGAGAAAAAAAGCGTAGAAAATGTTAAGTAAAGTGAAAAATTGCTTAAATTTATTAATTTAATGTATCACCACATAACTGACCTTTAACACCAGCTATTGAGCTGGAATATTTAAAGTGTCTAATTGTTTAATTTCTTCCATTTCCTATTGAGGGTTGGTTGACACTATTTAAAATCGTTTGCAAACGTTTGTTAAAGGACAAGATTTGTATTACTTATCGTCGCTCTATAGTTTTGGTTAAAATGTATTCCTATTTTAACCTAAACTAATGTTATACTTCCTGTTGTAGGTTTTCGGGTGAAAACCCTTTAGACTGTCGAGACTATAAATTGGTGGTGTCAAATGTATCTTCTGCCTTTCTTTGTATGAATTTGGGAACCGGTAATTCATAGGGCAGAGTTTCGTACATTGTATTGTCCCGTTTAATAGAGAAGTCAATGCGGGATACCTACAAGTGGTAGGGTGAATGAAAAGAGACTGATGCAGGTAAAGTCTATAATTCGGGATGAGTTCGGTAATGTTCCAGAGGCAAAGGATCCTCCCGGGGGCATATAACCTGGGTGAAATCTGTATCATGGTGTTATTGCAAGCCCAAGACCTGCTGTTGTCATCTATGTTACTAGTTAATGTGACAGAGCAATTTATGCTGGATTCCTGAACCCGTTGGGTATATTTTACTCTTCGTGTAGTAGGGTATAGGTTGGGGAATTGTAAGGTTAATACTTGGCGGTTGACAAATCAATCCATATATGTTTTATTATGATCTGGGATTGGAATTGATAAAGTCTCCTTGAGATGTGTGCTGGGTTGAATGATGATGGATGAATGGTATCATATACATTTGATACCATTGAATTTTCCTTCCTTGTCCAGATATGTTCAGGGTTTACTCTGTTCATATCAGAATTACCACAGTGTGTCCCTGTGAGTAAGAAAAATGTCTACGGCTTATTGATGATCGTACTTTGGTGTACCGGTTACTTCTCTAGGTGCTGTTGCCGAATCAACAGAAGCCATCCAATGGTCAAGAGATTAGATAGCTCGAGTACTCCAGCAACCGGCGTTCTTCATTGAAGAACAAAGGGCGATGGTAGACCGTTCTCAAGTCAACCCAGTGGTTGAAAAAGACCACCGTGGGATAAGGCCGTCCAGGCAGGTGCTCACGTTAAACTCTCGACATTCCTGACTGTGTATGTATTTTAGTTTGGGAATGTTCTCGATGCTCTCCAATGTTCAGGATACATATTTATACATGTTAGGCGACAAACAGTTAAAGAGCGTGCCTGAAATTGTCGGGGAATTATTGGGTTCGTTTGACTTTGTACACTCCTACATTTTTTGTAACATCATCTTGAAACACAGAAAGATCGCAATCTATTGGCCGGGTATTTCGGACTACTAAATATGTGTTGTTGTTGAAGCAACAAAGCCTTGTGATGTGTTTGTGCGGCTGAGGGATGTGAAATCTGCCTCAGTGGATCATTGAAGGATACGGCGTTGCTTTTTACAATGTCTATACCTGTTCTTTTACACTTGTGAAGGCAACATTACACTACTTGTTATTTCGCATCTTGATTACTCGGCTAGAGATTAGAAAGCTCGAGTGCTCTGTATTGTATTTACTTGGGAGTGCTTGGTATACCTGGTCTACCCAGTGGATAAAAAAGACTACCGTGAAATAAGGCCGTCAAGGCTGGTGTTTACGTAAAGCACTTCGATTCCGTCCCAGCTAGCATTTGGAAGATTGTTGAATAATTGATCAGTGAACTGAATAATTTTTTACTCCTTTCAATGGCTTAAAAGTGATTGATAAGTTGAGCGCTTAAAAATGATTCGAAAACGATTCCGATATATGATTGAGAAATTACTATTCAAAAAAACAATAACAATATTTATAGCAACCATAATTTGATAATCCTGAGGTTTTGAGTGTTCCAAAAATGATTGTTTGGAAGATCAAAAACTGTTTTCCGTTGTATTGTATTTGTCTGTAACAAACAAAAAATTTGCTCAGAAAAGACACAAAAAAAGACTATAATATGATTCGAAAAAAACTCTAAAACGACCAGTAATTCGGCTCATTAATGACCCAAAAAAGATTAAAAAATTAAGCAGAACTGATCAGAAGTGGGACTTATAAACGAGTCGTTAAAAAGAGTCGCGAGTAGGGCACCATTTCGTCCCGAAAATGTATTATTTATGATCAGAAAATGAGCGCATATATGAACATTTTTAATCTAGCAGAAGAGTCTAAATGACTCGAATGTGATCCAAAATTTCAACTGGGGTTGAGTTGATGTCAAGTGTATATGATACGGGATGGATGTAGGGTTATGCCACCTAGAGTGCGTAAATAATTAATGTGAGATTTAAGTATGTAAATCATAAAATTGTTTTTTATAAAATACCCAGCAAAAACTTGTTAATTGCTTTAAATTCTTTTAATAAATATCTCTTAGGTAAATTCAACATTAATTACATAGAAGTAGTCTAGTAATGTCTTATTCATAATTCTTTATCGTTTATGGTAACTACTTAACCCTAATGATATTACCGAGTATTTGAACCTCTTACTTTGTTACAAAAAGTTGTAAAGTTTTGAGTAACTAATGTTCTAAATACTAAATATTGTAATGATTCTACATACAAAAAAAATAAACAAAATGTTGCTAAGTTTGACTATATTTAGTAGACTTTGATTTTCATTAAAACCATTAACCACCATTTTGGGAAGATAAATACACAAATGCGCAGACAAAATAATTCTACTGAGGGGGGCCAATACATACAAACACACACACACACATTAAAGTACTAAAGGCCAACGAAAAAAAACATGGCGTAACTAAATCTCTTAAAGGACCAAAAATGTCTATGAAAACATATAAATAAAAAGGATTAAAAAGGAAAAGAAAACGAGGTCGCTGTCATTGCTATGGTCAATAAAAGAAATATCTACAAAAAGTTAAATAAAACAAAAAAAGGAGAAATAACTTGAAATGTTCAAGTAAATACTTAAATAATGATTTATGAGAAAAAAAAAACAAGTTAAATATACGAAACGCACACATAAATAAACTGAAAAAGGACTTTTATGGGTCAGAGATTTTACATAAATATTAAATGTTAAAGTTTAAATTAACCCTATTTTTAACAACACAAGTACAAAATAGGAAAATGTTTCTGTATGCGTATATACAAATTTTATTTGAAAGGGTTTTTTTTTCATATCCTTTTTTATTTTTTTTGCTATTTGTTTGTGTAACCATTGTATAAAATGGAATTTTATAACTGTCAATCTTGGGGACCATTTGTGCTTTTAGTGGACATGACTTAAAGCACACAACCACACTTGCAAATTTACACACAAGCAACAACAAATAAAATACATAACTTACTTCCATACAAACGTATTTTTATATTATGTCTGTGTGTATTTATGGAAATAAACTTTTTGTTTATGTATGTAAGGGTGTGTGTATATTACATTTTTACTCTTACCTCCCACTTGTATTAACTCCCCTACATTTACCACTGTTTATGTTATGCCATTGTATTGTTGTTTTTATTGTATTGGGGGGGAATATGACAGTCATGTATTCTCTCTAGACATGTAGTATAAAAAACCCTACAATTTTACAATCCAACAGTATGTACGGTTGCACAGTAGGTGAATTTTAGAAAATAGGTCTAAGTACAAATGTATACGTCGGTTATTGAGCTTGGTTGTAACTTCCGAGATGTAAAACATCACTTCCGTTTAGAACCAAGCAAATAGGATGGCCTCTGTTGAGTCGACAACAGCACCGAGAGACGTATCTGTTCATACAAGAATTACCGGAGTACGAGTCCTTCAAATAAGAAACAACTTTGTCCCTTTGTACTCATAGGGACACACTGTGGTAATTCTGGTATGAACATAGTTTACTCTAAACATATCTGGACAAGGAAGGAAAATTCAATGGTATCACTTGTATATGATACCTATCATGCTGCATAATTCAACCCAGCACACTTCTCATTTATTTGACGTACTCATAACAGAAAAACATACGACACACTTATTTAAGTATACTGGTGGTCGAGGACCGCATACCTCTACATTCACCTCGAATCATACACAGTTGACACCAACCCATTTCCAATGCTTAGTCCCACAGTCACTCCTCTGTGAGGTATCTGTTGTCTTCGGCAACAACACCGTACTTATCCCGAATTATTGACGTTACCTTACATCAGTCCTTTAATCGTCACTTAGTATTTCCGCAAATTTGGGTTTAAACAACAGCAACTATGTGAAACCCGAAGGAACCTCACCCGTAGTACCAGATTGTGAGGTTCTCTGGTTAGACCCCATGTCAAATTATACCAAGGACAAGCCGAGGAGTGAAGTGACATCACCAGTTTATAGTCCCGGCAGAATAGAGGTACTGGTAGCACCTTTATACGCCCGAATTGCAATACACCAAGATGACATCTGTCATCAAAGAAACATGCCCCGGGGGGGTGTTATAACGGGATATATAAACTAAAGACTCTTCAGAACGAGACAGTTTAATGTTACGGTATTTATTCGGATTGCACTCACACGATTACGGCACAACATTGCAAAATTATACGAACTGTTTCATACTAATGTAGAGCAGGCGGAGAGGATAATTTAACTCTTGATTACTTTTTCTATGTCACTGCCAGGTTTTTGCCAAAATCAGATAAACATAGTTTGATTGGAATATCAGTTTTGTTTTCGTCTTTAATGCCTTTCTCCCATTAACATATTCCCTGTAAAGTATCGCATAATACCCCGATATATATGTTTTATATTCGGATATATAGCTTTTAAGAACAGAATGAGTTTTATTCTTTCATCACCTCGGAATTTAAGAAGAAAGACTGACTAGAAATCGTATTTGATCTATATTGGTCTCTTCCGAAGATGCAAGGACTCTTTGCTCTTTGTAATAGTCAGCCTTCTGGTGTATCCTTTGGATTCAGAGATCCGGATTACCTTCAATTCATACTTCGTTATGTCAGGATTACCAATCCTAAGAAGTTCCAATATATTCTCTGACTTATTTCGAACCAGCGCATTGGCTTTTGTTGGCTTGAGAACTTCACACATTGATCATATCTAGCACGTTTGAATAGGATATTAGTTTCATTGAAACTCTGTAATAACCAGCATTGTTACTGTAACCCTTAAAGATCTCCTTGATAACATCTCCATCAACATTCTGCTTGCAGAAGGTTCTGTCTAAGGATTTGTAAGATTCATCTGGCCTTCATAATCGCAGTTGACCCACTGGCAGGGAATGGTGAAGCTTTCGATTACAAGTGCTGTAGTGTTGGCTAATTTCGTTGCTTGCAAAGAAGACTTTTAGCATATTTCTTGTCGGAACTAGCTACAAAAGCTTCTGAGGTATATATTGGACCATTTTTAGTGCCAACATTTTTGAGGGTACCTTCTTCGGACTTTAAATTTCCCTACGCCTTTCCTATTGTAGTTTGATAATTATTCGTTTGCACAAAATTTGATTATTTGTGCCTGGCGGGACACTTCGCGTACTCTTTATATTTGTAAACGAATTTTTAAAGAAGTACTAATTTATTTCTCATTTTTTTCGAAATAACCCCATTGTGCAATTGTTCATACACACTTTGTATGACTGTCTTACATTCAATGCTGCATTTGCACATTTCAAACCTTGTTACGTAGTTTTTATTTTCTGTTCTTTTTTTTTTGACATACAATTCAAACTTGTACTTTGTGTTGTAGTATTGTTTAAATTTATAGAGTTGCCAAATTGATTACCAAATAGCTTACTAGGATGTTAGATGAGAATTGAATTTACATTATGAAATTGACCATGAATTAGCTATGAGTTTCATTTTTTGTATTAAAACCGAACCCCACCTTCAGAGAACTAGTGATTTTTTTGTCCCTAACACTTTATATTTAAACATTTTAGACCCAAATAAAATTTTACAAAATGTTGTATGTATTTAAAATATTTTATGATTCATGGACTTAAACTTTTCACATAAATCTAAATCTAATAGTTTATCTCATAAAGTAGTGTAAAACTGCCCTGAATGTTTTGTATCCATCTTTGCTGTTGGTAATCACCTAATAAGTGGTGAGGTAAGGTATATCGTTTTTTTAGCTTGGCAACATTTATGTTAACATAACATACTTATATGAGCATCTCAGAAAAAATTGACATTTCAGGCAGAGACTTTTTCTATAAAAGGCATCTATTGCTTAAAATTTTTCTGTAAAAAAGTATCTTCTATTTGATTTTTTCTATTCATTTGATATAGAAAACATTTTGCTTGCTAAAAAAAAACGTTTTCTTTACAGCGACTTTTTCGTTAAGACTATTTGATATAGAAAAAGTGACTTTTTCGAAGAGATATTTTGTTGAGAAAATGTGTCCTTTTTAAATGGAGTTTATCTTGTTGTAATATTTTAAAATTTTTGGGAATTGCAAGTATATTGTAAGTTAGTGAGAGTGTACATTAAGGTGGCCCCAAAAGCGAAGGTATTAATGATCTCAGCGAAAATTCAAAGTTAGTACATTCTTAAATATCATTTCTCAAATTGTTGTCCTTACATAAATATTCAACAAATAACATTTAAAAGTGTTATATAAGACTTTACCGAATCGTATAGAAGTACTCACCATCAAATCATAACCTATAACTTTATCATTTTGTTGTTTACAGTAATCGCAAGTATATCGTCTAAACTTTATATTAATAAAAGAGATTTCGGAGTAGTGGCATTAATAAGGACCGAGGCTAAATTATGAACTAATCTCTTCCAATTTGGAATATTGATTAAACTTCGGAAGATAAGGACTGATCCCCGTACAATTTAACAAGAAGATTTTGGCTCCTATCAAACTTGTTTATGGCGAAGTTTAACGCTATAGTAGTGTTCACAAGAACGTTATGGCTGTTAATGTAATTTTGTGAGTGAGACGCTATATGGGGAATAGTGCCAATTATGGATTAATCCTCATAAAATTTAAGAAAATTTAAAATGTTATGACAATTAAAGTGATTTTCTGAAGGGGACATTATATGGGTAGGGTAAATTATGGACCGATCCTTATTAAATTTAACAAAGAGGTATAGGTTCGTATTAAGTTTGTTCGTGTCAATTTGCACCGCTAAAAAGAAAAAAGAAGCATCTATTTAAACTGTCTTGAGCGTTACAGTGATTTTCTGAAGGGAAACTTAAATGAGGGGTAAGGTCAATTATGGTCCTATCCTAATAAAATGTTACAAAGAGATTTAGGTTCATATACAATATGTTTACGCCGAATTTTGCCGGGACAGGTGCTTCATATTGACAGTTTTGTGCTTGGCGAAATCGTGGACCGATATTGCCGAAATTAGATTTACACAGTTTGATTGGAATATCAGATTTGAAACATTCGTCTGTAAAGCCCTTCTTCCATTAACATTTTCGCTGTAAAGTTGCGCGAATATAAACCGTAGTTGATCTTTCTTCGCATATTCCCAATAAGGGTCAATGACTCCTTGTTCATTGTAATAGTCAGCCTTCTGCTGTATCCTTTGGATTCGGATACCTGGACTAGCTTATATTCATACTTTGTGTCAGGATTACCGATCCTAAGAAGTTCTAATATATTCTCTGACTTATTTTGAACCAGAGCAGTGGATTTATGTTGGCAAATAGTTTTTGTAGACATGTTTGAAGAGGATTTTACTAGCCGCTATTGTTAATGTGAAGGGATCTTTAAAGATCTCCTTAAGAACGTTCCGATCAAATTTCAACTTGCTTGAAGATTCTGTCGTCTGGCCTTCATATTCGAAGGTGAAGGAAGGTGAAGCTTCCAAAATCTAGTTCTCAGTTCTTTGGATTACAACTTTCCGTATATTTCTTACCGGAACGGGCCACAAAAGCTCATATTGGATTAATTGAACTATTTTGTAGTGCAACAATTGTTCGAGGTACTTTCTTCGGACTTAAAATTCGATTATTTGTACCTGACGGGACACTTTGGGTACTCTTTATTATTGAAAACTGGACGATTTTTTTAAAGAGTTCAAAGAGTTTTAAAGTATTTCTTATTTTTTTGTGTGCGTTCGTTTATACGAAATCGTAGACCAATATTCCCTTAGCTAAAATGATCTATACAAAATTTCAGCTCAATAGCTACTTCCATTTGGACTTTATCATGTTTTTAACCAACAGACAGAAAGACGGACATAGCTAGATCGTATTAAAATTTAAGAAGGACCCAAAATAAATGTAATTTTATGAGTCTTAGATGTATATTTCGATGCGTTACAAATAATAACAAGTGAGAGTTTTATATACCCTTCACCATGATGTGTTAAAAAACAGTCAGTACGAATTTTATTACAAAAAATCAAAAAATACCAATTGCAAAACGGTAAGGTATCAAAAAATCCTGTTTTATGGGTTCTCATTTAATCCAGACTCTACATACTTAATTTGACGTTTCTGGGTTTAATATTATAGAAAATTCAAAAAGTACATTTTGTAGAACGAAAAAGACCAAAAAGTTCCCTTTCATGGGTTCTCATCTGGTTCCGAATCAACGTACAAAATTTCATGTCCCTTGGTTTAATATTATAGAATATTCCAAAAGTTCCTTTCGAAATTCTCACCTAAATCAGACTCTACATACTTAATTTCATATTTCTAGGTTCAATATTAGAAAAAATTCCAAAAATACCTTTTAAAAACAAAAAAGTACCAAAAAGTTTCCTTTTATGGTTTCTAACTTAAGCCAGGCTCCACATACTTATTTTCATGTTTCTAGCCAATAACAACACACTAGTGCTGCTCTCGCTCTGCTGCTCACGCTCTGCCTTGTTTTTATAAACAAGAGTAAAATAACAAATTTTACCGTATGATTATGTATTTTGTTTTTTGCATGAATAAAAAATCTAAATTTTTGATGAAATTTTCAGAGGTTGTTTCGGATTTTTGCTCATATCTCCGTTATTTATGTACCGATTTTGCTGATTTTAAATAGCGATCTTCCCGAAAGCATGTCTAACAGAATTATTGAAGCTTCGGATCTCGCCGATATCTGGGGTCCTCTAAAAGCTGATTTCAACAAACATACCGACAGGACGTTTTAATACTTTTACCAAGCTCATCAAAAATTGATCTCAGGGCAAACATTATAAGGCTGTTGAACATTAATTTTCGGTGGGAAACATTAGCAACTTATTTTATCTCAATAGAAAAGGAGGCACCTTAACGTACGTAGTATGTATTTTTGTCGATGTTGTGTTTTTTTTTATATCGCAAAACGACAACAAAATTGTGTTGTCGTCTGCGTATATATCAAACCAAAAGCATTTTCCTAACAACCCCTGGTTAAACAGCGGGGAGGCCATAACAAAACAGATCCGCCTTTTAATGGTGCCTTTTTTTATATATATTTTTTCGTATTTTGGTTGTTATATTGTTGCTATCCCCAATATGAACATATTCATATTCCTTTTTTACTTACAAACAGAGACAACAACAAAAACGTACATAAATACTCCAACAATCGTATAAAGGAACAAGTACATTTAGTACTCATCACACATACAACCGTACACAACCTTCAGAAGGGTCTGGTGAATATAAAAATGCAAACAGTTCAGTACGGTTGAGTTTATTATCATTCATTCCACATATTCATACAAGAAGACTAAAGTGAAGAGACCTTAATGTTTGTTGTTCTTTCTATAATTCTCTATTTTTTTGCGTATTTTTATTTCAATCCTGTATGTATGTATGTATGTGTGTGTTTCTTGTGTATTCTACACTTTATACTTTTGACTGTTTTATGAAGACTAATGGCTTCCACTTGTACATCTTCTTATGGGTTTCCTTCTTCTTTTTTTGGGTTTTAATTTTTTTCGTTGCTGCTTTTGTTGTTATGCTCAGTGTGTTAACAAACAAAATCCTCTTCAACAATAATGGCAGAAAGTTCTTCTACTTTTATTGTATATTATTTTCCATTTTCTTTCTTAAAAAAAATTTTTTTGTGATTTTATTTTTGGCAACCAACAAAACATTATTTCATATACCGTTTGATTTGTTAAAACTTTTTTCAAGTTGTTGTCTTTTTTTTCAATATTTTTCCTTTTAAAATTTTGCAGTTAAAATTTGTTTGTTTGAATTGAAGAAGGCTACAAACGAATGAAATTTTGTTGGCTCAGGTGAAGTTAAAAGTTTTGTTTATATAGTTTTTTTTTCTTAGGAAATGTACATGTTTTTTGTTTGCTTTTTATTTTCTTTATTTTTTTGTATGTTTAAAATGTTTTTTCCTTTATATTTGTATTATTTTTATGCATTTTTGATTACAATGAAATACATTTGTATGTAGACCAAAATGGAAAATAGATTTTAACATTTCTTTTAAAGACAGACAACTTGGCGTATGAGTAATATTTATGTTATTTTATTCTTTTTAAGTGTATTTGTATAAGTTTATTAAGTGAATTTTAAATAAATAATAAAATTTGATTCCATTTTAGGAATATTTGAGTTTTGATATAAAAGGAACTCATTTTTTTCCATAAAAATGAGTCTTTTATAACGAGATTTTCTCAACAGAAAAAGCGGTCCTCCATTATAGATAGTTTTTATACCCTATACTACTATAGTAGGGAGGGTATGTACTGATGTTTGTAACAAACAAAAATATTGGTTTAACATCCCTCTTAAAGTGTATCAATCGGATCAGAGCCGATTTAGCTATGTCCCTCCATTTGTCTGTGTATCCTTGTAAGCCTTGTGCGCACGCTACAGGTCGCAATTTTCAAGATAATTTGTTAAATTCTGTCCATTATTTCGACAAGCCCCCATATAATCGTATCTCATGAATAGGGCCTTTGGGCTTATAATTATGTTACATGTTCTATTATGTCAACAAAAATCGGTGAACTTTATAGAAGTTCAAATGACACTTAAATTTTTTCATAATCGGGCTAGGGTCACCATTACAAACTCCCCATCAGAGTTTGTAAATTCCTCTACCAACATTGATAAGGACATGCCCATATTTACTTCTACTCGCCTATGAGCCCTCTTGTAGAAAATTTCTTTTATAATCAACAATAAGTAAAAACATTCTGGAATTAAGTTAAGAAAACAAATTAAATGATTTATTTTTTTAAAAATAATCCATATTTTAACATTCTGACTGGTGTAGCGTCAGATAAGAAAAAAATTCCGGAATAAAGTTAAAAAACAAATTAAATGCTTCATTTTTTTAAATAATCCACATTTTTAATATACTGACTAGTGTAGGGTACCATATGGCCGACCATATTGATTCTTTGAACAAGACTTTTTCTTATGGAAAAATGTCTCTTTGAAAGGGAAAGTGTCTAATTGTATAGAAAAACTGTATCTTATGAAGAGACTCTTTCGTATAAAATATTGTCAATTTCAAAGTGATTTTTCTCCTATAGAAAAAATAACTCTTTTAAAAATATTATATATAAAAAATTTGTATATATTATATATAAAAAAATTTCTCTCTTTTTAAAAATTATTTCGTATTGAAAATTATTTCTTTAAAATAATTAAAATTTTCTTGTAGAAAAAGTGCCTCATTTATATTGAAAGTGTTTTTTTATACCCTTCACCTTCGTGAGAAGGGTATATATAAGTTTGTCATTCCGACCCCATAAAGTATATATACTAAGGATTCTTATAGATAGCGGAGTCGATTAAGCCATGTCCGTCTGTCTGTCTGTATGTTTGTTGAAATCAGATTTTAGAGGACTCGTAATAAAAGTAATTTTTTGTATAAAAAGTGTGTGTTTTAAAGAAACTTTTTCGCAAAGAAATAATTTCTCTTTTTAAAAGACTTTTGGTATAGAATAAATGTAAAAACAGTATATTTTAAAGAGACTTTTTTGTGTAAAAAGACGTTTTCGTACAGAGACATTGTGTCTTTAAATGAGGCTTTACGTATAGGATTAGTGTTACTTTATAGAAGACTTTCTCGTATAGGAAAAGTATCTCTTTAAAAGGTAATATAATTTTTCTTTTGGTATAGAATATGTTAATTGCCTCAAAATAAAACGTCTCTTCATTTCCTTTAAATTTTTTCTTTATTCCAATTTCTATTAGCCAATTTGTGCTGTTCTTTTCAGCCATTGCTGTTTCAATGACTTTTAATTTAAGACAATTAATGACTTTACAAAAAACTCACCACAATGATTTGTCATTTTGTGTGAAATTTCATGTTAAATTTTTTTTAAATTAGTTGGAAAATTTCCCAACAATTGTTTAAATGACCTTCTTGAACTATTTGTTATCTATAAAATTATCTTATTAAAACTACTTAAACCAAAAATAGTTAACTGATTAATATTTAAACACTTTTTAAATAAAAAATTCAGTTATAAATGATAATTATCAATTTAGATCATCGTTGTGCTATGACGTTAATAAATACGTTAAAATTGTCAATGATTTCATAGAATGATTTGAAGAAAATATTTTGTATGATAAATTCTTAGTTATATTGTAAAGAGTATTAATTTTATTTTTTAATGAATATATTGAACTTGGTGTAAGAGAATCTGTAGACTTGGATTTATACTTACAAGACTAGATTATAGACTAGACTATAGACTATACTATAGACTATCGACTAGACTATAGACTAAACTATAGACTAGACTATAGACTAAGTTATAGACTAGACTATAGACTAGACTATAGTCTAAACTATAGACTAGAATATAGACTAGACTATAGACTATAATCTATTCTATAGTTAAGATAGACTAGATTATAGACTAGACTATAGACTAGACTATAGACTAGACTATAGACTAGACTATAGACTAGACTATAGACTACACTATAGGCTAAACTATAGACTAGACTATAGACTAAACTATAGACTATACTATAGACTAGTCTATAGACTAGACTATAGACTAGACTATAGACTAGACTATAGACTAGACTATAGACTAGACTATAGACTAGACTATAGAATAGACTATAGACTAGACTATAGACTAGACTATAGACTACACTATAGGCTAAACTATAGACTAGACTATAGACTAAACTATAGACTAGACTATAGACTAGACTATAGACTAGTCTATAGACTACACTATAGACTAGACTATAGACAAGACTATAGATTAGACCATAGACTAGACTATAGACTATAGACTAGACTATAGACTAGACTATAGACTAGACTATAGACTAGACTATAGACTAGACTATAGACTAGACTATAGACTAGACTATAGACTAGACTATAGACTAGACTATAGACTAGACTATAGACTAGACTATAGACTAGACTATATACTAGACTATATACTAGACTATAGACTAGACTAGACTATAGACTAGACTATAGACTAGACTATAGACTATAGACTAGACTATAGACTATAGACTAGACTATAGACTAGACTATAGACTAGACTATAGACTAGACTATAGACTAGACTATAGACTAGACTATAGACTAGACTATAGACTAGACTATAGACTAGACTATAGACTACACTATAGACTAGACTATAGACTAGACTATAGACTAGACTATAGACTAGACTATAGACTAGACTATAGACTAGACTATAGACTAGACTATAGACTAGACTATAGACTAGACTATAGACTAGACTATAGACTAGACTATAGACTAGACTATAGACTAGACTATAGACTAGACTATAGACTAGACTATAGACTACTCTATAGACTACACTATAGACTACACTATAGACTACACTATAGACTAGACTATAGACTAGACTATAGACTAGACTATAGGCTAAACTATAGACTAGACTATAGACTAGACTATAGTCTAAACTATAGACTAGACTATAGACTAGACTATAGACTAGACTATAGACTAGACTATAGACTAGACTATAGACTAGACTATAGACTAGACTATAGACTAGACTATAGACTAGACTATAGACTAGACTATAGACTAGACTATAGACTAGACTATAGACTAGACTATAGACTAGACTATAGACTACACTATAGACTACACTATAGACTATACTATAGACTAGACTATAGACTAGACTATAGACTAGACTATAGACTAGACTATAGACTAGATTATAGACTAAACTATAGACTATACTATAGACTAGACTATAGACTAGACTATAGACTAGTCTATAGACTACACTATAGACTAGACTATAGACAAGACTATAGATTAGACCATAGACTAGACTATAGACTAGACTATAGACTAGACTATAGACTAGACTATAGACTAGACTATAGACTAGACTATAGACTAGACTATAGACTAGACTATAGACTAGACTATAGACTAGACTATAGACTAGACTATAGACTAGACTATAGACTAGACTATAGACTAGACTATATACTAGACTATATACTAGACTATATACTAGACTATAGACTAGACTAGACTATAGACTAGACTATAGACTAGACTATAGACTATAGACTAGACTATAGACTATAGACTAGACTATAGACTAGACTATAGACTAGACTATAGACTAGACTATAGACTAGACTATAGACTAGACTATAGACTAGACTATAGACTAGACTATAGACTAGACTATAGACTAGACTATAGACTAGACTATAGACTACACTATAGACTAGACTATAGACTAGACTATAGACTAGACTATAGACTAGACTATAGACTAGACTATAGACTAGACTATAGACTAGACTATAGACTAGACTATAGACTAGACTATAGACTAGACTATAGACTAGACTATAGACTAGACTATAGACTAGACTATAGACTAGACTATAGACTAGACTATAGACTAGACTATAGACTACTCTATAGACTACACTATAGACTACACTATAGACTACACTATAGACTAGACTATAGACTAGACTATAGACTAGACTATAGGCTAAACTATAGACTAGACTATAGACTAGACTATAGACTAGACTATAGACTAGACTATAGTCTAAACTATAGACTAGACTATAGACTAGACTATAGACTAGACTATAGACTAGACTATAGACTAGACTATAGACTAGACTATAGACTAGACTATAGACTAGACTATAGACTAGACTATAGACTAGACTATAGACTAGACTATAGACTAGACTATAGACTAGACTATAGACTAGACTATAGACTAGACTATAGACTAGACTATAGACTAGACTATAGACTACACTATAGACTACACTATAGACTATACTATAGACTAGACTATAGACTAGACTATAGACTAGACTATAGACTAGACTATAGACTAGACTATAGACTAGACTATAGACTACACTATAGACTAGACTATAGACTAGACTTAGACTAGACTATAGACTAGACTATAGACTAGACTATAGACTAGACTATAGACTAGACTCTAGACTAGACTATAGACTAGACTATAGACTAGACTATAGACTAGACTATAGACTAGACTATAGATTAGACTATAGACTATAGACTAGACTATAGACTAGACTATAGACTATACTATAGACTAGACTATAGACTAGACTATATACTAGACTATAGACTAGACTATAGACTAGACTATAGACTAGACTATAGACTAGACTATAGACTAGACTATAGACTAGACTATAGACTAGACTATAGACTAGACTATAGACTAGACTATAGACTAGACTATAGACTAGACTATAGACTAGACTGTAGACTAGACTATAGACTAGACTATAGACTAGACTATAGATTAGACTATAGACTAGACTATAGACTAGACTATAGACTAGACTATAGACTAGACTATAGACTAGACTATAGACTAGACTATAGACTAGACTATAGACTAGACTATAGACTAGACTATAGACTAGACTATAGACTAGACTATAGACTAGACTATAGACTAGACTATAGACTAGACTATAGACTAGACTATAGACTAGACTATAGACTAGACTATAGACTAGACTATAGACTAGACTATAGACTAGACTATAGACTAGGCTATAGACTAGACTATAGACTAGACTATAGACTAGACTATAGACTAGGCTATAGACTAGGCTATAGACTAGACTATAGACTAGGCTATAGACTAAACTATAGACAAAACTATAAACTAGACTACACTATAGACTATACCATAGACTAGAATATAGACTATACAATAGACTAGACTATACACTAGACTATAGACCAGACTATAGACCAGCCAATACATTATAGACTAAACTATAGACTAGACTATAGACTATTGACTAGACTATAGACTGTGGTTCCAAGGTTGCTCTTTCAAATATATTCTAGAATATATTCTAAAATTAGTATTCAATAAAAAAAGTACATAAGTTAGATATCAATACATTTTACATATTTCTTTTACTTATTATTGAATGGAAATGAAATGTCAAAATAACTTTATGACTCATGACAGACAGATAGCACCGTATAGACTTTTAATGTATTGAGGCGTTTTATATCAATTGTTTAAACAAACTTCAATGACATTACAACATTTTAAGTGTGAAGGAGGTTATAAAACCAAACACAAAGGGAAAGGGAGACACATATGTATGTAAGTAAATTTTTTATAATATTATTTGAAAGTATGTACACATTATTCTTATTTCAAGCATAGCATACGTACATTTAACTGACCATATTGTATATTAGTGTCCACATATTCAAACCACCCAACAAAAGCAATAATTTAAATGTAACAAAAACAATAAAAGTCTTTAAAAAAGGGTAGAATTTTCAAACAGTTGTAGGAAGGTGAATAAAAGTGTGCTTGAGATAAAAAAAAACTCATTGCATTAAAAAGAAAAAGCAAAAAATTATATTAAAACTTGTTGCTTTATAACTAAACTTTGATATTTATTATTTCGAGAAACATTTTCGGAGAAAAAACATTGTTCTATTTTAATATACTTTTAATTTCTAAATAACAACTTCAAATAGATAAAAACTAAACAAAGTGAAAACACTCAAATTATGCAATTTATTGGTCAAATTATGGCTAAAAACTTTTACTCTATTATTAACCAAATGTCTAATATACTTCTCCCTCTAATCGGAATGGACAGACAACAGTTTGTTTCTATTGCAAGTACTCTCGTAATAACAGACAAATTGTCCATTTAAGGAGTCACATTAAAAAAAGCCTTAAAACATTTGGCTTTTGTTTTGTATTTATTTCTATTTCTTACCATAATGGCCTTAATGGCTAAAAGTTTTGTTGTTGTTGTTTTTTTTTCAAAACAGCCTCTAATTAGATAATACCCGCCAGATAAAGTCTACTGTTTTCATACGTACATACATACATGAAAAACGAACAGATATTTAAATGAGTAACAACAAACTTAAAAAGTATGACAAACAAAGTAACTAACTAACAAACAAACTTAATAACTAACAAACAAACTAACTAACTAACTAACTAACTAACTAACTAACTAACTAACTAACTAACTTACTAACTAACTAACTAACTAACTAACTAACTAACTAACCCATAGTAATCTGATCGTATATCTCAAAAAATGGGCGCAGTATGACAACTCACTTCATAAATTTTATTGGCTAGATAACAGATCATTTTTATATAGAAACAAGTAAGAGTTCTATATTCGGCTATGCCGAATCTTATAGACTCTTCACTACGGTGTGTCAAAAAACAGTCAGTACCAAAAACTTAACTCTTCCGGCTCAACATGCTTAATTTCATATTTTTAAATTCAATATTATGGAATATTTAAAAGAGTATCTTTTGAAACGGAAAAATACCTTTACTTTTTAAAAAACAAAAAAAATACCAAAAAGTTCTTTTTTCCGGTTTTCACCTAATTCCGACTCATGTTTCCGGGTTCAATAATAAAGAAAATTCAAAAAGTACCTTTTGCAGAACTTAAGCCAGGCTCCACATACTTAATTTCTTGTTTCTAGCTAATAACAACACACTACTGCTGCTTTCGCTCTGCTACTCTTGCTCTGCTGCTCTCACTCTGCCTTGTTTTTATAAACAAAAGTAAAATAAAGAAATTTACCGTATGATTATGTATTTTGTTTTTGTCTTTTACAATTTCTGTCTGAGCATAAAAAAATTTCAATTTTTGATGAAATTTTTAGATGCTGTCTCGGATTTTTGCTCATATCACCGTTATTTATGGACCGATTTTGCTGATTTTAAATAGAGATCTTTCCAAAAGAATTAATGAAGATTCGGATCTTGCCGATAACAGAGGTCCTTTAAAACTGATTTCAATGCTGATTTCAATCGACTCCGCCATCTATAAGGATCCAAAATATATAGACTTTATAAGGTAGAAAAATTGTATTATAAAAATTACAAATGGAATGACAAACTTATTTATACCCATCTTACGATACTTTCCCCCCGGGGGCATGTAACCTTGGTGAAGCCTTTACCTTGGTGCTATTGCAATCCCGGGGAATAAAGAGGTGGCCTCTAGTCTGGCCGGGACTAAAAAATTGGTTATAGTCTACTGCCAGGCTTATTCCTTGCATAGATTGAAAAGAGGTCAGACCAAAGCACCACATAATCTAGTACTACGGGTGGCTAGTTGCCCGCATGACAATGTCCTGGCTGGTCAGTTGGTTGAGGTTCTTTCGGGATCCACGTAGTGGTTGTGGTTTAAATCGAAATTCGCGGGAAGAGTAAGTGGCGTTTAAATTACTGATGGAAGGTAAAGTCAATATTTCGGGAGGAGTTCGGTGCTGTTGTCGAAACAACAGATACCCCACAGAGGAATGACTGCATTGGAAATGAGTTGGTATTAATTGCATATGGTACGGGATGAATGTGAAGTACCTATAATGAATGTGTCGTATGTTTTCATTGTCATGAATGTGTCGTATGAATGTGCTGGGTTGTACGATGATATGTCCAGATATGTTCATAGTGTTCATATCAGAATTACCACATTGTGTCCCTGTGAATATGAACAAAGTCCTCGGCTTATTTTATGGATTCGTACTTCGCTCCACCGGTTACGTCTCTAGGTGCTGTTGTCGAATCAACAGAGGCCAACCAATGGTCAGAGATTAAATAGCTCGAGTACTTCAGCAAAGTGCTGAGTTCTTCATTGAAGGATAAAGGGGCGATAGTAGACCGTTGTCAAGTCTACCCAGTGGATGAAAAAGACCACCGTCGGGTAGGGCATCATATTAGGTACTCACGTTAAACTCTCGACATTCAAACCCTTCTCACGAAGGTGAAGGGTATACAAAAGAAGGATCTAATTCCTTTACATAACATTCACCAAATGAACTTTTTTTATTGTATTGTTTTAGTTGTAAAAAATAATATTCCATAGTGTATACTTTGTTAAACAGTAACAAAGTGTTGGCGCGTGCTCAATTAAGTCAACGCCATAAAAATTATATAGAAAAAAATTAAGACTAATACACATTCATATACAATTTGTATATGTGTAACAACAAAAAAATATAATGGGAACAATATAATCATAAAAACGAAATAATAGCAACAGTATGAAAATTCATATAAAAACTCAACTGAATATCCTTTTAGTTGTATTTAAAATTACACACACACACACAAATACTCAGACATAGTTGCAAACTAAATGAACAAAAAATATGAACAACTGAGTCCTTTAATGGAGATGCGTGTTTGTTCGCATAAACGATACAACGTCACGCGATGTGCTCCAATATAAAAAATACATATATGTATGAATTAAACTAAAAACTGATAATCGTTTATTTAAACAGAGTTGTATGAGAGGAAGTGATATATAAACAGCCAAATATGGGTCAATTGAAGCAACTAGAAAATAATGACTAAAATCGTTTACTTGTTGCTATTACACGGACCTATGGACTTAAGATCAGGGAATTTAAGTAAGAAAACTAGAGTTTATTAAATTTGGGAGTAGTTAGTTTTCTCAATATTAAAATATTATTTCTTTCTCTGTATGTCCACCACCCTCAACAATATAGTTTATTAACTTTACAAATAATTGTATCCTTTTAAAGTTTTCAATGTATTGTTCATAGTAAATGATGAGTCCGTGTTCAGCCTACTGCTCTATGAGTTATCAACACACTCGTTTGTATGTTTAAGTAAAATTTTAATTTGTATAAAAACTGCCCTTTCAACCATTAACAGATGGTGGAAGGTGTAAAGTTCATGCGGTACTACATTATGGATTATGCATAATGCACAAGGTTTTTTTTTTGTTTCACTTCCATTCCCTTTACGTACGTTGGCTCTTCAAAAACCAACCCATTAAAATCCACTTTAACAACACGAAGAACAAAACGACCATCCATAATTTAGACAAAAAAGAAAAAAAAAATGGAAAAAACAGAAAAAAGGCATTTAGCTTTTTGGTGTGGTCGCGTGTTCGCTGTTAATGGTGTTCAATAATATAGAATTTTACTATAAATACTCATTCAAATTATATAAATACATTTATACAAATATAAAAAGGATAAACCACATAAATATAAATGTACAAAGTTTTATATATACTAAATAAATTATTAGTTAAAGGATAGAGTTTTCATTGCAGATATAAAAGGTTATGGAAAGCTTTTTAAATGAATCTATAGTCCGCTGTGGGCTATAGTCAACCTACATTTTCAATTATTTTCCACTATAGAAGACTATATACAATCCATAGTTTGGATCGAATTCTATAGTCTGTACTACAGTTAATATATACTCTGTGTTGTATTCGCATATTGCAGTCTATAGTCAACAAACAGTTCTAATATAGATATCTATAGGCCAGGCTATGATCAATCAGTAGTCTGGATTATTGCAAATTTACAGTCAGGAGTGCAATCAATGTATTGTCCGGACTATAAGAAAATCTATTGTTTGAACTATAGAAAATTTATAGTCGGTACTTTAAGCAATTCTGAACTATACCTATTATGTAGGATGGAATGAATGCAATCTATAGTTTAGATTATAGGTATCAATAATCAGGACTATAGTCAGTCTACAGCCTGGACTATAGTCGGTCTGTGCTATACATTATAAAACTTCTGAACGAAAACCTTTCAATCAATCTACATATGTATATATCCAGATGTTTATCCAGACTTTAGTCAATCTATATTTTGGACTATAGCAAATGTATAGTCAGGACTATATTCAAACTTTAGTAAGGGTTAAAGTTAATCAAAACTCTGGATCATTGGTCTATTTATAGCCTATATATTAGTAAACTTAAGCCGCACATTCCACATTACGCGTCAAAGCATTATGTACTTTTCATACCTCCTTCGCGTTCTACGCTTCAAGTTACTTTTTAAGTGTAATTTTTTTGTTAAACAAATTCGCGTTTTTTACAGCTTTAATTTATTTTTTCATCATTAAACTCATTTTATTCCATTAAAATTTATAAATACGCATTAAATTAACAATATAAAATGTCAAAAAAAAATTGCGCTGCTTGTGACGCTTATAAGCATTCTACGCGTCAAAGCATTGTACGATTTGTGCTTGTATGTAATGTTACCTTGGTGTGACCTCCGACTTGGTGTTTTTGCAATCCCGGGGTATAAAGAGGTGCCAATACCTCCAGTCTGGCCGGTACTGAAAAATTGGTTACAGTCTTCTACTTGGCTTGTCCTTGCATAGATTGCCAGAGGTCAGACCAGAGAACCGCATAATCTGGTACTATGGGTGGCCAGTTACCCGCAGGACTATGTCCTGGCTGGTCAGTTGGTTAAGGTTCCTTCGGGGACTTAGTTGGGGAGAGTAAGTGGCGGTTAAAAGACTGATGCATGATAATAGTCAATATTTCGGGATAAGTTCGGTGCTGTTGCTGAAAACAACAGATAGCCCACAAAGGATTGTGGAAATGAGTTGATATTAATTGTATATGGTACGGAATGAATGTGAGGTTCGGCGGGCCTTACCCCACCCGTCTACCTAATGAATGTGTCGATGATTGATTAAAGGTATCATATACATATGATAACATTGAATTTACCTTCCTTGTCTAGATATGTTCAGAGTATACTCTGTTCATATCAGAATTACCACAGTGGGTCCTTGTGATTAAGAACAATGTCTAAGGCTTATTGATGGATCGTACTACGGTCCTCCGGTTACGTCTCTAGGTGCTGTTACCGAATTAACAGAGGCCATCCAATGGTCAGAGATTAGATAGCTCGAGTACTCCAGAAAAGTACTTGTGCATGGACCGGTCAAAGCCAATGTACAAAAATTAACACGTTAAAACTCTCGACAGTCATGCTTAACAGTAGTTAATCTTTAGTAATTTAGTCTATCTATATCGTGGACTTAAGTAAATCTTTAATTTAGACTATAGCCTCTCTATAGTATAGACTCTAGACAAACAATAGTTTAGACTATAATCAATCTCAAATCCAGACTACATATTGAAAATTTATCAAATACTTTCTTTAGTAAAATAAAATTTCTTAAACATTTACTATGAAAAGAAAATATTTTATAAATATTCTACAAATAGAAAATTTCTATTATTTAGAAACCCTACCTATTCAGATACTGTCAAATTGAACCCTTTTATGGTTAAAATAGGCAACAACAACTAAGTATAGTTAATATAGTATATTAAAATAACACCACTTTTCATTGCATAATATCAATTTAATGGTAATTCCACTCTAAAAGTCCATTTGTTATTTGTTGTTGCAGTGAGTACTTATTAAACAAATAACATTAAATACATATTTACATACATATATATGTATGTATGCATATACAAATGTATGCATTGCACACACAGTTACTAACTACATCTATATTTAAATGATTGAAATTTTATAGTTGTTGTTGGTTTTTATATACATAAATAAAAGGCTTTTAGTTGCAATGGTATTTGTGTATCTATGTTTTAGCGTATGTTTCTATGTATGTATATTAGTGTATGTTTACTTATTTATTACTATTGGATTTTAAGATGATTCCATTTGATAACAATATGTACTTCATCGATTATTCAAAAGGGACAAAGTACTTAAATTTTATAAATTATAATTTATTTGTAGTGGTCAAGCCATCACTTTGTTTAATTTTTGTTTTGTTTTTTTATTTCCTGTTATTATTACACATTATTTTAACACGTATTAATTTCGATTAGTATGAAATGATTAATGAAATATTTGTTAAAGGAAAGATAAATAGTAATGGAATAAAAACTATTTCTTTATAATATGTTCATACATTTTTTAATTATACAAAATTTTAAAAATGTATAAAATAATGCAAGAGAAACTATAACGCTACAAGTAGGAAACGCTTTAATAAAATCATCGCATGCCATAAAATACTAGGGCCTCGAAATAGACGTAGACTTCTTCTCACTAGCTCGACAAATTCAATACTACAAGTTAATATCTAACATAAGTTGAATAAACAGAAAACATCGGGAAATAAATTATAATCTCACTCAATTTCTGTCAAGTTATCCAGCCCGAATCGGTATAGATATTTGATATCGATAACTCTCCTCGTTGTCCTGTATCGTATTTAACTATCTGCGTTTCCTCAAATAAAGTCATAAAATAGAACAATTCGTAGGTGAAAACATCGTAGCAGAACACATAGTTTCAGTTAAGCTCCAACCAAAACATAACTGGGAAGTCGTAAAACACTTCGTAGAATTAGCGAACCGTTCCCCGAATATTAGTCTATAGTCTATAATTTAGTCTAGTCTATAGTATAGTCTAGTCTATAGTTTAGTCTAGTCTATAGTCTAGTCTATAATCTAGTCTATAGTCCAGTCTATAGTCTAGTGTACAGTCTAGTCTATAATCTAGTCTATAGTCTAGTCTATAGTCTAGTCTACAGTCTAGTCTATAGTCTAGTCTATAGTCTAGTCTATAGTCTAGTCTATAGTCTAGTCTATAGTCTAGTCTATAGTCTAGTCTATAGTCTAGTCTATAGTCTAGTCTATAGTCTAGTCTATAGTCTAGTCTATAGTCTAGTCTATAGTCTAGTCTATAGTCTAGTCTATAGTCTAGTCTATAGTCTAGTCTATAGTCTAACGTATACTGGATTCCATAGTATAGTCTATTGTCTTTTCCTATAGTATAGTCCAGTCTATAGTCGTTTGTTTAATATTTATTATATTTTTTAGATATAAAATGCGTTATTTTTTCGATTTAATAATTTTAAACATACAAAGCATTTTTAACACTTTCTTCCTCCAATATGTCACCAATATAATCTATATCAACAAATCAAATAAATTGTCATAGTCTACATCATCTACTGTTAATGTGTTCCCATTCCGTTTGCCAACAACAATTAGAATTATTTCTGATCGGCACCCTACTCTAAAAACCTCTTTAACTTATTATGTTTTAAACTTATGTCTATTGTTATGACTATCGGTCGTCGACTGAGTTTTTGAAGTTGAACAGTTGTCAGCATTTAGTCAAAAGGAAGGCACGAAGGAAGGAAACAATGGTAGGAAATGGCAAGTTAGAATAAAATAATAAAACCGGCAACAATAAAATGTTTGTGCACAACCAAAAATAAAAGATGAAAAAAAACACATAAAAATTATAAAACAACACCGTGGCTGACTTAATGGCAAGCAGACGAACCAACCACCATGCCACCCTAAACGTAATTCAAGTACAACATTTGGATTCATATAAGAGTTGTACGTCTCATAGTTGAAACGCGTGCCGTATACCTACGTGTCTGTTTGTCTGGTCTTGTTTGACTTTATGAATTGATTTTGTTAAAGGCAAAATAAAAATTTAATGAAAGAAGAAATAAAAGCAAATAAATAAAAGAAAGCAAGGAGTACCATGCAAGGACATGTGAGTGGAAATAAGTAACACCCTTGAATTATAAACATCCGTTTAAAAATATTAAGTAGATCAGGACATGACGATTGAATAAGGAATGCCTATGATATGTTTGTTTGCGTGTTTATTTTGATATGGTCGGTTTGTGTATTATGATGATACTTATGATGACTAGTCGGAATGTATGTAAGTATTTGATTTAGATACGCGTTGGGCGACTTAATTAGACCCAGCAAACAATTTAAGAATAATGTGTAAAATGAGTACGTTTTTTTTTATAAGAAATGTATGGTGGGAGGGCAATACACATTTATGCTGATGTTTGGAATCAAATTTTTATAGAAAATTCTCTTTTTATTGGAAATGTTCAAAAAATTATCTTTTTTTTATAAAAAATTTGAGAAGATTTTGTTTATGTAGAAAATTTTCAAATTTCAAATCCCATTTTATAGAAGATTTTAATAAATTGTTTTTTTTTATAATAAAATATTTGCTGGGTTATGTCAATTGTAATGAAATATAACAAGTGTATATGAAAATGCATACAGTTGATATGCGGCAAGTTTTGTTTTTCTTCTTGTGTATAAATTTCCACACATTTACATGCATCTCTCTGTGAGCGTTTTTCCACAAACTTGTTTGTTTAAATGATTTCTTTTTCTAGGTTGTTGTTGTTGGTTTTTTTCCTCCCATTTAAACTAAATAGAGCACTTAACGGCAACTGCAAACAAATTATTGCACTTGCATACACTTAAAGGATTACAACATGTCGTCATAAAATCGAATCAGAGAGTATGAGAGTGGAAGGGGCATGTTGGGTGGTTAACGTTGGCAATACACATACATATAAAATATTTTACAACCAAAGACAATTAAATCGATAAATGTTAATACAAGCTGTAGTTGTAGTAATGGTGGTATGGTAGAGTTAGTGGATTTTCTTTTGATGATTATGACGATTGAGGACAATGTTTCTTTTGCTAACGATGATGATGATGATGGAGAGATGTTATTGTTATGGCTGGTGGTAGTTTCATTTAATGTGTTCCACTTTACTAAAGTGGGTGGATCATCATAAAGTCTGTTAAGGTATTGTTTCGAATCTTCAAACCATTTACATTATTTAGTCCTTTTCTTTTGTAAAATTTCGCTTGTTTTTTTTTGTCTTGTTCATAGCCAATGAATATGTACGCGTTACTTAATGGATTTACTCTAAGTGCTGCATTGACATTTTGATAAATGCTTCAGTTTAACAGATGTGTATGTTTTTTTGCTACGCTCCGTTTATTTATTGTATTCAGTGTTCGTAGTCGTCTTTCAGCTTTTGGGTAACAAAGTAGTAAAATTGTTTGTCATAAGCTGTGCTAAGTACGGGTAGACTAGTTCACTTCATTATGATAAATAGTTTTATTCAATCATGCTTTTATTTCGCCCCCTTTGAGTTAATTTTTTATAAGATTTTTAAGTTTTTTGTTGTTTTCGCTTGTAGCCTTTAAATTGCACAGATTTGTTTATCAGTTTATGTATTTGGTATATTTACTAAATGTCTCAATTATGGTGTGATAACATATTTATGTT
The DNA here is from genome assembly GCF_022045245.1 of Lucilia cuprina. Taxonomy (NCBI): domain Eukaryota; kingdom Metazoa; phylum Arthropoda; class Insecta; order Diptera; family Calliphoridae; genus Lucilia; species Lucilia cuprina. The sequence continues at coordinate 59,107,016 of NC_060950.1, read as the reverse complement.
TCTGGAAAAAGGGTGGTTGATAAAAATTTTAAAGGCGTGATAATTTAGAAATTATGAATTTTTTAAGGAAATGCACACATATATGTTTAATAATATAATAATTAGAGTAATGGAATATTTATATTAATTGATTTGATCAAGGAAGTTAAGATGTATTAAAATCGGCAACTGCACATACATATACATTAGACCGACTCACAAAAAAAAGTATCTTGAGTTATCCCCCTCAAAATATGCCCTGTTATATAATATGATGTTAAACGAAAACATTTTGTATTTAGTATTATCCGTTTGTGAGCTGGACAGTTTTCAAGAAAATATCCTATGGGGGACACGATTTTTCATTTTCAATTCAGTATTTTACCCGGAAGCGGCCTTAATCGCTTTCAAACGAAGCCTCATATTGTTATCTCTATGCCACTGCTGATGATTATGAAATTAATAGCGTTTTGCGGACTTTTGACTTTTGAAAAAAAAAACTTTTTTTACTGGTAGAACGTCCCAGAAACATTTATCTACAAAAACATTTGTGGTTATTCTATCTAACTATCTATCTATCTATCTATCTATCTATCTATCTATCTATCTATCTATCTATCTATCTATCTATCTATCTATCTATCTATCTATCTATCTATCTATCTATCTATCTATCTATCTATCTATCTATCTATCTATCTATCTATCTATCTATCTATCTATCTATCTATCTATCTATCTATCTATCTATCTATCTATCTATCTATCTATCTATCTATCTATATATCTATCTATCTATCTATCTATTTATCTATCCATCTATCTATCTACTTAAAGGAAAACACTTTTATTCCTATTCATATTTTCAACATTTTTGCTCATTACTTTCGAAATAAATAGTCAAAATAAATAAAATAGAGCTCCCAAAAACAATGTATAAAAATTTGTCGCCACCATTTCAAATAACTTGTTAAGTTTTGTTCTCTAAACACTTAACCTTCTTCCAATCAAAACTACTGCTGCTCCAACATTTACACCTCCAAAGTGTTTTTAATCGTAATATTGAAAAAAATGAAAAAAAGGAATTTGTTTACTAATAGTTTTTAGTCGTACTCTTTTCAAACAAGGATTACTTATGAACGAAAGAATTCACTTAACTTGAAAACAATATACGTTAAGTGGATTAAATATCAGGTGATTTAAGGTGAAACTTTCAAATAAACAAAATGCGTTATTTTTAGTAGCACAAGTACTCGTTTTTCTTTAAGCACTTTTTTTTACTTATTCTCATCCAAAAACACTTAGGGAATATAGAGTTAAATTATATTGTACTTTCTTGCATGTGCATAATATAAAGTCTTACTGCTTACTGATAGTTCTTAAGAATTACTCATAGTTTTTTACAGTTGGTTGGAAAAGTTGTCGTTTCGCAAATGTCAGCAAGCACTCTAAGTATGTCCTCATAATAATAGAGTACTTAAATTTGAAAATGATTACAATATTTTTTTGTACTATATCTACTTAAATGAATTCTATTTGGGAATATTATTCACAAACTGCTCATCTTTAACTTGGTTAAGTATAGGTTGATCTACAAACATGAACAAAAGAAGTTCGTTCAGAAGAGTTCGTTATGAATTTTAACGAACTGTACCATCTGAGACAGTGGGTAGAGTCGTTGATCATCAGTTGTGAAGGGCTATGTAAGTAAAAATTTAAATATATACATATACTTTCAGGGATATTCGAGTAACATTGAGTTGAAGATAATCTCATCTTCTTGACACAGGTATAAACTTTTGATGAACACTGTATGTAATCCAATAACCTGAATACCCATCATCCTACACATAAACTAAAATAACAAACCTTTCTTTACACTTGACTTGAGTTAAAAGGTGTCAATAACAAAATATGGTTAAAATATTACTTTGAAAAACCGTTTAAACAGTTTGACTTAAACAATCAACTTATAAACTGTATACTAAGTAAAACCCCTGCACACTCACCGGTACTCATTGGACGGACGTATCAATAATACTAGTACGAGTATTTAGTATAAATAGTTTAAGTTACTAATACGACACAGTATATCGTAACTTACTCATGTATATGTATATATGTGTGTATGTAAGAATATTCTGTTGTTTGTTTTAACGCGTGCCAACAATTAAAGTAATTCAATATTAAACATAAAAAAGTTAAAGTCAGGAAGCCACTTTTCAATTAGACCGTGTTAACAGCTACAAATAAAACTCAATATACAAGGAAGGAAGGAAGAGGACACACACTCACACTCTCATTCTTTGTAAAATAATAAAGGACAAGAATGTAAAGTCTTGTTGGTTATGTTTATGAAAATGATAAAATATATAATAAAGTATGCATGTGGTACTTGCTTTTTATTCATTGTTTTAACCTTGTAATAGGAACAAGTTATAATAAACCAACACTTAGAGTCATCGGGATCATGCCTTCTTATTACAAGTTTTTTTTTAACATTATAAAAGGTTGCATGAGTTTAATGTTACGTTTGTTGTCATTAAGCTAACGACAGTATTTAAGTTAATAGGGACAACAACAACGATAACAAATACTAACAGAAGAAACAAAAATCGTTTAACCAAAAATGGTCCTTAAAAGCATAAAGTGCACATATTTGCCACTTTAGTGTTTTGTAATTAAAAATGTTGCTCATGAAATATTAACCCGGTTTTATTTTCTTCTGTTTCTTTTCTTACATTTTTACCCACCTGAGCTCAATAATGCGAACACGTTTAAGGCACACAAACACACTCAGTGTCCCCCCACACCCACTCACTTGGACACATAAAGAGACGTACTCTAACCCAACCTAAAACATTTTGTCAGGAGGCATCATCATCATAATCGTTGTATTAAATGTAGGTTGGTTTTCTGTTATTTTTTTGGCTGCGCTCGTTGCGCCTGGTTTTATACATTTTGCTATTTTGCTTCTCTTGTACATTATTCTTTCTTTGAAAGTGTAATTCGCTACAGTCAGACATATTTATTTAAGGTTAAAATATTTTGAACTATATGCGTAAATTTTTTTATTTTAGTTTTTGTAATAAGATTTCGATAAATATTCCTATTATAGAAAATCGCCAAATTTTGTAAAGAAATTTTGAATAAATTTTCTTTTCATATCAATTCATTATAAATTTTGTATATTTATGCAGAAAAATGTTTGATAAATTTCCTTTTACAGCTTGCCAAAGAGCTGATTACCCTCAGGATGTCTTGTCCAAAAATTTGGAGGCAATTTAATGAAAATTATGTACAAAGAGGGAATCTATCGATAACTCAAGAATTATTTATAATTCTTTATGAATTTATTGAACATTCTCAGAGAAAAAGTGAATTATTCAGAAATTTTGTAGAAAATTAGAATTTTAAAGAAATTTTCTATAAAAATAGAACTTTTTTATAAAAAAGAATTTATCGATTTTTTCTAAAAATTATTATTATTGTTTTTATAAATGAAGAGTATTTTTCGTAAATTCTCTATAAATAGATAATATATCAATGTTTTTGTATAAAAGAACAAATTTTAGAGAATTCTCTACAAAATGAAAATTTATCGACAATTCTTTATTAAAAGAACATTTAGAGAAAAAGAGAATTTATCGAAAATTGTGAATAAAAAGTGAATTTATCGAAAATTGTATATTAAAAGAGAATTTATCGAAAATTGTATATTAAAAGAGAATTTATTCTTTATAAAGGAAGAATCTATCAAAAATTCAATATAAAAAAAGATAATTTATCGAAAACTCTCTATTAAAAAAATTATCGAAAATTTTCTACAAAAAGAGAATCTCTATAAAAAGAGATTCTATCTAAAATTCTCTATCAAAAGAGATTTTATCTAAAATTCTCCAAAAAAAAAAGACTTTATCGAAAAGTCTCTATAAAAAGAATGTTTTGAAAATTCTCTATAAAAAAGAATTTTTTGAAAATTCTCTATAAAAAGAGAATTTATCAAAAATTCTCTATAAAAAGAGAATTTATCATAAATTCTCTATAAAAAGTGAATTTATAGAAAATTCTCTATTAAAAGAGAATTCATCAAAAATTCTCTATCAAAAGAGATTTTATCTAAAATTCTCTATAAAAAAAGACTTTATCGAAAATTCTCTATAAAAAGAATTTTTTGAAAATTCTCTATAATAAAATAATTTTTTAAAAATTCTCGATAATAGAAGAATTTTTTGAAAATTCTCTATATAAAGAGAATTTATCAAAAATTCTCTATATAAAGAGAATTTATCAAAAATTCTGTATAAAAAGAGAATTTATCAAAAATTCTCTATAAAAAGAGAATTTATCAAAAATTCTCTATAAAAAGAGAATTAATCAAAAATTCTCTATAAAAAGAGAATTTATCAAAAATTCTCTATAAAAAGAGAATTTATCAAAAATTCTCTATAAAAAGAGAATTTATCAAAAATTCTCTATAAAAAAAGAATTTTTTAAAAATTCTCTATAAAAAGAGAATTTATCAAAAATTCTCTATAAAAAAGAGAATTTATCAAAAATTCTCTATAAAAAAGAGAATTTATCAAAAATTCTCTATAAAAAGAGAATTTATAAAAAATTCTCTATTAAAAGAGAATTTATAGAAAATTCTCTATTAAAAGAGAATTTATAGAAAATTCTCTATTAAAAGAGAATTTATCGAAAATTCTCTATTAAAAAAGAAAATATATCGCAAATTCTCTATTAAAGAAGAAAATATATCAAAAACTCTCTATTAAAAAGTAAAATATATCGTGAATTCTCCATAAACTGAGAATTTATTGAAAATTCTCTATAAAAAGAGAATTACTCGAAAATTCTCTATTAAAAAACAAAATATATCGAAAATTCTCTAATAAAATGAAAATATATCGAAAATTCTCTATAAAAAAGAGAACTTTTCGAATATTTTCTATAAGAAGAGAACTTATCGAAATTTCTCCATAAAAAAAATAATTTATCGAAAAATCTCTACAAAAAAATAATTTATCAAATATTCTCTATAAAAGAGAATTTTTCGAATATTCTCTATAAAAGAGTATTTATCGAAAATTAACCATAAAAAATAATTTATCGATAATTGTCTATAAATATAGAATTTATCGATAATTTTATGAAAAAAAGAAATAATTTATCCAAAATATTTATTAAAAAGATGAAATATTGAAAAATTTCTTTAAATAGCTAATTTTCTATAAAGAGAGAATTTACAATAATTCTATGATAAAATAATTTATCGAAAATTTTCTATAAAAAGATGAAATTGAATTGAAAAATTCTTTAAAAAAGTTATAGATACTTCTAAATAAAAGAATTAATCAAAAATTTTCTATAATTATAAAATTTATCGAAAATTCTTTAAATTTATAAAATTTATCCAAAATTTTTAATAAAAAGATGAAATATTGTAAAATTTCTTTAAAAAGATAATTTTCTATAAAGATAGAATTTATAGATAATTCTATGAAAAAAATAATTTATCGATAATTGTCTATAAAAAAATGAAATATTGACAAATTCTTTAAAAAAAATTATAGATAATTTCAAATAAAATAATTTATCGAAAATTTTTTCTAATTAGAGAATTTAGTTAAAATTCTTTAAATTTATATTTATTTTCACAATATGGAATGTTGTTTATGCCACCTACCCTTAAATAAATTTACGGTACTACAAACCTATATAAAGAGTCATGTTGCCATAGTTAAAAGCAATATCCCAACCTTAGGCTGTAGGTAACGCAAAACGCTGTAGCGCTGGATATTCATACTGGAAATTATATAAACAAAAGGTGAAAGTTGTTCCCAGTCTGTCTATTGTCTCTTTAATATAAGAATCAGTATGGTTGTATATACATAAATATATTTTTCTCTTGGCTTCTTAATGGAAAAAGCACTAAACAAAACAACTACAACAAAAATTCCACATTATTTTACTTTTGGTCGCATATGGATCTTCTTTTAAGTGTTATTGTTGTTGCGTGGGCCACGACTGGTCAGGGGATGTTGTCGTCCATGGACAATATGAAACACAAATTACTTAAAAATGCTTAAGAATTAATAGCAGAGTGTCATAAAAATAAAGAGACGTTGAAAATCAAAATGATTCATAAAGTGTATTTAATAAACATTTTTATTAATGAATTTATTAATGAAGAACTTTAGGAAATTAAAATTGTGATATATATACATATTTATTGTGATGTATTTCATAAATGCTTATTTTTGTTAATCATTATTTGAAATATTTTGATTTGTGTGCTTTCACATATTCCTTTTATAACTGTTGTCCTGAACACTTTGGAATTGGAAATCAGCAATATCGATTTACGATGTAAAAATTTATGAGTACTAGACTACCTCAAAAAAATCATTTTAGTAAATTGACATTAAAGTTTAAAAAAATTCTCAAAAAATAAGAATTTTTAAATTTGTACTTTAAACACGGTCGATAGCTATCGAATGCCAATAGGTGGACATCATAAATGAAGTGGAAACCACTGTTTTAGCAAGGAATTGTGACTTAGCAAGTTATTGCTTAACAATAATTGAATAAAATTTACATATTGTTATATTTTTATTTACTTTTTATTATTATACCCTTTAGCTTCGTGAGAAGGGTATATATAAGTTTGTCATTCCGTTTGTACTTTCTATAATATAATTTTCCGACCCTATACATATTCTGTATCCTTATAGATAGCGGAGTCGATTAAGCCATGTCCGTCTGTCTGTATGTTCGTTGAAATCAGTTTTTAGAGGACCCCAGATATCGGCGAGATCCGAATCTTCAATAATTCTGTTAGATATGTTTCGGGAAGATCGCTATTTAAAATCAACAAAATCGGTCCATAAATAACGGAGATATGAGCAAAAATCCGAGACAACCTCTGAAAATTTCATCAAAAACTGAGATTTTTTATTCATGCTCAAACAGAAATTGCAAAAAACAAAATACATTATCATACGGTAAATTTTGTTATTGTACTCTGTTTATAAAAACAATGCAGAGCAAGAAAAGCAGAGCAAGAGTAGCAGAGCGAGAGCAGCACTAGTGTGTTGTTATTGGCTAGAAACATGAAATTAAGTATGTGAAACCTGGCTTAAGTTAGAAGCCATAAAAGGGAACTTTTTGGTACTTTTTCGTTTTTGAATTTCCTATAATATTGAACCTAGAAATATGAAATTAAATATGTAGTGTCTGAATTAGGTCAGAATCCATAAAAGAAAACTTCTTGGTACTTTTTCGTTTTTTAAAATGTACTTTTTGAATATTTTAAAGAATTGAACCTAGGAACATGAAATTAAGTATGTAGATTCGGAATTATATGAGAACCCAACAAAGGGGACTTTTTGGTGCTTTTTCGTTTTTTTTTTTTTTTGAGTTTTCTATAATAATGAACTTAGAAACATGAAATAAAGTATATAGAGTCGGATTTAGACGAGATCCGGAAAAAGTAAACTTTTTGGTACTTTTTTGTTTTTTAAAAGATACTTTTTGAATTTTTTATAATATTGAACCTAAAAATATGAAATTAAGTTTGTGGAGTCTTAATTAGGCGAGAACCAATAAAAGGGAACTTTTTGGTACTTTTTCGTTTTTCAAAAGGTACTTTTTGAGTTTTCTATAATAATGAACCCAGAAACATTAAATTAAGTACGTAGAATCGGAATTAGGTGAGAACCGGAAAAAATTAACTTTTTGGTACTTTTTCGTTTTTCAAAAGGTACTTCTTGAGTTTTCTAAAATAATGAACTTAGAAAAATGAAATTAAGTATGTTCAGCCCGAAGTAAGTGATTTGAACGAAGAGTTTTTGATACCGACTTTTTTTTAACACACCATGGTGAAGGGTATATATGATTCGGAACAGCCGAATATAAAACTTTTACTTGTTTGTTGTATTTTTATTTACTTTTTAGGATTAGAAAAAAAGAAAAAAGAAAAGAGGAATGACCTTTATATCGCCAATTTACCATAATATGCTAAAAATCTTTTTAGGGACAATAGATATGGTCCTAGCAACTCAAAAGGCAAATAAAAACGACTTGTGATGGTGGGTGGCTTATCGCAATAAGCCCTTCAAATATTTTTTTGTAAATATTTTCAAAACTGAAAACAATGTTTCTCATATTTGCTTTAATGTGTCTTCAGAATCACAAAATTCTCGAGAAAATTATAAAAAACTCAAAACTTTTTTAACCAATTTTCAGTTTTTCTATCTTTATGGAAAGACAATTTTGTTGACATTATTATTTTGCTACAAAATTGTGCAACAATTAATACTTAGGTTAGGTTAATAGGAGGATGAATACTACATCAAATCCGAAGAAATATACCTAGGCCAATTGGGCGCTCCAATTCATGAAAAAAAAATTGTTCACTGAATGTATTATTTTTCCATGTTCAGAATCAGTATTGGTTAAGAATGTTATTTCTGGAACAACATCACTTCCAACTTACTTTGATCTAACTTCGACGAATGTCTGACAGTCGCAAAGAAAGTGCTCCAGAGTTCACTGTCCTCACTACATGCTCTACATTCGTCTGAATCCACACGTCCAATTTTGTATAGATGTGCACATAATCCTGTGTGTACACTCGGAATACGTACCATCATACTAACATCAGACTTCCTCATTTTTTGACCCTGCTCTCATCAGGGTCAACCCATAGAATCTTTGTGATTTTATCCACCGTTTCATTATTCCAAGAGGCCTTATGGGATTCTCTCATCCATATTTTTATCTCAGCTTTTGTTGCGTCGAATGGTTTTGCGTTTGTCAGGTTAACTACATCGAGCTCCCTTCCCTTTAAAGCTATTAAGTTCGCCCTTTCGTTGCCGACTACTCCCGAGTGGCCTGATACCCATATGATGTAAACCTTACCTCTGGGAAAGTATTAAGTTAAAGATTTCTTACAATCCAATACGGTCATAGATTTAATTCTATCACCTGATTTCACCCTAGTTGCCTTCTGGCTGTCGGTAGATATATTAAGCCCTGTGGGCGAATACTTAAGGCCTCATTGTTTTAAATAACTTCCAAAAGTGTCATGTTTTCCCATATAAAACGCATTTACAAACCTAGACAGCGATGCGCGGGTTTTTATCCTCAAAATAATTGAATAACATTTCACAGCCTGAGTCATTTGATGTTAAAATACAACATAATTTCACTAGTCGAAGTTGATCGGAGAGAAAAGCCTATTTTCGACTACTGTATATACACTATATCTTTTAATGTATTACCAATACCAATTAAATTGTTAAAAGTCAGAAGAAAATTTCATAACACGAAAATAAAACCCAAATATTTAAAAATGTAAATATGTTAATATTTAGCCCACAGTTTGTTGCTTATTTAAGGGGTTGTAGTTCTGAAAAAATTTTGTAACTTTTCTGTTACATACTTATTAATTTTTTCGAAAAATAGGGTTTATCAATAAAACATGCTGGGATGTTTTTTTTTTTTTTTTGCATTTCAAACAACTACTGTATATTAAACATCATTAGATGAGATAACAGTTCCTTTTGTATTTTTCTTTTTTAAAATGGGGTGGCGGATAAATGTCTTCTTGACTGGTCTAGTGAAAACCCAAACTGTAAAAATAGTGTGGCTTGTTATTTGTTAGTCTACCTTGCTATTCTCAATATGTTTAAGTGCGTGTTAAGTGTTATGTGGCTGCAACAGTTTGTTGCAAATAGTGGATATATACCTTATGAAATGTTTACAGAAATATCATCAGCCTATATCGTATGTCTAATAGAATTTATTTTTGTAGTCTTCAAAATTCATCCCTTATTTTATGTGCTCGTTTGTTGAGTGTTTGTTTTAAGTTGGTTTCGTTGTGTGGCTTTGCAGTTGAGTCCCTTAAAAGTTATATTCTTTAAATTGATTAAGGTCATTACATTTTCCCAATGGTATAATCAGTAACATATTGTGAAAATTTTCAATGTTTTTACTTTCAATGTATTCTAATCGAAGCAAAAAGTGTAAGTAGTTGGGGTAATGTTGTTAAAAAGGGTTAAAAGTGATTTGTTTAACAAATTGTAGAAAACATTTTCGCAATAAAACAATTACCAGTATATAAAAGTTTCACTTAAGTAATTTCATTTTCGCAATAAAACAATTACCGGTATATAAAAGTTTCACTTAAGTAATAGTAGTAACGTGAAAGTGAAAATTAAAATGTTGAACCAGTCCACCATCCATCCATTCGAAGAATTTCGAACTAGTGTCTTTAGCTCTCATGTACGACCTTTTAAAAATATCTTTGTAAAACTTTACTTAAGTTATTTTTACATCTGGCCATAAAAATCACAAAACACATAAAAATGTATATATATCTATCTATCTATCTATCTATCTATCTATCTATCTATCTATCTATCTATCTATCTATCTATATATCTATATATCTATATATCTATATATCTATATATCTATA